>NW_021604585.1:8167831-8207393 GCF_004785775.1 Grammomys surdaster | reverse complement strand
TCTCTCTCTCTCTCTCTCTCTCTCTCTCTCTCTCTCTCTCTCTCTCTCTCTGTATATATATCATATATAATATATGTTTATATATAATAAATAAATAAATCTTTAAAAAAAAAGATGGTTACTGACACATTAATGTGACTTCTTATTCATTCCTGGTTTCAACATCCAGTGGGTCCTTGTAGAATTATTTTTGCAAACAAGACTACATTCATTCATTCATATTCTCTCTCTCTCTCTCTGTTCCCTCTCTCTTTTTCTCTTTTTCTCCCCCCCCCCCCCCCCCAGCACCACAGTTATCCAGAATGTAAATAAAGCCCAGGTGAAGATTCGAGCAAAGAAAGACAATGTAGCAGGTAACTGACCAACCTTAATCCTTGGAGGGGTAAAGGTGAGAGTTTGCAGCTAATCAGTTACATGACAAAGCCCCGGTTTCTCTTAACTTATAAACAAATTGATGGCATGTTAAGACTTTAGCAACCTAGTTCTGGTACTTAGGATTATTTGAATTTTGAGAAGAAGCAAACTCTTGAGAAGACAAATTCTTTTTTTTTTTTTTTTTTCAAATCAAGCTTTTTACTTTTTCACACAGGGGTGATATACACAAAAAGGCAGGATGTGGGGAAGGGGATGACATCGGAGTGTAGGTGTTCAGGGGGAGTACAGATATCTTCCAGAACAGAGTGTTAGCTGGGTGGAGGTTTAGGGGACAGGTCACTAAAACTCCGCCTATGATTCACTTGTCCTTTTTTTTTTTTTTTCTCAAATCGTAATTAATTCACACAGGGGTTATAAACACATAAAAGCAGGATGCGGGGAAGGGAATGACACTGGAGTGTGGGTGTTCATGGGGAATACAAATATCTTCAGAACCGGGTATTGGCTAGGTGAAGGTTCAGGGGACAATTCACTATGACTCTGCCTATGACTCGCTTGTCCTTATCTAAGTTGGTATTGTCTGCCAAGGCTACCTATTTACAAGGTCTATGACTACTCAAGCTTATAAATTTCCACAAAAGCTGCCTGTTGACATTAGCTTATAGCCATCTGTTTCAATGTTTTTCCACTGAGACCCAAGACTTGGTGTTAGTATACATGCATTACAGCCCTATTGCTGATTTTAGGCCTATGGCTGATTTTAGGCCTTCAGTGGGTAAGCAGGGCTGCCTCAGACATCTCCTCCCTTCTCTAAGTATAGAAGGGCTGTGGCAATTCTAAACTTGCAAAGGCAGGGATAGAGGCCTGACCTCCATCCAGTATTTGAAGGGGACCTTGTAATGGCTCCATCCCCCTGTCGTAGTCCAGTGAGGCATGAGGGCCATACCCGTCCTGATGTCTTTTTCCTGGAGAGGGGATACTTTTGACATCAACCCCTATGCAGGAGAAGACAAATTCTTAAGTATATTACTTGAAAACATTTATAGTTCTAAACTTAATTTCTTGTTCTTTTTAGTTTCTGATTTAGTATTTCTAGTATTTGATACTTAGTATAGAAAGCAGCACCCTTTTAAGGAGGCAGAGGGCAGCTGACCTCTAAGTTCTAGGGAAGCCTGCCCTACATAGTAGAATCTTGTCTTTAAAAAGAAGAACAGCTTGCCTAGGCTACACAGTCTGGTACAGAGGAACCAGACCCAATGGAAGAAAAGAAAAAAAAGTACTTCCAGCCCAGTCTATGAGTCCATATACACATCTTCATTATTTTTCTAACAGGTGTTACCTTACCAGTGTTTGAACATTACCACGAAGGAACTGACAGTAAGTGTAGATATCCTTCTTTTTCTTTTGGTTCCAAAAGGGTTTATTGTCATAGCAGATGGTAGATTGATCTGGATGTATCCCCCCCACCACCACCCCCCCCTCCGTGAAACTCAGGGCAGCCTGAGTTAAATAGGGAGGGAGAAAGGAGGAGGTTCTGGGGAAGGTTTAATTGGCTCTGCCCTCTGGCCTTCATTAGTATGTATATCTCTCTAGGGCCTGAGGCCTGTAGTCACACCCTCTACCTGTACACTTTGAGAGGGGCTCTAATGGCCTAAGTGACTGAACAGTGTAGGTCCATGGAGAATGGACTACGTGTCAAGACCCTGGGTTCTGGGGACGTGGCCAGGCTCCTGCCGTTTCTCCCTTGGAGTCTCGGGGTTCCAGGCCCATGCCCAGCCAAGAACCAAGATATGGTTATGAAGTCCCACATCTCCTCCCCTTTGCTTTTTAAAAAAAAAGGGGGGGGGGTGTCACTGTGTCATCTGTGGTGAAAATTTTGTATGAGGAAGTCAAAAGAAAGCACTATTTTGGCCAAAGGGGTTAGCACAATTAAGTCATAGGGTAAGGGGAGTTGGAGGTGGAGGATGGGAAGGCAAGGGATCATTGAATCAATTGAATACAAGTGGTACAGTTTGAGGGTAATAGCAGCTGATTAATCTAGATAGACATATTTTCCTTACTAACATGTAACTTTAGCTATTTGACGTTGACAAAAGCATTCCTCTGTAGCTGGAAGGTCTGGATCTGTCCGTAGGACTTAGCGTGTGTCTCTGGATCTTGGCATGTGTCCCTGGATCTCAGCATGTCTCTGGAGTCTTCAGTCAGACGGTGTGACTGGAAGAAGGTAGCTTGGCATCCTAGGCAGGTTACAGGAAGTAACATTGTCTCTGCTGGACTTGTGGGAGCACCTATAGGATAACCACAACAGGGAAGCAGCACCCCAGCAGGGGGATGTCTGCAAAGGGTGTGTAGTAAGCATTAAGCTACTTGGGAGCAAGCACGTCATGGTGTGTCATTGAGATCCTGGAAAAGCAAAGGTGTGTGAGGAAACTCAGTCTTAGAAAGCACCTTTGAGCCGGGTGGTGGTGGCACACGCCTTTAGTCCCAGCACTTGGGAGGCAGAGACAGGCGGATTTCTGAGTTCGAGGCCAGCCTGGTCTACAGAGTGAGTTCCAGGACAGCCAGGACTACACAGAGAAACCCTGTCTCAAAAAACAAAAAACAAAAAAGAAACAAAACAAAACAAAAAAAGCACCTTTGAGTCTGTTTTGGATGGCTGAGGAAGAAAAACATCATGTTACTCTAGTAGTCTTGTAAAATAAAAATTTTTACAACAACCAGCTATTACTATTCGAATCAGAGAAGCTGTGGTAACCTGCAAGAGACCCTCAAGATCGACTTGTGGACCTTCCCTCAGAAGAGGAGAGAGTAGGGATTAGATCCTTAGCTGAAATTCTAGCCATCCCTCAATGTATTTCCCTTCTAGCTATACATGGTCTCTTGGGGTGCCAGAGTAGATAGTTTTAGCTTATGGAAGACTAACTTGGCGTGGGGCCTAACTCTGTAGCTGTGAGGAAGTTAACCATGCTAGGGGGCGGCTTTCCTGAGAGGCAACTTGTGGGGTTACCATACTTGTATAAGTAACTCATGCCTCTGTAATATGAGCCCAGTAAACTCATTTTGGTTCACCAAGTGGGATTATCTTGGTCTGTCAACTGGTGCCCTTCTGGGTAAGTAGATACCTGCTCATGAGAGCTGGGAGTGGGCATTTTGTGTTTGGTATTTGTTAGTGATTTTGTCTTTCCATGTCTGTTATCCTTCTGAATTGTCTTCCTCTTGGGAATTCACGGAGGATTATCTACTCTCTAATTAAACATGTTGTCTGACTGGCTCTTTCAGGCTATGAACTGACCGGTTTAGCCAGAGGTGGGGAGCAGCTGGCTAAACTAAAGCGGAATTATGCCAAAGCAGTGGAACTACTGGTGGAACTGGCTTCCCTGCAGGTGAGTGACAGCAGTGAGGGCCCAGCCCCGCTCTGACAAGTTATGTGGGACACTCAACTCAAATGATCCTGTATGAAACAAGGCTAACGATCTGACTTCTGAAGTGGTGGCTTCTCTGCTTTTTATTAATAAAAATGCATGTGTTAGTGGTACAACTCCGCTCTGCTAGACAAGAACAGCAGTGGTCAGTACCAGACGTAACGTAAATATGACATGGTTTGTGTATGTGTCTAGTTAATACATACCTAGGCAATGAGGGAATGCTTCTCCATGAAAATACCACTAGTTCTATAGAAATCTCATGAGAATTTTCATTTTCTAAGGCAGGCTGAAAAGAAGGTAGTTGTCTTTTGGGTTCCCAAGTGTTTTGTACAAGTACAGTCTGAATGGGGCCAAGCGTATAGGTATGCCGATCATGGAGACATGCTTGTTAAGAATTTGTCCTTTTATTTTAGACTTCCTTTGTTACTTTGGATGAAGCCATTAAGATAACCAACAGGCGTGTGAATGCCATTGAGCATGGTGAGTCAAAGCTGCTGGGAGGTGCTTTGTTCCTCCCTGCCAGCTTGTTAGGCAGCTAGGACTCAGGCACTAGGCTGAAAGGTAACACCGGCCTCTCCGTAGTGAGGAGAGAAATGTGTCCAGCAGTACGAAAACACACGTGTGCATCCTGAGGGAGTTCAGGTTACCAACTGTCAAGCTTTTGTGATCATTCTGTTCCTTGAGAGCCTTAGTGCTTTCTTAGGTTATGTCCATTGGTTGATTTACCTTTAAATCTCACCTTTATGCTATTGTCTTATTTTGCTATATTTATTTTCTATCTTTTATTCCATTATTTAAAACAGTACAATTGTGTTAATAATGTTGTTGGCTGAAGAACTCTATTTCCAAAAAAGAAACATTTATTCGGCCTTAGGTAAGAAAGGAACAAAGACTGAAGCAAAGAACTTCCTTCAGCTGGTGCCCTAGTATATGGACATATTATTGGTAGTGCTTTAGCACAGGTTAGGCAGGTATTCTACCACTGAGCTACATCCTTATCCCTGAAACCTATTTTTTGTCTGCTGTTTATAGTGTCAGTCTGAACTCCCACCAGAACAAAATGAGTAAGGTTGATAGTTCTCAAATGTAGGGGCTCACATTCCAGAAGAATAGGAACACAGTGTGTTAAGCAGAACTGAATGACACGTACAATGGTCGCCGCAGCACTGAACATAGTCTCCTGTATTTTAAGGTAACATCTGTAGCTTACTGTTACCTGTTCGGGTATACTTAGAATCCAGTGTTGGATCTGTTTTGGCCCAGTATGGTATCTGTACATAGAAAAGATACTGGAAGGGTACATACCAAAATATCTACAAGGTAATTTTATTTGGCTAGATTACATCTCACTTTTTTTGTTTTGTTTTCCAAGTTTACTGTATTGTGTACATTAATGCTTCAATTAGAAAATAGTAAGTACTATTCAGATAAATACTGAGGATCTTTTTAAAAGGTGGTTAAGTTCTCACATATGTATGTTTTTAACCTCTAGTAATCATTCCCCGGATTGAACGCACCCTTGCCTATATCATCACAGAACTGGATGAGAGAGAGCGAGAAGAATTCTATAGGTTTGTTGAAATGGACACTCACTGTTTTTTTTGTAGTGCTTTCCATATGTACTGTTTTGGTTTGCTCAGTGACTAAATGTACTTAATGTTCTTTTGAATAAGCACAGTTGGTATTTTATTCTGTTAAATAAAAAGCAAGAAAGAAATGCTGGGCATGTAACACTTGCTTATAACCCCAGAACTCAGGAGGCAAGAGTGTAAGTTGCTTAAGGCTATCCTGGGCTATATTAGAATATACACCCAGAGGAAAGAAAACTGAAAGAAGACATTATAACCCCTTTGCCTGCATTTGGTTTTCCATTTCAGTTGACTGTGGCTAACTGCAGTCCAAAAATGTGAAAAAAAAATTAGAGATCTAATATGTGAGTTTCGTTTTCAATTGTATGCTCGTCTACGTAGCATGAGGCTGTGCAGTCCTGTGCCGTCAGGTGACGTAGCATGAGACTGTGCAGTCCTGTGCCGTCAGGTGAAGCATCCTTTTATCTAACATCCCCACCCTGTACACTACCTGGTGTCAGTCACTTAGTACCCATCCATTACCAGAGTAGATACCAGCTGTCAAGTTACAGCGGTGCTGTGGTTTCTTTGTTTTTCTTTCCTGTGTTTCCTTTAAGAGGTAAACATTTTGATTTATGGAAATAATTGTTAATCCCTTACTATACTCAATTTTCAAATTAAACTTTAACAATTTTTAACCACATTTGCTTTAGTATACAGATAGAAAGTTTAGCTACAAAGGGCTGACTGGCCATGCATGAAAAAGCATAATATGCAAACTTTGAGATTTGCAAGTCTTGGGCTGTATCCCTGCAGAGAGCAGGACTACTGTACTTTCACAGGCTTTGGAGATCAGTCTCATGTTTTGCATATAGACTAAACATGGTATAAAAATGTATGCCTCAGATAAAGTAGGAAGAGTATTCTTTAAACAGGAGTGGTTGGGTTGGTTATCTTTACATAAAACGTGAGGTAAGAAACTGGAAGCATGCTGGACTGAGCTCTGGAAACACCTCAGTGTAACATAGAACTGTAGTTATCATTTATGTTGAGGGATTTATGTTGAGGGATTTAGTGACTCAAAAAATGTAAAATGCTCAAAATTGTTCCATTACAGAATGGATTTCAAGTTTTATTTAATATAGGATAGGGCATAGGGTTACTGCAATCAGATATTAGTGTTTTTCCTCAAACATTTTGAGATGAGTTTTAAATTACTGAAAATGAAACTCAGATTCTAGTTTCCCATGTTTATTGCCTAGTTACAGAACCTGAAGACATTTGAGTTTCTTTGCACTGAAACAACATTCAGAAAGTCCCCTTCTTATAGGTTAAAGAAAATACAGGAGAAAAAAAAGATTATCAAGGAAAAATTTGAGAAGGACTTGGAGCGTCGGAGAGCAGCTGGAGAGGTGATGGAGCCTGCCAACCTGCTGGCTGAAGAGAAGGATGAGGACCTGCTGTTCGAGTAGCTGCCCTCTTCTGCTCCTTTGAGACCCAGCATCAGCTCCATTTTAACTCAATGTGTAGGTTCGGTATGTGTGGATATTTATTTTGGCATAAGAATTTCTCTGGCTGTAAGATTTATCAGAATGCCTTGTGAGACTATTTTTTCCTGTATCATAATTCAGCAACCTGAGATTTGTAAAACCTGCCCAGCAACTTACAGAATTTCCTCTGTGAAAGTGTCATACTATCTTATTTACAATAATTTGATGTTTAAAACTTTAGGAAATACTATAAACATTCATGGTCTCAGGCAGATGCTGTGAGCACCCTTCCTTCCTACCCACTTGCAAACCTTACTGCTGTTGTCTGAGGCTGTGCAGCCATTGTGACTGTGGTCTCCTCGGCTCTACACCTATTTTTCTTTGCACGATGTCTGTGTAATGGGAACAGTTCTGCCCATTTAAATGTGACTTATGAACAGAGTAAAATGATTAAAAAAAAAACAACATCGTTTCTTTTTCTTTTTGAGAATTAGCTAAGAATTGTGATTGTGTCCTTATGCTCAGATCAGTGACCTTATTGCCACTCCAGTATTACTAGATTTACTTTGAGACAGCTATTGCATTTTGGGATACTAATAAGTGACCACCAGTACTATGTAGGCTTCTTAACTTCCTTCGTAATCTAAGAACAATATTCCTATTTTGGACTAATCAGATAACTTTGCTGTCTTAGAAACAATAGCAGTTTTCTGTCTTTTATGAAGATGAGATGCCATTAGACAGTCCAAGTAGTGTTTGAGGTTTCAGTATTGCTTGATTTGGCATGATGATCTGTGAGTACTCAGACCTTAATACAACCAGTTCTGTATACTCTGGGCTTGCCTGGGCACGGCATAGTTCTTAGTTATGAGGGTGACACCAACACTGCTATCACAGTAGATACTAAATGATTTTGTAAGCATTTAGGACTACTTGCCAGGTACTTACTGATTTGTGTGTTTATCTTCTCAAAATCACTAGGTTTTGTTTGTTTTTTGTTTGTTTGTTTTTAAAAGCGGTGCTAGGGAGCCTACTCACAGCCTCATGCTAAACAAGGATTATCTTAAGTCACATCCCAAGTCCAAAAATATTCCAGAGAGGAAAGATTTGAGACACAGGGGAGTTTAATTGCTTTCAAATTAAAAAGCTTCAAAGTGGTGACAGTGAATCTAGAATGGAAGCCCAAGTAGCCAAACTTAAGTTTTATAAAAAATGTGTGTGTGTGTGCGTGTGCACGTGCGCGCGCAAAGGTCACTGCACAGTTCACATAAGTCAGTTTTTCCTTACGTCATGTGGGTCCCAGGAATGGAACTGAAGTTGGGATTTAGGGACAGGCACCTTCATCCACTGAGCCATCTCACTGACCATAGTTGACTCAATTTTTTTGTTTTTTGGTGTGTGCACATACATGTTTGCATATGTCTGTGGAGGCTAGAGGACAACCTTTGGAGCTGTTCCTTAGATCTGTCTATCTTTGTTGAGATAATCTCACTGGCTTGGAACTTGCCAAACAGGCTAGACGAGCAGGCTCACAAGCTGCAGGGGTCTATCTCTGGCATTCTCATGCAGGAATTATAAGCATGCACTACTAGGCTATTTCCTACATGGGTTCTGGGTGGGGTACTGAACTCATACTCTTGGCAAACCCTTGAGTAGTCTCCCCATCCCACATCCTTTTTATCCTTTCCATCTCTTCCATATTTAAAACTCTAGTTAAGAGCAAGATAGCGAGCCTGTCTCAGAGGATCTGATTTGTAAGAAACCAGATGTGGCTCATAGAAAATGTCAAGTTCACATGCACACACCAGAAAACCCCAAAAAACTAAGTAGGTAAACTTCTATGGTCAGTGAGATGGTTCAATCCCACAACTTGAATTGCATCCTAGGACCCACATGATGAAAGGAAAAACTGACTTACGTGACTGTACAGCAAGTAACTTGGTGAGGTGTAAACTGTACCATTTCAGTTGTGTATATGGAAAAATGGAGCAGCTTATATAGGTTAAATTGCATAGGTGGAATGAATGAATCCAAGTCAGTGGAATCTTGATTTCACAGGCATAATCCGTGAGCTAACTAGGCAATGCTTTTGGAGATACCCACATTTAGGTTATTTACTTATTTATTGATATTCATTTATTGGAAAGCATTGGACCAAAGGCATTTAGATTTCTCATGTTACTTCAGTAAAGCTCTGGAGCTTTCCTGGCTTACTTAAACTGTCTACAGATTTAGAGATGATTTCCTATCGAGATGCCATCTTATTATTATGTTCCAGGGTGGTCTGGAACTCAGCATCTTCCTGAGTGCTGGGATTGTAGGTACACACCATCACATTCAGCTAAAACTTTAGATGGCTTTATGATTCCACATTAAAAAGTCAAGATTAAATAGTGGGTAAATATTGTTGAGTTTGGCTGGGAGTGAGCTGATCCAAAGGAGATAGATCAGGAATGGAAAAGAAAGCTGGAGTTTGTCAGGTTGCATATATATCATAAAAACTTTGTGATGTGCCCTTTCGGGGATAAACAGCAGAAGTATAGTAGGTGCCAACTCACATCCTCAATCCCTGACTGCCCTAAGGTAAATTTGCCTGTTTTATATCTCTTCCCTCTGAAAAGTTTTGTGCTCAACTTTAAATTGCCTATTTTTAATACTTTTAAAGGCCAGGGGTGGTGGCATGCCTTTAATCCCAGCACTCAGGAGGCAGAGGCAGGCAGAACTATGAGTTCCAGGCCAGCCTGGTCTACTTAGTTCCAAGAGTCAGGACTGTGTATCAAGATCCTGTCTCAAAACAGCAAGCTCCTTGTTTGTTCCAACCAATAAATAGGACTATCTATGCCAATAAAGGACATTTCATAACATTTACAGTGTAATTTGTATTCCACTCAGAGTTTCCAGCAGTGTTGATCCTGGCAATCCCTTGAAGGAGAGTGGTCTGTATGTATACAAACTCTGGATAGAAACGTAAGAAAACAGAGTGTCCAGTGGCTTTTACAATTTGAAATATAGGTTTACTTTTTATTTTTATAATACATTGTGCAGTATGACATCTCAAAGAGTGCAGAAACAAGACAGTACAAAGGGAGATCAACCACAAATGTCAGAGTGGCTATCTTCATTAAGGATAAATCCCTGGTTTATATTTTCCACACATTCGAACAATTACATTCAAATCATTCCTTATCAGTATTTACTCCTTAGGCTATGAGAGAAGGAAAGCAATCCATACACTAGATTTTCATAGAAAGCTAATCTGGACCAGTCTAAAGACTAACATCCTATTTATTCTGAAGTATGAAAATCTAAGAAATGAAGGTACTTCCTTGCTCGGATTTCCAGAGGACATGCCATTAACCGGTATCACCTGCTCTGTTTCTGAAACAGGATCTCATGTAGCTGATGGTAACCTTGAGCTGCAGATCCTTCTGCTTCCACTTTCCAAATGCTGGGATTACACCCATCAACACCCATACTGGCTTTCTGCATAGCCAGGGTCTGTGCATGCTAGGTGACACTCTACCAACTGAGCTGTGTTCCCAGCCAATCACAATATCATTTTTGTAAGTGGCTAAGACTTCCCTGGCACGGCAGTTTCCAATCAGAACCACAGAGGGATAGGAAATTGAATTGGCCCTAATGGCTATACAATCACAAGTAAAACAAGGTTGTTGTTGGTTTTTTGTTTGTTTGTTTAGCATAGCTTAACTTTCCACTGTTTAGGGACTATGTTGAGCATTAGTACATTCATAACCATTAGGATTTACAAAAGCTCAGGATGTACTCTATCCTATCATTACTTACAAGTAGAGAAAAATTATAGGATCTCACTGACCTTGAGAATCTCAGTCTAAACTACATGGTGGCATGACATGTGCCTGGGTATAGGCTCTAATGTAAAGGTCATGTGTGGAAGTCTTGATAGCACATAGCCCCACTGTCACCAAGTGGCATTGACACTAACTTAAAACTTTACTCAAATCCAATATTCATCCTTCCATCCTTGCTTCCTTTCTTTCTCTTTAAAAAACATATTTATTTATTTTTTTGAGACAGTCTCATGTAACTCAGACCAGGCTTAAACTCTAGGTCTTGCTATAGGGTTACAGGTATGTACTAAGTCTCAGCAGTCAGTATTTTCAGTCAGCATGCAGATCACAAAGCTCTACCGACCGTAGACTACCTTTCATTCCTGAGGAGAAAAAACAGTGAAAAACTGAAAAGATTTAATCCTTTAAGTGCTAAGTGAATTGACCCTCAATGCTGACAAGGGTGCGAACCTTGCATTTTTCCTGCTGTAAACTGGGAGTGTTCAGACTTGAGACTATAGCATTCCTTCCCTCAACCCAAGAATGTGCTTTTATTCCTAAGGAAAATTATTTTTAAGGATTTCTAATAGACACACTTGCCAGCCAACTACAAAAGCCATGCAAAACTGAACATAAAAGACATCACAAACACTCTACATTTGTTCCAATAAGATTATCCAGAAGAGAAATCAGACACATAAACAGCACTGATAAGACATTAACAACAACTGCTTGTGCTAAGTGACAAGTCAGTGTCATTCCAGTGTTTAGCTTTGGGAACATGAAATTCTGTAGTTACATAAAATCAAGACATTCACATTTGAGGTTGGTTGTCACACAGAACATTTTCCTTAAAGGCTTGAGAAGACTACAAGTTAACTAACTTTCTGTGTGGATATTTTAAAGCTATAGCTAAAGAGCCAGTACAAAAATCCCATTAGCATGAACATTTAAGATTTAGCAAGCTGCTGTATTTCAGTCACAAGGAAGACTGTTAGGACAAAACTTGTCTGTACACGCTTAATAAAACACTGCTCTGATGTCCTTTTCTAAAATGCTCAATGACTTCCTTCCTACTGATCTCAAAGTCAGTTGTCAGTATTTCTGCAGTGTGTATGTATGTATAAAATTTTATTCCAATGCAGAACACAGCTATTTATTGATGTATTAAATATCAGTATACAGTACAATTTCCAGTTTGACACCTACACACATAGCACAGTCATAGATGTAATTCTGTGCTCAGATATGAAAATGCAGAAACTGTCAAATGTGTTACGTCCTTTCACTGACAAAAAATATTTGCATCACAAGGAAGAAATTTTAACGATCAACATAGTTTATATGAACTCTTTATCAGAGCAAGGAGTCAAATCACAATTTAATAAAGTAATTCAGAAAATTCTATCTTTCGTATACTTGTAACTGCACTGGAGGCTGTATTCTCATCCACAGAGTCCAAGCTGAAGGGCTGGACTATTTTTTTTTTTTTTTCAGTTTTTTTCAAGACAAGGTTTCTCTGTGCAGACTTGACTGGCCTGGAACTCACTCTGTAGACCAGGCTGGCCTTGAACTCAGAGATCCACCTCTTGAGTGCACTCTCTCTTGAGTGCTGGGACTAAAGGCATGCACTTCCATGCCCAGCAAAACTGATTGGACAAAACTTGTCTGTACACGCTAATGGAATGTTTTTCAGAATGGAAAGATGTAACCAATAAATTTAAACTTAAAATGTTGCTCCAAACTAAAGTGGCACCTTTTTCTCCTTTTCTTTTTGAGAAATATTTCTGATGACTAAGTCAGTTGTTTAAGAAAATACTGTTATTCTCAGTGCACAGAAGCACAGCCCCTTCTCTCAATAATCCCATGAAGTCATTTAAGTTAAATGTTAAATAATGTTAATATTCATAACTATGTGAGACAATGGACTCTTACGTATATACATACATGTTTTTTTATAGACATCTGACCCAGAGGCAAAGAGTCAGAAAGGTGAAAACAAAAGGTTTTACCAGGATAAATCAGAAATGCTCTGAAGAAAGTTTCCACTTTAAATCTCCAAACAAGTCAAGGACCCCTAAAGCAACGTGCAGGAAGTGTTGTGTACCAATTGCCTAATGGACCTTTCTCACTAGATTAAAAGCTTAACTCTCAGCGGTAAGGCTATCTTTCCTGTTGGCGGTTTGCCAAATACAGTTTGTATCATAAAGTTCCTGTATCATGATGACACAGAATAGCCATTTCTTTCACCTTAGCCAGGTGGATGGCACCCACTGAGGCTCAGTATCCAGTTTGTTAATGAGCCTAAGCAATTCCTGATAGGCTTTATCAAGATCTGAATTCACAATTGCAGTGTCGAAGTAGTGGCCATTGTTCTGTTCCATCTCTCTAGTCTTCTCAATGATCTCCCTTAATTCTTCAGGCTGCAAGGAAAACATAAAGACTGTGAGGATACACAATGAGTCAGGAGGGTCACTACGTGGCTTTCCTGTTTGTTATAGACTCAAGAGTGCCTTCCCAACCCTTCTCTTGAGCCATCTTGGTACCATCAGCATCTTGAGAATTTGTGTTTGAACCCTGGTTTATAACACATATTGTTCTTATGTATTTTCATTTTATCTTTATGCCTGAAAAACACAGGTGATTATTTTGACTTCCCTAAAAACTTTCATTTTCAAATATTTTGGAGCATCATGACCTTTATCTAAAAGTAACATTGGGACTGGAGAAATGGCTCAGCAGTTAAGAGCACTACTTGTTCTTATAGAGGACCCAGGTTTGGCTCACAACATCCACACGGTGATGGTTCACAACCATCTCTAACTCTTGTTTCAGGGGGTCTGACACCCCTTTGTGACCTCCTAGGTAACTGTAGGCATGTGGTGCACAGACATAAATGCAGGTGAAACATCTACACACATAAACATAAATAAATATTTTTTAAAAAGCAAAGGTAATATCTTGCTGGAGTCCAACTTTCTGACTAGAGTAAATGCCTCTAAAACATTCTTCACAAGAGCATTTACTTTTGCTAGGGCTAGTGGTGCATACCTTTTAATATCAGCACTCAGGATGCATAGGTAGGTGGTGGATCTCTGAGTTTTAGGGCAGCCTGGTCTACATAGTTCCAGTCCACCCAGGGCTACAAAGCAAGACCCTTTCTCAAAAACAAGAACAAAAATGCCTTACCTGTACTACAAGACAGAATTAACATGGGAAAACTAAAGGACTGATATTTCTCTAAGAAAATCTTATGTCAATCCAAGATTAATAATATACTGGGACTGTTTTCAATGTACAAAAGATATTCTTTCATTCATAGTCTCTGTCTCTGTCTAATTATCCCTAGGCTCCTGGAATTCTTGGCCTTCTGCTTCAAATACTGGGATTACAAGTACATACTGCCACACTGGGTGCCACTAAAAACAGTTTTATTTATTTTTTATTTAATTTTCTTTCCCCTTCCCCCTCCAAGGAATTGTTTCTCTGTATGGCTCTGGCTATCCTGGAGCTTCCTATGTAAACAAGGCTGGTATCAAACTCATACGAGATATGCTTACTTTTTGCCTTCTGAATTCTGGGATTAAAGGTGTATGCTGCTATAGGCCTGCCTGGTCCTGCAAAGGAGTTTTAAGATACAAAAAAGTATCCCACTAGAGTATTGGAAATAATATAGAACAGGGTACTTTAGAATACTGAATAAGGGAAATGTTTAATGGAGACAAACCAGTGGCAAGGCTATGTGCAAAATTATCCAGAACCCTACAGTTATCGGGCTCATGGTCAAAAAATGGAAACTACCCCAAATCCTCCTTGTCTATCAAGATGGCTAATTAAACTTCAGACCAAATGTCTTATGTTATTTTTAAGTTTGGGCTCATAAAATGACTCCACTCACTGGTAAAGGAAAACACAGTAAAAACATGACAACTCTGGGACAGTTTTAACTTGAAATGCTGTGATTTTAAATGCTGAAGATCTATGTGTACAGCAGAGACCTTCTCACTGTAACCAAGCACTGCTTCAGTTTTGCTGAAACCTGTCTACTCAAAGCTTGAGATCAATTGTCAGCAAACTTAAAGCCCAAAATCTAAGGCAGATTCCAAAACTGACAGTACAAGAGGTTCACTGATGGCTTACATTTTGGACCGAATAAGTAACACCATTACTAAGATTCGTGCTTACCCACTAGTTACGTGATAAAAGTACTATAAGAAATAACACTGGACATAAAAATGTAAGTGGACTAAAAAGGTAATTATATATACCACCCTCTACCCAGCAGGTGCAGAGCAGACACTTTTACATTCAGAGTGGGTGATGGGAAGAAGAGGAGGTATGTCACTGGGGCTTTGGGGTTTAAAAAGCCCACACCAGGCCTTGTCTCTGTCTGCCTCAAATATAAGCTCTTTCTGAAACTGAAAGCAAGCTCCCAATTAAATGTTGCCTTAGTCATGGTGTCTCTTCATAGCAATAAAACAGTAAATGAGACACGACCTAAAATATTTATAATGTAGTAGCCATTAACCTTGTTTTCCCACTCCTAAGGAATTACTAAGTAATTTATGTTATGTATTCAGATTTGTCTGTTCTGGATGTCCTAAATGTATGGAATCATACAACTTGTGGTCTATTGAGTCTGAGGTTTTGAAAAGTAGCATCTTGTATTTTTAGGTTTACCCCTTGTTGTATTAAGCACTGGCAGTTCATTCTTCTTTGTTGTCTGTTTTTCAAGATGTAATAATAAAGTTACAGGAATCAAAATAGTATGGAATCAGTCTAAGTGCAAAATAGAATCCAGAAATAAAAGTGCCAACACAGTGACTCGACAGGTAACGGAGACCTCGACGTGTGTGCTGTGGCACATGTATACCCCAACCGTCATGCACATCACACACATACAGACTACAGGTACTGTGCCAAATAACAGAAAAGACAGCTTTTCAACAAAGACATAAAACAAAACTTCCTCATCATATCAGACTAAGACTATGAATAATTTAACCAAAACACACAAGCTAAAATATTCAAGAAAACACAGGATAATGACTTCACAATTTTTTAGACATGTATAAAATTCATTGGCCATAAGAAAGTGAAAAAGTGAACTTCATTAAAATTAAACATTTCTCTGGCAGGGTCTTATGGCACATGGCTATACTCCCAGTACTTGTGAGCAAGGGAAAGGCAGGAGGATTGACAGTTTCATATTATCCTGAGCTAGCTACATAGCAAGATCCTGCCTTACATCTAAGCCAAACCAAACCAAACAAAAACTTCTCACTATCCAAGGATGTAATTTAAAAAAAAAAAAAAAGACAGAGCTGGGAGTGGTTATGTATGACTTTAAACTCAACACTGAGAAGACGTAAGTACGGTGGACCTCTGAGTTCAAGGCCACCCTGGTCTACGCAACAAACTTCAGACTAAATATCTCAAAAACAAAAAACCAAAACAAAAAGCAAACTGAGATCTGGAGAGAGTAACTGCAATATATGCACGTGCCAAGGGGCTACCAATGCACCTCAGTGGGTAGAAGTGCTTCCTCTGCAAGACTTCTGATCTGTTCAATTCCCGGGACCCATGGAAAGGTGGAAGGAGAGAACCAATGCCAAATAGTTGACCTCTGACCTTGACATCCACATCATGACACACATACATCCATCTACACAAACATAAACATACATACACACAGTAACAAATAATGCTAATAAACAAATATATAAGCAACCTAACTTTAAAATAATGACAATGTTTGAGGCTTGCACAGAGGAATATGCTCAAATGCTCATATGAAAAGATTTTCATTATTTTCAGGAAAATGCAGATGAAAACCATATGTATAATGTGGTCTCCATCGACACATCCAGTAAATATCTAAAATAATTTAAATACCTTTCCCCCTTTCTGTTCCAGATCATGTGGGAACACAAGGAGAAGAAAAGCAAAACAAGGTTTGGGTGGAAAAGAAGCACTCAATTCTGGAACCTTGCAAATGTCGAGCAGCTAATGAGAGAAGTTTGCTGAGACCTTTGGAGTAGGGAGGAGGCGGCCCTGTCAGGTGTGTTTGGAGAGTAAAGGGGGTTAAGGCGTTCTGGAGGGGCTCATCAATCTGAGGTTAGCAGTAAGAGATGTTTGGGGAAGACAGGAGCAGTCCTGTAATATGGAGAGCTGCCATGGTTCAGCCAGCTGCAGCTGTGGCAGTTTTGGGACAAGTGACAGAAAGAATAATCAGCTTGATGGCTGATGCTGTACAGCTTCAAAGCTCCAGCAGCGGGAGCAGGGGAGGGCAGAGGCTTGCTTGATGTCAGTGATGACCTAGCACTATGACAAGGGTACCTTTGGGTTCTTGCCTTCCTTGGCTAACAACGCCCGAAGTCTCTCTTGTGAAGGTGGTGCAATGAAGATGATATATGGTTTCAAATCTGAATTCCGGAGGGTCTTCAAGGACTGTAACAAGGATATTTGGGTTATTGAAATAACTGCTATCATCAGACTACTTCTCAATAATATAGATTGCTAAGATGTTTATAAATAAATGTTTCCAAGCATTTCATCATAAATACTTCATAGTGTCTTCATTCACTGTAAATGTATTTAAATATAAATTCACATATACTACGTTAGCCTAGTGTTCTAGATACTGAAACAGAGGTAAAAGACATTGAAGGGATTACAACTGTACGGTAATAAATCACATGCATTATAAAACCACAGTAAGATCCATTTTTGAGGAATTGGAATCCAGGCAGTATCTTCACCTTTTTAGGTGAAGATACTAAAAAGCAAAACCAGAGAGAAAAACTTCCCATACAGAAGCCAAGTACACCCACGAGAAAGCAGACTATATGCATTAAGACCTATGGATTCACACTATCCTGTCTCTGCATTATCAAACGCAAGTGCTCTAACAACCAATTATATACATGCCCTTTCCTAAATGAACAAACATTAATATGCTAAGCTACTTGAAGTCTTGTGGTAATATTTGTTAATGGAGTCTTATAGTAATATTTGTTAATCTAAATAAAGAACTCTGAAAGAAAGAAAAAGTTTCCTTAAATAATTAAATGTTAATGGTTGAAATACCTCTGCCCTCTAGAAACCCCAAGCCTCCCCCAAAAAAATGAAAAAGAAAAAAGCAAACAAGCAAACAAAGAAAAAAAATGCTATTTTAGCAAGCCATTTTAGAATCAATTTCTGTCTATGTCTACTTAATGCACACTTGATTTTGTGGTTTGAATTGGTATCAGCAACAGACCCAGCACATTAATCAATGTTCTACATTAAAACTGAATTGTTAATAAAAAGCAAAAGGTTTCCACGGCAAACACCAATTTTAAAACCTCAAATTTCAACAGGTACCTTTTAAAATAGGAATCTAAGACGTATTGGCTAGTAATTTTGTTTGGTTTACTCTGTCAAGGAGGTGAATCCAAGGTTTATTACTCAGATAACACTGAGCCGTCACTGTGACATCAGTGAGCCCTTGAAACAATGGCTTTTAAAACTAAAGAACAACTTTCAAATTTTCCAATTTTTCTCAGATCAGAAATGGTATTTTCTGAAGACGTTTTAAGTATAGTCAGTACCAGAGTTAACTGTATTTTAAGTTTCTAAAATATATACATTTTGAAAGTGAAAGAGATTCAGCTACATATTTGAGTTTACAAAGTGAATAGAAAATCACATAAGGACTTAAATAATCTGTGTCATTCTTGGGTCAAAGACAGGTTTCACTAGATAACTTTACAAAATACGTCCTCCAAGTTTAACACTCTAAAAAACACAATTCTAGTTGTACCTGTGTTCGAAGACTTAAAAGACATATTTTGCCAGAGTTGATTACTTGTCGTACAGAATCTATGCTGGTTCCATACAGATTTTTCTCAAATTCACCATGTTCAATGAACTTGCCAGCTGCTATATCTGCTTCAAATGCTTGCCGTGAAACAAAGTGGTAATCTCTCCCAGCTACTTCGTGATCTCGCCTGTTCCGAGTTGTATCTAAGCAGACAAAATCAGATAAAATAATAAACACAATGGGCGGGAGGGATAGATAGATCAGTGGTTAGTATGTACTGGTCTTTCTAGAAGATCTGAGTTCAGGTCCTAACACTCACAGCAGGGAGCCTACAATGGCCTGTAACTCCAGCTCCAGGGTATAAGGAACCATCTTAACAGGCAAGTGCACTAAAATGCACACACTGCTCCCCCAACATACATATAAATAAAAATAAAATAAATTGTTGGTACTAATAAATAAATACAAAAAAAATAATAATAAAAAAAATTAAAGTATCGAGAAGAGGGATAATCAACCCAGGAAGATTTTTTATTTTATAACACAAATTATGAAACAGTGAATTGAGGAAGTGTTAAGGGCCTATGTGTTTATTACTATTCCTATAAAGACATGAACAAAAATTGTCTATAGTGTTTTAATAGTTAATCATAGTTACCTTGATTCAGTTTGTTTATAACTATAAAATACTGCCAAGTCATTGATCCTTAAAGTTCATTTCTGTTAGAGTAGGTACCATGTAATCTTAAGTTCTTTTAAGAAATTAGTTCTAAATTTCTATCTTCAATATCAGTTTGAAGAATCAGGTATTGTGTTTCCTTTGCGATAGGGAAAGGAGCCTAAACTATAATTTATTTAGAAAATCCCTTAGTGTCATACACTTACGAAAAATTTAAATTCCTTAACATTTAACAAAAATTTGCCAACAAATTTAGTTAAACAAATTTCCTTTTGTTGACACTGTGCCAATAAAATGAACATTTTCCTGTGTAGTTAAGATTCTGAGAAAAGCACAGGAAAACAGGAGTGTGTCCAAACTTACGAGGAACTGCAGATGCAAAGCGGTCTTTTTCTTTGTTCATGAGTTTCTGGCGCAGTTCATTCTGGCCACAGTTCTGTGGACCGATCAGGATGATAGGTCTTTTCCTATTTGCTGGCTGATGGTAAAGTGACATTTCCTCATATGTTAAGATCTCTTCATTGTCATAATCTTTGGGAAAAGAAAGAGTTAAGACTTTCAGATACAATTTCATGTCATAAACATGTAGTTTTACATAAAATAGTAAAGTTTTGTTGGTATTGCGTGTTTTTGAGGTAGGAGCTTGCTCTGTGGCCAGGCTAGCCTCAAACTTGTAGTAATCATCCTGTCTTAGCCTCCCAAGTGCTGGGATTACAGGTATTTAAGCCACCATGCTTAATTTAAACATAACTAGTTTATAGTGAATACTATAATACAGGAGGAGACTGCCAGGGGATACGCTTATGATAATATGTGTAATTTTCATAAAGACTCCAGTTAATAGGGTTATTTTTAGGATCAGACGTAATGCAGAGCAGTATGGATATACATCTGCATACAGTAGTTACAAGTAGTGTATATGAGAGTGCTAGAGTGCTTGGCTGGATTACATAAGTTAAAAATAAGTGATCCTTGTGATTTCCATCCTTTAATCCAAGGAGTAGAGTAACATTCCTAAAGCCCACGATTCAGATGAAGCCAAAGCTGTTGATCAGAACACGTACAAATAACTGGCAGCCTGGCATGTCCTAGGAAGAAGCACCAGTCGGTTCCATGAAGAAGGGTAAGCTTTTAGTCTTGCTAGTGCCTGGCACAGAGTAGGAGCTCAGACTGGATTTGTTTAAATTCTAACTTGATTGTTCAATTATCTGTAACAATTTAAGCAGAAACTTTAATATCTGAACTTGAATCTGTTAGTCTGCAACCTCAAGAAATTTACTGTGAGATGAAAGCACACAGTTTATTGCCATGGAACATGGCTGGTACTTTAAGCAACATAGACAATTGCTTCCTTTTTCAAAGTCATTTTCTTCTGAGCTTCTTCAAACATGTACAAACACCACACTGGTGGCATTCTGATTTCCTCACTCATTCATTTCCACATCTGGAGGCTTCAGATTGGCCAAGTATCCTATAGTATAGGAGCTCTCAGAGCTGACTTGATCAGTACGAGCCTGTTTCAAGGAATGAAATAAGCGGTGCTAGGATGTGCCTCAGCAGTGCAACACTTGTCTCTCCTGCATGAAGCCATGGATTCATTTCTCAGCACACAGAGAGACTGGGAGTGGAGGCAGAAAGGAAAGAAATAAAGAAAACAGGGCTCGGCTCATCCCCAGACTTAGTTCTGCAGTGCACTAGTAAATAAAGACATTATTCACAGCCTTAGCCAGTAAGATTAAAAACTTACTGAATCTTCTTAGTTACATAGCATGCCAAGCATAAAGAGTGCTTGCCTTAGAAAGCAATTATTAAAGCTGATTCAATTTTAGATGCAGTAGTGTATAGAATTTCTAGTAATCTAGCTGGGGGGGAGGGGTGGCAGCGGCAAATGCCTGGTGGATCTCTGAATTCAAGGCCAGTTTGGTCTACAGAGTGAGTTCCAGGACAGCCAGGGCTACATAGAGAAACCCTGTCTCGAAAAACAAAGAGTATCTAATAATAAATTTATTAGTTTAATTTATGCTGCATATAAATACACAGAGAATATTTTGTCTATTGTATGAATGCATCACCTGTTACTTAAAAAGCCTATAGCTTATGGCTTTGGCAGGAAGAAGGTCAGACATTCAGGAGGCAGAGAGAATTCTGGGATAATGCCAGGTATAGGAGATTCACCCAGGAAGATGTGACAAGACAGATATGTGCTACCTAAGTGCAGGTAACTAGCCATGTGGCAGAATGGAGATTAAAATAAACGGGCTATTTTAAAATTGTGATCTAGTCAAAGAAGAGCCTAGCTATATGGCCGAGGTATTGGTAAATATATTTTGAGTCTGAGTCTTATTTCTGGGAGCATGAGGATGGGAGGAAGAACCAGGACTGACTTTTATACATAAATGCTTCACATTCTTAATAAGCCTTGCAGACTTTTAAACAGTAGTACTTCTGACTTTAATCTGGCTTTTCTAATGTGTACCAAAGCAGAGCTAAGAAATTCAAATACAATGAAGATCAATCAAGAAGGTAATGCATCCAGAAAACAAGTCCGAATTTATAAAAATGATAAGTGGTGGTGACACACAACTAGATTGTGAATGTAGCGATCAGGGCAATGGCTGTCAGTCAGGTACAGCAGACTGCTGTCCCAAGAACACAAGCCCAGTGTTAGAATTCTGAGATCTGGATTTTGAGAGATGTTAGGCCTTTAAAACTTTCTAATCTTAGCAGTCCGTCAAGATAAAATAAATATTCCCGTGTGCTGGCCTCAGCCAGTAAGTAGTGTGCTCTGGAGAATGACCTGCCTCTCTGATTTAGACTGTTATTCATATTTTACCTCAAACACATTTTGTGTATGTGTGTGTGTGTGTGTAAAAGTTGTTAACTGAAATACCCAACAGCAAGGAGACAGAACCTGAAGAGACCACCTTCAGTAGATAGACATGGCCCCCAGTGAAGAGATGGGTCCACTTACCCATCAAAAAATTTTTAACCCAGAATTGTCCCTGTCTAAAGGAAATGCAGGAACAAAAATGGAACAGAGGGTGAAGGAAAGGCCATCCTGAGAATGTCCACTGTAAGATCCATTCCATCTGCAGACACCAAACCCCAACACTATTGCTGATGCCAAGATGTGCTTGCAGATAGGAGCATGGTATGGCTGTCCTCTGAGCGGCTCTGTCAGCACCTAAGACAGACGTAGATACTCGCAGCCAACCAGGGGACTGAACCCGGGGACCCCAATGTAAGAGTTTGGGGAAGGGATGAAGGAGCTGAAGGAGATTGCAACCCCATAGGAAAAACAACAGTATCAACTAACCAGATCTCTCTTTCTCAGAGCTCCCAGGGACTAAACCACCAACCAAAGAGTATACATAGGCTGGTCCATGGCTCCAGCTACATATGTAGCAGAGGACTGCCTCATTTGGCCTCAGTGGGAGAGGAGGCGCTTGTCCTGTGGAGGCTTGATGCCCCAGAGAAGGAGTATGCTAGAGGGGTGAGGTGGGAGTGAGTGGGTGGGTGGGGAAGCACCCTCTTAGAGGCAAAGGGGAGGGAGATGAAGTGGGGGGTTTGTGGAAGGCAGACTGGGAAGGGGGATGACATTTGAAATGTAAACAAATAAAATGATTAATAGATAAAAAATTTGTTAGAGGCAAGTAATAATTTTGCAAACAGCTTAAATAGAAAAAAAAAAACCTTACAGGAAACAATATTAAAAATGTCATAAATACAACTCCTGCTGTTCCTGAGATTAGAACTTACCATCATTTTTATTGGCATTATATAAAACCTTTTTCCTCTTCTTTTTATTCTTCTTTGCACACCACAGTTTTCCTGTTGATCAATCAAAAATAGTTATAAACACTGTATCTGTTTTCTAAAATAATGCTATTTCAGATTGATTAAAGATTTATTATACTGTTGACAACTATTTTTTATTTTTATTTTATTTTTTTTCTCAGTTTTAGTATCAGAATTTATTTTTTAAATCCTTGTCCTAAGTCTTCTCACATTTCCTAATAAAACAATCTTACCAACACCACACAAATTCTGGGAATTGGCTATAACAGCAATTCAAATGCATCAAAAGTGGTGAGTATAATACACTTTTTTAAAAATGTTAATCAAAGGCTTTATAAGTTTGGTAATGTTCAATAACAAGATGCCCATACAATCAGAAGTGTAACCCAATACCCAACCTAGATATACCAACTATCTTTGACTGGCGGAGACACTCGAACACCCGCCTCCATGTTCCCCCCCCATCTCTCCTCCTAGCTCCTCCCTCCTCTCCTTACTCCTCCCACCTTAGCTCCTCCTACATATCACCCTTCCTGTTAAGATAAAACTTTTTTCTCAAAATACAATTAGAGCATAACTATACCAATTTGTATCAGTAAGGTACAAGATAGACCTAATACCCAGTCCATCATTTTGTTGACTAACCAGAACCTCTGTCATCTCTTCTAACTAAAAGACTTAGTTCTGAATCTGGCTTTTTTTCTTGGCTTTAGAATGAATGTCAGCTGAAAACCATCCTCTCAAGTCTTTTTTCTCAAAGTAAATAGCTGGGATTGGCTATGAGACTATAAGTCTTCAACCCCATCAGAAATCCAGAATGACTGAATTAACTGAAATTATGGGAAGCACAAACCATAGCTTCTATAACTTAGCCAATTTATAGAGACCGCTGAATACCTGGACAGTCCCTATACTACAAAACGTTGGAGCTTCCGATCTTCAGCCTTCTGGTCCAGGATCATCTGACAGACCTAGTGATGCAGAATTATTAAGGGCTGATTACTCTGTCTTGGCAGACATAATCAGTCGACTATTCTGCAAGTGTGTCCTTTTCAGGACAGTAATTTGTCTGTAGATGAAAAGAGGTAATTCTTGCCTAGTGGCTGTCTCACCACAACTGGAGTAACTCCAAAGATGCTCAATATCTTCTTAGAATCCAAGACAGGAAGCTGTCAGGAGCAGATAGGTCTCTAATCAAAATGAACCTTAATGCAGAAATGTTTGTAACGTCAATTCTGTGGACTTCTGACATTTTGAAAACCAACTATCCATGTAAGGCAATCTGGACTGACAACTATTTTTTAATTTATCATTTTCTATTAATTACACATTGTAGACAGATGTGTAATATTTTCATCTTTTCTTACAACTAAAGATAATGAATTTAGCCTCTTCTATTACCCCTTCAATGCCTACACCTTTCTTTCTTGACAGTTCCAGTGTGTAAATTCAACATAGTTCCAGATGAAATCCCAAAGTCTCTTTCTTGCTTTTAGCAAATGTAAGTGTCTAACCTGATTTTTCTGGCTCCTTATCTTCTTCTATAGTTTGCTTCATGGCTTCCCTTTGCTGCTGAAAGCTTTTGCCTAACAACACAAAAAGAAACAACAGAAGGATAAACATACATACACACATACATACATACATACATACATACATACATACATTTATTTATTTATTTATTTTTTTGGTTTTTCGAGACAGGGTTTCTCTGTGTAGTCCTGGCTGTCCTGGAACTCACTTTGTAGACCAGGCTGGCCTCGAACTCAGAAATCCACCTGCCTCTGCCTCCCAAGTGCTGGGATTAAAGGCGTGCACCACCACTGCTCGGCTTTTTTTGTTTTGTTTTGTTTTGATAAACATAGTTTTAATCAAAGAGAAAATACTAGAAGTAATTTTTCATACTGCCTTCCAAACCTTCTGCTAACAAAAGAATAATTCAGGCTAAGACATATAGCCTACAATGCCCCCTTTAAAGAGAAGGTTTATTTTTAATTTTATATATATGTCTATGTGGGGTGTGTGCAACGCGGACACTGGGAACCAAACGTGGGTCCTTTAAGAAAGCAGTATCAAGTCTCAGTCAGTGAGTCATCTTTCTAGTCTAAGCCTGCAAAGGTTTGTTTTGACCCTGCTTATCAATCTAACCATATATATTATTTATCACTTATTATAAAAAGATAAACAATAAACAAATATCAGAAAATTTAATAGTTCACCTTTAAAAAACTTTTTAATGACCATCACTACATGGTACTTTGTAGTACCACGCTGGGACATAAAATGGTTGTCACTGAGGATTATCTCAAATCAAACACATGAATTCTAGACATTAACTTCAAGTAGTACACAGGTAATCATTCATGTTCTGATTTCAACATACCATGCAACATACTTATTTGTATGTATTATTCATAAATGTGTGATAATGATTTATTTCATTTCTACCTTTGCTACAATGACACAAATAGACAACACATTTTTCCTCAATGGATTATAAGATTTTTTTGTTTTGGTTTGGTTTTTTTGTTTTGTTTTTTGAGACAGCATCTTACTATGTAGCTCCAACTGTCCTGAAACTCACTCTGTAGACCAGGCTGGCCTAGAACTCATAGAGACCCAACTGCCTCCTGAGTGCTAGCATTAAAAGCATGCATCATCACACTTGGCAAATGATATATTTATTTTTATTTTATGTGCACTGGTGTTTTGCTTGCATGTATGTCTGGGTGAGGGTGTCAGATCCCCTGGAACTGAAAGTTACAGACAGCTGTGAGATGCCATGTGGGTACTGGGAACTGAACCTCTGTCTTCTGGGAGAGCAGCTAGTACTCTTAACCACTGAGCCATCTCTCTAGTCCCTAATGGATTACGATTTTAACGTAAAAGGTTTTAACGTGATCAAACTTCATCTTGTCAGTTATCTATCTTAAAATATCCTAAGGGAAGAGATGCAACAGCTTTGATTCCAGGCCTCTACACAGTTAAGTGCATGTTCCACCACAGGGCTGGACCCTCAGTCCTTTAGGTGCTTTCAGTCTTGTCTCTTACCTGGAACAAGTCCAGCTAGAGGCTGATTATCTTCGTCTCCCTCTCTATAGGCCTGCCACCAATTTGGATCTTCTTGACTGATCACATGAAGTATATCTCCTTTTTGAAAAGACAGCCCTAACTCTCGACACGGAACATAAGGGTCATCTGAGGGGTCATAGTCAAAATGAGCTTTCACATGGATCTGAAACATATAAAGGGTACAAGTATAAGAGCAAGAATAATAAAACTGTAAAACAAAATATCCAGCCCAAATGTAACTTATGTGTTACATCAGTGCAGAGAAGTGGACTGACAGGACATCCAGTTAACAGCACTTTAGGGTAGGATTTGTTTAAGCTTATCTATTGACATCTCTGTAGACTATGAACAAGTAGAAGCAGTTCAAACTGGGCGAATGCTAACAGCTAACAAATTGAGATACAGAGTTGCCACAAAGGTAAGGTGACCAGAATAGAAGCGGTCTGACCTGTGAAAACAATGACTCTCAGTAAGGCATGCAGCTTCTAAACCACTACTATGAGAAGAGGTAGATTCATGTCACCAGGTTCCATGTAAGCAAGTGTTAGCTGCCCTGGGGCTGTCACAGCAAGCTGATTTCATGACCAGTGTAGCTGTGCCTTAATTCCTTAGTGTTTCTTTTTAAAGTGCATGTAAGTAGTATGTCCACACTGAGAAATGATCTAAATCAGGATGATCACTGGGGAAAAAACTCTTATTTGATCCAAAACTATGTGATCCATTTACAGAAAACAAAGTATGAAGGAATTGAATGTTTCTATCAATGAGGAAAATGTTTATGCTGGGTGTGGGGTTGACTACAAGGTGGACACGGGCTAAAGGGGACATAGGTGGAGTTATTAGATGCTAGTGCCGTCTGGGTCTTTGACTGGGTGGTATTTACAAATATGTAAAAGATACTTGTTTTAATTTGAAAGTGGGGTTCTATGTATGTAACTAAGGTAACTATTTATCTACCCAAGGAACTTTTTTTTTTTGCTTAAGATGTTAACACTTTAAATGTTTATCATTTCTAAGTAAGCCAGAATAAACACTTTTTATCACAGATGTAGCTAATGATTATTAATACTTTTAAAGTCAGACACAGATGCACAACAGGCTTTTAAATACTTAAGAAGTTACAACATTGCAGGGCAAGCCTAAGGACCCCTCTATTCTTGATGTGTAAATAGACATTAGATTAAAATCTTGAATACTCAGTACCAAAATGAGTTTTAAAAAGTTCTATGGGATAGCAGGGAATCAAAAACACTGCTGGAATGGTGCTTACAAAGAACACACATACAAAATTATCAACTCAGTATAACAAAAACGTATGAACTAGAATTGTTTTAGAAACTGGGTGAAAAATTACTTCCAAAATCTATTTAAATTGTTTTTTTTTGTTTTTTTTTGTTTTTTTTGTTTGTTTTTGTTTTTGTATGTGTGTGTCCCCAAACCCTGGGAACCAAAAAAGTAAAAATTTAAGTCTTACTTTAACAGATTTTATTAACTCATTGTCTGAAAGCAATACCCAACATTGTTATGCAAAGTATATTACTGGAGTGCCCCTACAGATACTTTAAAAGGCTGAACTCCTGTTCTTGTTTTTGAGACAGGGTTTTACTTTGTAACCCTTGGTGTCCTGAAATATCCTATGTAGACCAGGCTGGCTTCAGATTTCAAAGATCTGCCTGCCTCACATCCCAAATGCTGGGATAGGAGTGCACCACCACCAAAAGACTGAAATAAAGAAAATATTCAATTAAAAAGAAAAAGAATGAAAATGTACAGAGAATAAAAGCTTTAGAGGCTGGAGACAGAAAAAAAAAAAGGCTGAATCCTTAACAACACCCCAGACTTTCGGCCTCTGCACTCTGCACTGATAGACAGTTGGGTGTTAGACAGAAAGGTCTTATGACCTACTGTCCTCTATCACACCAAGAAAACTCAAAAGACAAGTGAGGGATGGACACAGCCTTATCATCTCTTCCAAAGGCAAGAAAATCACTCAAGGATCCTTTTCCGTTTACCCTAGCCTGCCCAACTCATTTCCCAGCCTCGGTGATTTAAGCAGCTGGAACATGGAGGACTGTCACGTCACAGAGGGCGTCCTATGTTTGTAGGACAAGCATGTCTGGACACATCTGAAATGGATCACAGGCAGCTGAGCCTTTATTTGTAGTAACTGAAGG
Source organism: Grammomys surdaster (assembly GCF_004785775.1). Lineage (NCBI taxonomy): Eukaryota > Metazoa > Chordata > Mammalia > Rodentia > Muridae > Grammomys > Grammomys surdaster. The sequence continues at coordinate 8,179,199 of NW_021604585.1, read as the reverse complement.
TAGAAGTCCAATGGGCTCCACAGGATAGGCTACTTCTTTTTAAGTTTTTTTTCCCACCCCACTAACCCAGGCTACCCTCCAACTTGCAGTGATTGTTTGATCTCAGCTTCTCAAATGCTGGGATTAGTTATGAGCCACCATCCCTAGATATTTCATTCTTATGTTTATAAAAAAACAAACAAGTGTCAGGCATAGTTATGCACACCTTTAATGCCAACACTTGTGAGACAGAGGCAGATCTCTGTGAGTTCAAGGCAAGCTGGTGTACAGAGCGAGTTCCAGGATGGCCAACACTACCCTGTCCCCAAAATCCCAAAATAACCACCAGCGGTGATGAATGAATGATTTCAGTACTCTGATTTGGCATTTGCTGAAAACAAGTGACAACATACAACATTAACTGAGAAGAAGCAGTATCAATACAGCATGCTAGTTTTATCTATTAAAGTAACTAACGGGCCAGCAAGATACCTCAGTGGGTACAGGGGCTTGCTGCCAAACCTGATGACCTGAGTTTGATTCCTGGGACCCACATGGTGGAAGAAGAGAACCGATTCTCTGATGACCATATATATACTGTAGTGCATATCTCTCCCCCACCTTAAAAAAATGTGTAACTGTAAAAGAAATAACTGTTATTAAAGGTAATTCCAGACTGCAAGAACAGAAGAAAAGGAAAGCTGATAAGATATACCTCAACCTCTGACACTCATTGTCAAAGGGCAAACATCATTTCCTCAGCAAGGCTGGACTATGAGGAACAGTTAGAGGAGAGCATGTTCCAGCCTTCCTCAGCTGTGTCTTCTCAGTGTGCACAGCCTCTTTCCACACTTGAGGCTTATTTACAGGACAGACACATGAGAAGGCATAGCAAGCACAGAGAATGACTGAATTCAGAAGGCAAGTCTGTTTCCTCATATCCCTTCCTACAAAGAATTCTAAACAGAAAAAAGGCTGCAGATGCAACAGTGACTGCAATATGTTCTGGAAAAAGATAACAGAAAACAGAAAGAGCCAAATAAAACAACACACCTGTGGTGAAAGACAACAAAAAATAAAACTGGTCTTTTTCAAGTGGTTAGAATTTTTCAAAAACTAAAAATAATGGATGTAGAGGTGAATGTGAGCAAAGCACAAGCTATACATGTATGAAATGTATGGGGAAACTGTGACAATAGTTATACACTCACTGTACGAAAATAACAATAAAAAAGAGTACAAATATATAAAGGAAGATCAGGTTTCCATGTCACTCTCAGACCTTAAAGCCTCATTTTTAATTGCTTATGATGTAATTAATATGCTACATAGTTTATGAGGCTTTCCACTGATATTGCTAGAATATTTTCAGCCTTCTATACCCAATACTGATAAGGGGCTATTCCCATTCTCTCCCCATTCCTCAACTGTACATCTAAGAAGACACTGAAAAATTTCTGTTTCTATGGACTTAACCTATTTTGAATATTGTATATAAATAAACCTGTAAAGGCCTTGTGATTGCCATTAAAAATTTCAAGCTCATCTATTTTGTAGCATATTCTCACACATCAGCCCTTTTTAATCAAATAATATCTCAGTGTACAGAAAGGTAATTTTCAAATTACTGCTGGTGGCTGTGGCTATTTTTAAGTTGTTTTTACATTTTGGGTCTTATAAATAATACCAGTATGAATATCCATGTATGAATTATTCTATGAGTATTTGATTACAATTCTCTTAAATATATACTTACCAGGAATTGCTGAATTGTACAGTAATCAAGTCTATCATTTAATAAAGCTGTGTTAATATTGAACATATTGAAACACACCACAGTGATCAAAACTTACACATACTTGTAAAAGTATCGTCCTCTATGTGACTGAGTGAAACTCTATTATAGCTGAAGACAAACAACAATGTTAATAATAAAAAGTGTGAAATTGAACTGTGTTGTATATTTTACTTTTAAAAAGTTCAGAGTTTACTAAATTTTAAATGTTGCTGTTTTATACTTATTTAAATACAATTACACGATTTCTTTGTTTTTACTTGACCACACTGTATTAAATTTCTGTAGACAGAAGTCAAAAAGGAATATACAATAAATATTTGAAAATTACTTACTACAGTTTCTTTGGCAGGAGGGGGCTTGATCTGTTGACTAGGAATCAGAACAAATGTCAAAGTTCCGTGCATATCAGACTGTAACAGAAAGGTTAAAGTACTTCTAAACTCTTCCAGGATCTCATAATTAACAATCTCTAAATAGGATGATGGCAGAACTCCCTCAGGCCTATAGAAAAATGTTTCCCATTCCTAGCTACTTTATTTAGTCTTCCTGTCCACTGTTTACTGTATCAAGTTGTGCAGCTAGATTCGTTATTACTGCCCAGTTCAGCACTAGCTGTGTTCAGACAAATCCAGCCTAGACAGCACTCTTCATAACTTTTCATACTGACAGAACAAGGAACAGTGCTCAACGTAAGACAGTACCAATCACATGATCTCGGAGTGACGATCAATGGCACTTTGTTCTAGCAGAGCTACAAGCAGAAATACATACCTCAACCACCTCTGACACTCATTCTCAAAGGACATACGTGCGTGCGTGCGTGTGTGTATATATATGGTGGAAATAGGGATATGGATATTTTCTAGTTTTTACAATAGATAACGGTAGGTAGTAGACACACTCTGTAACAACTCATGTTAAATAATTAAGAATATACACACTGGTTTGTAGATGGGAGGACTGCCTGATGCCATGGGAGGAGAATCACCAAAAAGGCTGGGCTATACAGTGCATTTTACTTCAGACCTTGCCTCCAAAAAGAAAAAGAAAAATCATAATTTGTGTTATATACAATATGATTAAACATCATTTTCAAGACAATTAGGCTAAGCATGGTGGCACAGGCCTTTAATCCCAGCACTTAGGAGACATGGACAGGTATATCTCTGTGTTTGAGACTAGCCTAGTCTACATAGTGAGTTCCTGGTCAGCTAGGACTTCATAGTAAGACCTCAAAGCAAACAAACAAAAAGCAACAACAAAAGATGGTTCCTCAGTTAAGAGCACTTGTGGCCCTTGCAGAGGATCTCAGTTGATTCCCAGTATCCATATTTTGGCTTACAACCATATGTAGCTCCAGCTTTAAGAGATCCAATGTCTTTTTCCGACTTTCTCATATACAAGGCATGTATGTGGAGCACATACATACATGCAAGCAAAACACCTATAAGGCATAAAATAAGTAAATCCTAGAAAGTTATTTTTAAGAAGGTGATTAGAAATGAACACCTAATTATACTAGCACTGCCCAGCGGAACTTGCTCAACAGGAATGCGCAGTGGCTATCTCAGATGACAGCCAATAACTACACAATAAATCCTGTTCAACTATAGCTAGTGAGAATAAGAAACTGGGTTTTAATTTAATTTACCAGGCATGCACAGGTGTGCAGACACACATAGAAACAAATCTTTAAAAAACAGTAAAAGTAGAAATAAAATTTGTAACAAAGCTCAAAGTAAATAAAAATAAACCCCAAACCAAAACAAGAATGAACAAATCCTGTAAAAGTTAGGCTAAAAACTACTTCATCGGCTATTTTAAAAAATGCTCTTTAATAATCTAAGTTTAATAACAAAACAGGCTGTTAAATAAATCAAATATTCTACAGTCTGAACGTACCAATAAGTCAAAAACCTCATTGACATCTTTCCCCCGGATTTCAATGCCGTTGATCTCTAGAACTTCGTCTCCTTCATGTAGGAGGCCACTCTTCTCTGCGGCACCTCCTTTCACTATCCGGCTTATGATGACAGAATCCATCTCATTACGAACTGTGGCACCCTAAAAACACCCAATATCTAATTTAAACATAAAAATGTATTTTTTGTTAAGCATTTCATTTTTAAATTTTATTTTTTGAACCTAATAAGACTAGCCCCTTAGTTTATCTTAAGAAAAAAAAATTTACTCACATTGCTACAGTAACAACTGTAATTGTAACATGAAAGCTAAGCATTCCCCACCAAACATTTCTATTTCAGAGATACTTTGGATTTTTTTTTCCCTTTGGTTTTTCGAGACAGGATTTTTCTGTGGAGCCCTGGCTGTCCTGGAACTCACTCTATAGGCCAGGCTGACCTCGAACTCAGAAATCTGCCTGCCTCTGCCTCCCAAGTGCTGGGATTAAAGGCGTGCGCCACCACTGCCCAGCTCAGAGATACTTTATTCATTAAAATTCTGAAGTATACAGACTTCTGAAGCATATAATAGCAGAAAAAAATATATTCTGTGTTTAAAGACATAAAATCAAATTTTTTTCTGCTGGATTCTATTACAATAGCTAGAAATCATCTAGGCATAACTAATTAACATAGTGTCTAATTATAAAAAATTTCTTAAAACTCAAAATATAGTTAAGTGATAAATAGCAGTATGGCTAACTATGGAAATGTTAAACAGAGCTGCAGCCAAATGTATTAAATACTAGTATTTACTATACAAGTCTGGAAGAACAGTGGGAACGTGTATACTCAGAAGCTAGAACAGTAAAACAAGATAGAACTTATTTCCTAGGGCTCAGTGTTAACAGCACTCCTTCCTGCAAAGCACAGAGATTCTGTTTCCAGCACCCACACTGCACCGCTTACAAACCACTGTGACTCAAGCCAGGGGATCCAACTCACCTCTGTCCTCTGCAGTCACCTGCATGCATGTGGTACACGTATACACACTCAGACACATACACATAATGAATAAACAAATCTTTAAAAAAAAACCTCCTAATTTTCTTAAGTATTTAACTTTAATATTGTTATGATTTTTCCATTTATTCTTCAAGAAGGAACCAGTTACATAAAGTACTTATACAGTCTTTTTAAAAAATATTTTTATTACTCTATTATTGCGTACGTGCGTGCGTGCATGCATGTGTGTGTGTTTCACTGCGCATGTGTGTGCTGGAAGTCTTCAATCTCTCTCCATCTCATATTTGGAGCAAAGTCACTTAACCTGGAACTGACTGATTTGGCTAGGCTGGTGGCTAGCCTGGACACTCCAGAGAAGTCTTCCTGTTGGTACAGAGCTGGGATTACAGACATAAGTCATCATTCTTGGCTTTTCACATAGGTGCTAGGGTACAACCTCACAATCCTCATGCTTGTGGGCCAAGAATGTTCCAATTAAATCATGTACCTAGCTCAGAAACAGATTTTCTAACTGTTGTAAAGAGTATGTTGGAAAATTAGTTTTCTCGTCTATGAAATCCTCGGTAAGTATTTCATAAGTTATTATTTTTATTCAATTATAAGAAAAGGTAACGAAATTAGTTTTTCAACCAAATAAGAATTTTGAGCAAGAGCATATTACAATTACAACAAATTAACCCACAAAGAGAAAAATCTTCAACTGTACACCATATGAGGTCTTTGCATAGGAAACAATCTCAGATCAGACATGAGAACACTTACCAATGGAATATCCCGAGCCTTTTCTATACGAACTATTTTTACAGTTTCTCCCCCATAATGGCCGATACTTTCATATGCTCTCTCATCTGTAATGGGCTCTAGCTGCATTTCCTGCTCAGCAACCTTATCATGGGCCAGTAAAAGTGCCTGTTTCAAAGAAACCCACAGTACAAAAAGTAAGTACATGACTTATTTCTGTATAGTTTCCTCACCATAAGGGCCTAAAACACCATAAAATATGTAAGGGACTTTTGCCAGTTTTTAAAATAAGCTATTTAAAAACACAATTTGTATAGTTTTACATATGGAAATGTACACCCCAGCAATAATTACTTTGCAGAGCGGGTTAAAAACTGCATGACTAGATCTCTTGCAACTCTAGGAAATTGTGATTTAAATAAAAAGGGAATACTGGAAACATAAACAATATTCTGCCCTTTTCTACCTGAATATGTGGAGCATTCAACAAAGCAGTTAATTCTTGTCCTTCCTTCTGATGGACTGGCTTTAAGACAGTTTGTACCTAAAGAAATAAAAAAAAAAAATTAATTTTTTTCCTGGTTCATAGGAATTTGCAGTAACATCTATGTAGGAAAACACTTTCAAGTGAAAATAAAATGGCAAAAAAACCACTTACATTAAATAAAAACACTAAAGAAACATGAAGAAAAATCTTTTCCCAGATATCTTTCAATCTTATTATGGATAAAAATAATATTCCTTTTTTCTAAAGCATACTTCAAATATCATGGTATTTACAACTGCAAATGAACTGTTTCACTTTTGAAAGTTTCTTCTAACACAGCATAAAATCCATTATAATAATTACATGACAGAAGATCTGCCCACCCATTAGTTATCATGCTACTTTAGAGATTCAAATCCTTTGTTTCAGGAACTACGTTAAAAATCTGAGATGAAAATTTAAAGTTATGGATTCACAAGATAAATGTAGTAATGTTGGACAGTGTTTTCTTAGGATAAGCTCCCACAGTTTTAAGTTTTCCAGGTCCCTGTGTCTTTCCTTACAGTCAAGCTGACCTCCATCATGTAAAGCTCTTCAAAGGCTGAACAGATGACTTCAATCTGGGTCTGCACTTGTGGGTCTGCATAGATGGCTTAACTAACTTACCATAGCTTTGTCTACTTTAAAAGACCCATCCATTGATGTCATGATTATCTAGTCTTCCTATTAGGAAATTTACGCACTCTTTCCTATTTCCTTGGTTTCTAACTACTTGAACTAAAAATTAAGTCCACTTATTTGCAATTTTTAATCTTCTATCAATGAATATCAAGGCAGATATGTTCCTCTGCACACTACTTTCTCCCAAAGGTTATATTGTGCACTCTTACTGTTTATGCCTCTTTTTTGCCTTTGTACCTCCAAACCCCCACTCCAAAATGGTACACTGCAATAAAGTAAATAACAAAACCAAAATTGTCACGATTAATGAAGTGTAAGAATAACCAATGATTAAAACAGGAATTCTATATCCTTTATGGCTATTTTATTAGCAATTCTCCAATTAAACCTTTAAGATGATAAAATGACAACAAATTTTGACCACAACAATCATACCAAAGCAATTGTAAAGGCTGAAGAGATGGTTCCATAGTTCAGAGTTCTTGCTCTTCTTATAAAAAGATTGAAGTCTGATTCCCAGAGCCCATAGCAGGCAGCTCACAACTACCTGTAACTCCAATTCTAGAGGATCTTATGCCTTCTTCTGGCTTCTATAAGCATGCACACATGTGCACATGTGCATACACACACGCACAAATTAAAATAAAATACTAAAAAAACAGGACAGTGCTGGGTGTGGTGATACATGCCTTTAATCCCCTCATTCCATAGGCAGGAGGGTCTCTGTGAGCTCTAGATAAGCCAGGGGTAACAAGTGAAACACTGCCTAATAAATAAACAAAACATAGTACTGAAACTGCTCTGTCCTCCAGTTTTGGTACCTAGAAACTATAGGCAAGTAAAAGCTGATTTTTAAAGACAACATTTTCCTTTTGAAACTTCATAAAAAGTACTCAAAGTTAATTTGAAATCTATAATCCCTGACCAAACACTTTTTGACTGCTGGAGAAAGCAACTCTGAAAGGGAAAGACAGTTCTGAATTTAAAAAAAAAATCAAGACTTTATAAAAGCTACAATCAACTCAATAATATTTTATGTAGGACACTTTTTTCTGTTTATACTTTTAAGTCAGCTCCTAAGCATCTCTGAATTTTTTCTTTAAAAAAAAAAGTCAGAACTCTGATTAATACCCATTTCTGTACCAGTAGGCATAGAGGATATCTATGCTAGTGTCAGTGCACATCACTTACAAGGCCAAGGGAACTGTCTCCTCCCCCTGCTCAATGAAAACAGATCTGACCATGTATTTCATTAAAAACAGAGAAATGACCAATGACCACACAAAAATAGTGTCAGCAATCATGATGGAAAGGCAAGTTAAACAAGACACCACCATACCACATATCTGAGAGTCAGTAGCCAGAAACTGACAAGGTGGTTCAGTAGGTAAAGGCACTTGCCTCCAATCTAACACTAACCAAGTTTATTTCCCAGAATCCACACGGTTGAAGGAGACAACTGGCTCCTCAAAGCTTTCTTCTGACCTATACACTCACACCACAACACGTACATGTTCACATGCATACACTCACACTCTGCAATAAACAAATGTAAAAACAATTAAAAAATGGATCAGTAATAGGAAACAACCAATGTCTCACAATAGATATAAATGAGTAAACACACTGTGACACGGTGGACTCAGAAAGCGTCACAACTTGGGACTAGGACTTAGAAGACTGGTCATGTGTGCCCATCTTTTGTAAGTGTTTGGTTTAATTAGATACATGTACAGAAGAGATGAACCTTTAAGATTAGATTGAGCAGAGGAAATTAGACACTGCCATGGTTTGAATGTGAAATGTCCCCACAGGCTCCTGTTAGAGCATCTGATCCTGTTAGTTTTGTGAGGCTAAAGATGTAGGGCTTAACTGGAGGAAGTGGGCTGCTCTTAGCTTATATGTGCGTGTGCCATAGGTCACAACTTTGTTTCCAGCAGTTATGTTTCCTGACTGCCAAGGCAATGTAGGCTGCTACCTCACAATCTTTCTGCACAATGAGCTGTCCAATGCTATGTCTTTACAACCAGAATAAGCTATACCCTCCCAAAATCCGTGAGCCCAAACAAATCCTCCCCATTCTAGTTGCTTCTTGTCAGGTATTTAGCCACACTGACAAGAAAAATAACTAATGCAGACAAAAGAGTAAATGTTGCCTATTTATTTGACATGTTCATAAATGGCAAATTAGTAAAACAGAAGCCAGGTTGCAGATGACAAAGGGGCTAAAGAAGAGGTGGTTACTCTCTTTAGGACCATAAGCAAGAAGTGGGTGATATTTTAGTAACTTGACAGTGGGTGGTAGATTTCATAAGTGTATACACAGATATTTACACTGAGCCAATGACAAAACACCCATTTTTAATAATTGCAAGCTATATCTCAATATAGTTGGACACACTCTATGTATATAACTATTCCTCAGTATCGCCCAGAATTAGTTACAGAAACTCTTGTTTTGGGCTGGAAAGATGGCTCAGAGATTAAGAGCACTGACTGCTCTTCCAGAGGTCCTGAGTTCAATTCCCAGCAACCACAGGGTGGCTCACAATCATCTGTAATGGGATCCAATGCCACTTTCTGGTGTGTCTGAAGACAGTGATAGTACACACACATACATGAAATAAATAAATAAATCTTAAAAAAAAACTAAAAAACTCTTGTTTCATATTCAAAGCTAAGGTCACTAACTGTCTTCTACAAAAGGGCAGAATATTTGTGTATAACTAACATACCTTTCCATCCATATACTTAAAAATTTTTTTCTACTTACACCTAACATGTAATAGTTGTACACTATTGTTTAGGGAATAACAAGGGAGAAAAGTCTGTGTTGAGTAGAGATTGAGATTCTTTTAGCAAACTAGGCTGAATCTGAGGCTATGAAGTACAGTGATACCGAGAGGCAATTACACATCATTTTGTTTGTTTCTGTACAGGGCCTGGGACTGAATTCAGAGCCTCACAAATGCCAGGCAAGAACACAGGCAATGAGCTCCATCCTTATCCCTGGGGGGATAGCTCTTACAACTTTTACCAAAATGAAATAATACTGCTTAAATTGTTTTATGAAAGTATTATAAAACTTTTGATTTGCTATTTTTAATTGTATAACAGAAATATGACTATCGTCATCCTCATCACCTGTCTCTCAGTCATCTACAGGATCAGTCTAAGTTCCTTAGCATTAAATATCATCTGATTCTTTCCTCTTTCCCCGCCCTGGCATTAGTTATGCCTGCAGGGTTCACCACTAAACCAATGCTCTGCACATATGCCATACTGTCTCCTCACAACCACTGTGTTCATGCTACCATAATGTCTATCTGTCTGTCTGTCTGTCTGACACACACACACACACACATACACACACACTTCAAAATTAAAAAACATCGAATTCTATTTTTTGACATGTTGGCTTACATTTTACTCAGAAGTTTTTAGATAAGCAAAAGGTTATTTAATGAAATTCAAGTTATAAGCATTTTCTTTAAAAAAAAATATAACAACAACAAAATTTGCTTGTTTATTAATGTCTTAGATCATCAAAGATTTAATCTGGATCTTAATAATTTGAAGTTTTCAAAGGCTTTATTGTTCATCTTTTAACAGTAAATGTTTGAGATTTAGTTCACATTATTTTGACAGTACTAGGAATGAAATCCAGGGCCCTTTACCACTGAGTGCCATCCCCAGTCCTTAACTGATACATATGTAAGTGTTTAACTTTTAATATATTTATTTCCTCTGTGCCTGCTTAATCATTGTGGGTACATACATGCCATAGCAAATTTCAGGAGTTGAGTCTTTCAACTGTGTTTGTTCCAGAGATCAAACTCAGGACATCAGGCTTGGTGGAAAGTGTCTTTACCTGCTGAGCCATTTCACCAACCCTTAACGTACATTTTCAGCTATAAAACCAAGGAACACTTCTTAATGTTTCACTAAATTCGTTACGATTCCTCACGTATATTGATTTCCATTTAAAAGTGGCATGAGTAGGGACTGGAAGACGGCTCAGTGTTAACAGCGTTAACCGTTGCTCTTGGACAGGGCTGTACTTCGGTTCCCAGCACCCATGTTGGGCATCTCATAACCATGTTACTCCAACTGCAGGGGACTGATTCTCTTTTCTGACCTCCATGAGTATCTGCAAGCACATATGTGTGCACACACAAACACACATAAATATGCAACTAAAAAGCATGAGATAATTTCTTGTATGTACATACACATGTAAGTACTTTTGGTTTCTGAAATGTAATTTCACCATGTATGATTTAGATTCCAGGCTGGTCTGAAATAAACTATGAAGCCCATCCTTGGCTTTGGATTCTCCTTTGATCCTCTGGTTTTTACTGCCTAAGTGTTGAGATTGCAGGTGTCTATCATTACTTCCAGAAAAATTCTTCTTTGATTTATTTTATTATTTTTGTGGTAACAGGGATTTTATCTAGGGCTTTGCGGTGCTACACATATGCTTTACCAATAAGCTATATCCTCAGCCAACTTTCTTCTAAAACTGCCTCATGGTAGTGCACACCTTTCACCTTAACATCTGGGAAGCAGCAGTAAGCAGATCTCTGAGTTCAAGGCCAACCTGGTCAAAGAAATGCTATTTCAATCTCTGTTTCTTTTAAAAAGTAAATTTTTAGGAAATTTTTAGGAAAGCCATTTAAATTTTCCTTATGTAAATTTTTAAAAAGCTAAGGAAATGGATCTTTTAATTTTTTTTTTTTTTTTTTTTTTTTTTTT
>NW_021604585.1:8121069-8167731 GCF_004785775.1 Grammomys surdaster | reverse complement strand
AAAAAAAAAAAGAAACCCTGGAATTCATATTTCCTCATTGCTAGGGATTGAACCTAGGGCAGCATATATGGTAGACAAGTGCTCAGCAATTCCCTCAATGAAAAAAATACCACACAACTAATTTCAGCAGTGAAAGGTGAGCTCAAAAGTCATGAGTTGGTGATGCAGGCCTTTAATTCAAGCACTGGGAAGGTAGAGGCAGGGAAATCTCTTTGAATTTGAGACCAGCCTGGTCTACAGAGAGAGTTCTAGGAGCCTGAGGGCTACAAAGAGAAACCCTGTCTTTGGTTGGGGGGGGAGGGAAGAGGGGAGAGTGTAGCTCAAGGAATAGTAATCCACCAACTCTTTGAGACTCTGGTAGATGGCAAGTTTCTTTTCTAGAAATATGTCTAGAAGTCACTCTGCCCTGGGCAACACTAGACAACTTTGTCACGCTGTGAAGCCTTCACCATCTTAGGCATTTCAACAAGGAAAACACCTCCCTTAGGAACACTATGCTCAAATATAAAGTATTTTCTAATCTAATGTAAAGTCTGTAGCTCTTGGAAATTGTACTTTCTCTGAGCTCCTTTTCTATCTTGTATGTGGTTTCAATGAGATACATTTATTTGATAAATTTTACAGGGGATCAGACAACCTCTTCTGGCCTTTATGGGCACTGCATTCATGAGGTGTATAGGCATACATGCAGGCAAAACATATATACACATAAAAAAATACAAAAATCTGCAATATTTATATCATTTTCATAAGAAAGATCCTTAAACTATCAAACGAACATATCTTAAAGAGTTATATATTTATAATCCCTGATTATTAGAGATTATTGTTTTACACGAGTTTATAATACATAATGGTTAACTTAATAAAACCATACTAGATGGATTAAAATTGAAACATTGGTTACTATCTATACTTATATACAAAATTAACTCTTCATAATCAGTATTAGCTAGGTCATAAATATTATCAGAACATATGCATGCAGCAGTTTTTTTTCACTTCCTATTACAGTATATTAGCAGGTGACCACTACCAATGACCTCAAACAATAACCACATCAGTCTTTTGCAACAGTCCACTTTTGTGACTAATCACTACTCTGTAGATGCCAACAAGATGCTTAGATACATACCTCTTGTACAAGGTCTTGTACATTGGAGATAAGAGGAAATGGAGGGCTAGCCTTGCTCATGTGCACTGTGACAGCATTGTGTATCTTGAATGCATTCTGAAAATCTCTGTTTTGTACAAGCTGTAAAAGCAGTGCAATGTCCTCCTGGCTCTGAGAATCAACCAAAGTGTGCTGGATGTGTTTAAGTGACGAGAACAAGTCTTCAATTTCTAGTAAGAGAAGAAAAATTATCCCAAAATTAACTGTTTTGGTTTAAATTTGACACGTTTTAAGATAATATTTCTTGAACCAGTAAAAACATTTTTTGAGGAAAAAAAGTGCACACAATTTTTTAAGTGTTACTTTACCAACATTTCATAAAACTCTTAAAGGTACAAAACAGAATAACTTGCATTTTAAAAAAACATTTTAATTAGAAAAATATATTCTTACTATAAAAGCAAATGAGGAAATACAAAATTAAAGTTAAGAATATCAATAACCCCATGATCTAGAAACATTTTCCCCATTAGCATCTTTTTTCATTAACAGTACATTTTAATTGCTTTCCTACATTGCTATTGTTAAAAGAACATTACAAGTGACAGGCCCATCATAATTTACATGGCCAATGCACACCTGATAATAATCATTGAAGCCCAACATTTAGGATGCTTCCATTTTAACTATTATAGGCAATTATAAATATTTCAGCATAAAAATTATTTATGTCATTGCTGCATATAAATTTGTAGGACATTATGCTAGCATTATTAGAAACAAATAGTGAAGAGATGGTTTAGTGGTTAAGAAAACTGGCTGCTCTTCCTGAGGACCTAGGTTTGATTTCTAAGCACCCATATCACAATTCACAACTGTCTGTAATTCCAGTTCCAGGCAATCCAACACTCTATTCTGGTCTCTACAGGCACCAGGCTTGTATATGTACAGACATACACACAGACAAAGTATCCATACATATAAAGTAAATAGATGAAAAAAATTAAATTCCTAGAAATTACTTAGGATTTGCCATTTTAAAAGCCACTTGTTGCCGGGCAGTGGTGGCACACGCCTTTGATCCCAGCACTTGGGAGACAGAGGCAGGCGGATTTCTGAGTTTGAGGCCAGCCTGGTCTACAGAGTGAGTTCCAGGACAGCCAGGGCTACACTGAGAAACCCTGTCTCGACAAACAAACAAACAAACAAACAAACAAAAAGCCACTTGTTTTTAAAGTTTTTGCTAATTTATATTAATAATACTACAAATATTCAATATTATTTGTAAACCTTTGATTTAATAGTGGCAATGAAGTGTATGCATATTACTAACACCTTAGTGTTTCTACTGCTGTGATAACACACCATAATCAAAAGCAATTTGAGGAGGAAAGGGCTTGTTTCACCCTACACTTCCCGAGAACAGTCTGTTACTGAGGGAGGTCAGGATAAATGCAAGCAGGATAGGAACCTGGTGGGAGGAACTGAGGCAGAGGCCATGGAGGAACACTGTTTACAGACTTGTTCCTATGCCTTGCTCAGCCTACTTTCTTATTACCCCAGAGGACCAACAGCATAAGAATGGCTCCACTCAGTGGGCTAGGCCAGCCCACATCAGTCAGTATTTAATAAAATGCATGACAGACATGCCTACTGGTCAGTTTTATGGAATATTTTTCTCAATTGTGGTTTGTTTTCAAATAACTAGCTTGTACTAAGTTGATGAAACAAACAAACAAGCCAGCAGAACCAACTACTTTAGTTGTCTACAAACGAATGTGTATGTCTCCTAAAATGTTCCCGGTCTGTGTGTGTTTTATGCCTATCAGAATGCATACATTGCATGTATATATTTTTTGGAAATGATTAGGCCCAAATGATTAGGAATCATTAGTAGTTTCTCCCCTGCTCCCCAACACAGTTCTCTGTATGAGGGCTACATAGAGAAACTTTGTCTCAGAAAACAAAACAAAATAACAGGAAACAAAACCGGAAGAATATGTAATTTAAGACTCTACCAAATTAATAACTTTAAAGTATCTTTTGAGCAATACAGGAAAGCATTTAAGTAACTTAAAAGAAAATTTATGAAATCTACAAAGCAATTAAGATAATGGTTCACAACTTTAAGAGAACAACAGATACTCCCTAAAGTAGAGGGAGTCTTATTAAAATGTTAATAACTGTAAAAAGAGGCTCAGGGTGGTAGTCTGGGAAATAAGAGAGTGAGGAGCCTCAGGCCTCCCAGCTGACAGAAACCAATAATCAACCTTGGTCTAGAAGGGAACTGTTTCTCAGTCTTTTCAACTTCAGGGAGAATGAAGGTATTTTAACATAAAAACACTGCTGGACGATCTCTTCTGCCTACTAAAGCTAGTTAACAATTAATTAATTAACTAATAATATATCTTCAAAAAATTATTTATATTTCCATCTACTTGTTATAATTACTGGTATTACTTTGTTGAGGTTTGGTCTGTTATGCTAAACACTGTAATGCTAAACACTGGCCCCCAAGGTCTGGTTGCCCCCAGGGATGAGGAAATCCTCATTTATCCTAAGTGATGCTATGTAATCTTGTTTCTTAATTTAAAACTATTGGTTGAATAAAGATGCCCACAGCCTTTAGCTGGGCAGAGAGAGGTAGGTGGGGTTTCGGTTCCTGGGCTTGGGTTCTGAGGCAGTACCACTAGGAAAAGAGAGAGACGGTGGAGAGAGGAAGATGCCATGAGGTAAGGGATCATGAGAATTGGCCACGAGGGTTGGCCAGCTGGAATAAGAATGGCCCAGTTGGAACATGGCAAGTCCTTATCTTGGGGTTATTTACAGGAAAGAAGATAGAACAGCCATAGAGGATTGGTATCTGCCCAGCTCTAGTGATATTTAAGGCTTATTATAAATATAGAAGTTTTGTGCCTTTTATCTGGGAGCAGAACAATCAAAGGTGGGGTAGAAACCCCCAATTAATATTAAATATTTATTACAACATTACTTCATACTATGTAGCTTTTTGGAGTTTTAAAAAGGCCAATCTAACCATACAGTGATACTGATAATTTTTGTAATCTAATAACTAATTAGTACTAATACTAATTACTAATTACTAATTACTCAGTAGAATAAATTCCTAGGGTAAGATTAATGATTGCAGAAGTATTTGAAAGACTTTGATACACATTAACAAACTGCTTTGGAGATTTATAACAACTTATATTGCTACAAGCCACGACTGTAAGTGCCTACTCTGAAATATACCAAATTAAGGATTACTGATCTATTATTCTTTGGTGAATATATTTTTACAAGACATAACCATTTGTATTTCTTTTTTCAATTAGTTTATCTTTAATAATTGGAATTGATATTCCTGTACTCTTAAGTGGAACATACTGAACATAATTTCATTTTTATTATGTTAGAACAATAGCTTTTAATCAAAAGTATCTATAAAAATAAATAAAGAGGAGGGTAGAGAGATAGCCCATAGTACAAACTGTTTGCTGCACAAGCATGAGAGCCAGGGTTCTAGTCCCCAGCATCCACCACTTATCTGGCCCTGTGGAGTGGAGACAAGGGTACCCAGGCCACGCTGGCTACTTACACTAGTTGACTTGGCAGCCTCTGGGGTTAGCCAGGACCCTGCTAAATTAAAATGAAGTGGAGAGCAATTGGAAGAAGACATTGGATGTCAACCTCTGGCTTCAACACATCACATGCACAAATATGTACAAACAAACATATCTACACTTCCCCCAAATATGTTTGGTGACCTACACCTTTAGTCTCACTCTGGAGGCAGAACATAGGTAGATCTCTGAGTTCAAGGCCAGCCTGGTCTACAGAGTTTGTTTCAGAACATCCAGAGCTGTATAATAGAGACTTTGTCTCAAAAACAACCAACCAACCAAAATACAGGAAATAGAAATTTCGTAATTAGGTAACAGAGATAGTAGTTTTCAAATTTGAAGGAATTAGTAGGCTTTTTCTGTTGATAGAATTGGAAATAAGAAATATAAGTTCCAAAGAAAGGTCATGTCTGTCCAGTCTGTCCATATTAATTCTAAGGCTGTTAAGGCCATGTGGCAATTTCAGACACAGAGGAAAAAAAAAACACTCTGAAGTTGTCTTTCACTTGTGGGGATTAGAGAATATGGTAAGATCCACAGGTACAGGCAGGCAGAGAATAATAAATACAGCTGAAATTTAGAAAAGGCTCATGACATGGATGACATGGGACCTATGCACATTAAAGAACAAAAGTAGTAGCTGGAGAGATGGCTTTGTGGTTAAGAGTACTGGCTGCTTTTCTAGGACTTGGGTTCAATTCCAGTTCATACTCATCTCCAAGTACAGTTCCAGAGAATCAGATGCCTTTTTCTAGCCTCCGCGGGAACCAGGCACACATACAGTGCACAGACATACATGAAGGCAAAATACCCACACAGAAAATAATAAAATAAATTAAAAAGAATGAAATTAGTGAGAAAAATGAGACCTATACTTGGCTACAAATTTCAACTAAGTGTAAGACCAATTTAAACTTGTTCTAAATAGCGTTATTTATACCCATACTCAAGCCTATCAAGATCTATTCATTCTGGCTTTTCTTTAATTAGCAAAAGCTTTTAATCAAAACTCCAAATGCACTGTGTTAATCAATTTCACCATACTAAAGTGAGACCACTTGCATTGAAGCTCAGCCTTCATATTAGATACTGCCAACCTTTATTGAAGCATATGAATAGTTGGCTGGATTACATACATTTATTGCCCTTCCTCAACAGTAGAATACAGTATATATTTTATATGTATTATTTAATTTAATCATCATTAAAACCTTGAGAAATATTTTTCTCTGTGTGTCTGTTTACTTATATATATATTTTGAAACAGGGTCTCTTACAGTTCAGGCTGGCCTTGAACCCACTATGTAACTGAGAAGAACTTGAAGTCTTGATCCTTTTACTTTCATCTCCCAAAGGCTGGTAGGAGTGCAGAACCATGCTTAGGTGTTTTTTTTTTTTTTGAAAGAATGGGGACACCAGGTTTCATACAAGCAATCTACCAACTGAGCTTTAGCCTTAGACCTTGAGAAACTTTTCCAAATTAAATGAAGATCAACAAGAATAAATACATAAAAGTCATGTCAAATTTATACAGGTGGAGAAAAATGATAAAGTGGTTACACTAAAATCATGAATAAATGACATCAGGATGAGAGTCTATTTCATTTTCTTTCTGTCACACCAGGGGTGGGGGTGTGGTGGGGATGAGGTCCAGGGCTTGATTGTCTGTATGGTATCACCTGTCTGTTTTAGAAAGGCTACTTTGAGCTGTGGTTTCTGTCCAATACAGCAACACATAATTTTTTTTTTTAACTGGGCTTTAGAGGAATGCATACACTATGGCTGTATCACTGTCGATCCTTACGAGATGGTATACTCGCCTTCCAACTTACCCTCCAAATGCTACTTTTACAATATTGCTACATTTTATTTCTGTTATTTCAGACAAGAATCTTATTTTTAAATATCTTCTCAGAGTATTCCATTTAAAGTCATAATAGTAGGTAGAATATGGGGAAAGTTAAGCAAAGTAAGCCAGAACTGCAATTTTGTGAACAAAACCTTCCTGAGAAATGTGTACTGCTATGAGCAACAAAGACATACAGCAGAATTGACAGGTATGAATTAAAGATAAATCCCACGGTTGCTTTCACGACTGAATTCACAGGGAAAGCTTTCAGATGGCGTTCTCAGGAAGGAAAGCTGCCCAAGTACTTCTGATGAATAAGTAGAGCAGACTAAGTTTCCAGTCACTTAGAAGAGGTTTTTAGTACGTCATCAGATACACACACAGCACAAGATATAAAGTAAATCATCTCAAGTTGCAATACTTTACAGAAAATGTGAAATACCAAATGACATAAGCCTTCTAATTGAAACTAGTATAAATAAATCACTTTAAAAAACATCCAAAATTATGATGCATTTGCTTATAATAATTTTGTCACCTAGAAAGTAATACATATGTATGGCTTTAAAATATGATAAATAAAATTTGTCCATTATTTTCTCATTTTTTTCACTAATGAACATGAGAAAAGGTTTTATCACTGAAACTAAGAATGAGATCATGTGAGTAATACTACTGGCTTTGGTAACAAATTCTATGGGGGTTACAACTTTCCTATAAAGCAGCTCTTCATGTCTAGATTAAATTCTTGAGTGCTATAATTTGATTAGTTTTTCCCTACTTGATTTCAGTAGAAACTAATTAAGTTCCCAGTATCTTATTTAACATTTAATGTGACTTAAATGATGATAACATATGCTAACAGAAATCAAATACATTGGCTTTGGGAAATAATAATAATAATAATAATAGTAATAATAAATTTAAAAACTATACACACAAGTCCTTAAATTTACCTCCTAAAAGTTTTTTTTCCCAGTCTTGGCTTGCTCCTAAGAATAAAACATAGAATGAAGATTCTGAAATAGGCAATAGGATCAGGCATGAGGGCACAACTTTCTATTTCTAGATTTCAGAGGCAGGAACATGGAAGTTAAAGGCCAGTCTGGGCTTTATAAGAATTCACAAAAACAAACAAACAAAAACAGGTAATAAGAAGCAAGAGTCAGCCGGGTGGTGGTGGCACACGCCTTTAATCCCAGCACTTGGGAGGCAGAGGCAGGCGGATTTCTGAGTTGGAGGCTAGCCTGGTCTACAGAGTGAGTTCCAGGACAGCTGGGACTACACAAAGAAACCCTGTCTCGAAAAACCAAAAAGAAAAAAGAAAAAAAAAGAAGCAAGAGTCTATTTTCAAATATTTAAGACTCTGGGCAACCATCTGATGCATTTTTTTTTAAAGATTTATTTATTTTTCATTTATATGAGTACACACTGCAGCTATCTTCAGATACACACTAGAAGAGTGCATCGAATCATATTACTGATGGTTCTGAGCCACCATGTGGTTGCTGGGAATTGAACTCAGGACCTCTGGCAGAGCAGTCAGTGCTCTTAACCACTGAGCCATCTCTTCAGCATTTTTAAACTTTTTATTTTTATTTATGTGTATGTCTTCTCTGTGAGGCTGTGTACACATCTGTGACAGTGCTTGTGGAAGCCAGAGGCATCAGACTGCCCTGAAGCTGGAGTCACAGGCATGTGGGTGCTGGGGCCTGAATGTGCTTCCTTGCTCTCTCACTCATTTCTCTCTCCAGCCCCCAGAGACTTTTTATCCCAGCACCAAGATCCCCAGGGATCAAACCCAAAGCCTCGCTGCTCACTCTAAGCAGATGCTGTGCTGGAGTCACATTCCCAGACCCTCTTCTCTCTTTTTAAACTAAAGAACATACAATTCAGATCTCTGAACTTTGGCTTTTAGTGGACTGGGTCAGGATGAATTTGTTTAAAATTATGAGAAACTTACAACATATCCTGAACAATAATTAATCATTACTAAGTTATGCTAAATTTAAAAAAACTCTAGAGATGGGATTTTAACATAATAACAGTATGTGCCAGACTTTGATTAACTTAATAACAGTGCAACAAATAAAAGCAACAACACAACTTCCAAATACAAGTGTACCACTTGTTTACATACAGTTCCATCTGGACCTCATGAAAACCTTAATACTGAAGTTCAGAAAAATAAATAACTTGTCAAAGTCAGTAAAAACTGACAATAAAAATTACTTTAAATCAAGTATGGGCATGAGCTTTGTCTATCATATGCACACAGGTATCATTAAAGGTCAGAAGATGGTATCAGGTCCCCTAGAAATCGAGTACAGGTTGTTTTGAAACCTTCCATCCATTCTTCAAGAATAATAAGTGCTCTTAACCACCGCACCATCTCTCCTGCTCGGCCAAGCATTTAACACACCAACAAAGGAAAAGTAAAGTTACAATTTATTATCATTTAATAAAGTAGGGTAAAATTTCAGGTATGTGCATTTTTTATTTACTGAAATTGAATGATGTAGCACTAAATTACTTTTAGTAAAATTATGTTGAAGAACCATAATTTATAGGAGTATGCACATAATCCAATGAACTGTTAAATCTATAGGGATGCTCTAATTTTAGCAATCTCAGAAACAACACTTCAAACAACTATTTTCAGTCAGTTAATTGCTTCATTTGTAGACGGAAACAACAAATATCCATGAAGAAGTGGCTAGGAGTTTGTTTAGAAGTAACTAGAACAGGTTAGGCAAACATTCGATAGTGAAGGTAACTTCAGAAGGAACCTAATGTAGAAAAGAGTCACTGACCCTGAGGTTTTGCTGCTTTAAAGGAACTTTATTTTTTAAAGTTTATGACAGTGTGACAAAATTGTAGTGTATCTCATGGTATCAAGTCAGTTTATGTTAGAAATCTGAAAGAGATTTGTTACTTTATCTCATTCTTTATTCACCCTTATTTTCTTTGCTTTTATCTTTTATTTTTTTCACATTAAAATATCTGGTATAGAACAGGAGGCTTTAACCACAAAACTCAAGAGTTTCCTCCATAACTATCAAGCAGCTCGCTCTGTGTCTGTGTGCCTGTGTGTGTGCCTTTCCTGCTGCCTCTTCAAGGATGTATCAATTACAGTCACACACATAACAGAAAGCAGTTTTCTCTAGCTTATTCCCTTTATTCCGCCTAGTTCTCCACAACCCTGGCCCCAAATTATATAACTGTTAATACAAAATAAACAAAAGCTGAAATATATAACCTAGAAATATCTGAGAATTACCTGGTTCTCTTTTTCTACTCTAACCTACACTTTTTTCAGAATTTCTTTTACAAGACTGTTTACTTTGATGATAAATGAGAACAATTATTTTATTTGTAATAAAGCAAGGTTTTGAATGTACAACAATTTCAAGGAAATCTTAATTAAAACTCTACAACTTATAACAGTATTATTTAAGAATTTTGGCTGCTTTTAAACAAAATTCAATTTATCCCTTCTGAATATTTTCTGTATCATTCCACTTTTCTGAATGCTTATTATTACACATTGCCAAATTTACAAATGCTATCATTAAAAACAATCTTTCTAGTCACACTTTAAGTCTTAAGGAATGCTTTGTCTACTCACAGGTAAATGATGTGTTGTTTGGAAACTGAAGGCAACTTCTCAAAGAAATAAATGAGCTGCCCCATCCTTCCCTCACTTAAACAACATTGTTGTTTCTGGCTGTGAAGAAGGCTGAAGCCATCTCCTGTCATGTTTGAGTTAATTAAGATACTGACAAGCAGACTCATAATTTTAAGGGAGTATTTCTGTTGTAGTCTGATGTGTTAGCAGATTATTAGCAGAGAAAAGTATTTGATAAACAGTATTACACTTCTTTAGAAATATTTTTTAGTTCCTGCACAAAATGATGAGTTTCATTATGATTTATTAAATTTTCCAAGAAATAAATGATTAATACCTGGCATTATATTTCCATTTAGAAAATAGGTAAAACAGCCTTAAATTCAAAGGCCATATGAAGGCATTAATGAAAACCATGGTGGATTATAAATTGGAAGAAATAATAGTTGTCTTTTAAACTTGTAGAAAAGTGAGTCATGGAATTCATAAGCAGGAACATAAAAAAAAGTATCAACAGCTGATTCTAAGTAATGCCAAATGGACAAATATATTACTCTAAAAAGAATTCAAACAAAAACCAGATCAGTCCAGGTTAAACGAGGGAGGGAGAAATGTAAGAAATGAAGGGTAAGCAAGAAGAAACGGCCTGAAACATTTCTATTTTTTTTTCTAACAAAACCTTATGACGGGAAACACGAAAATTCCTTCATATAAAAGTACAAACACTAATTTTTCCCACTGTAATTATATCTGAGGGTATGCAGCAGGATTTACCCTCTGAACACTGGTGGAATAAACCTTGAACAAACTCTGTCAGACCCTGACCAAGGAACTTCCCCTAAGACTTGCTGAAACCCCTACGCTGAAACTCCAGCTCCTTTCCCCTTGTCACCACTGCCTAACTCAGTCACCCACTGTCACCAGCATCCTGAAAGCAACAACATAATAGCCTTTGATTTGGGAGAGGCAAGGCAGTTCTGAAAGATAAAATGGCCTTGTCTGGATCAACAATTCCATGAACCGTGAAGTAGAGACTGTATGTAGTCCCTGAAACTGTATTTAACTCCCCCCTCCCACCCCATACAAACCCAGAGTACTCCCTTCTCTCTCTCTGCAGAATACCCCCTACAGATACCCAGTTCAGTCCTTCCCTGTTTCAAACAGTCCTGTCTGCTGGATTCTTTCTGCCATCTGTCCCTTTATGGTGTCCTAGAAGTCTAACACCTATTATTTATGATTTCTGAAAACAGAAGCACAGACATTTTAAATATGCATTCTATACAAAATTTATCAAAGAAAAGTAAATGAGATACAATAGAAACGGCTCCAAATTTGGAACAAAAAGACTCACGAAAGAATAAATGTAGCATGTATATGATGCTTATGGGCAAATTAGGGTTAGCCTAAGCCCTGGCCAGGTGAGTGACATGCAAGCTGGATGTCACTTCCTATTCAAACCTCTACTTCCTGCAGCATGTAATCAACTCTAGACGTGGCAAATTCAAATGTGACCCTTCCAAGTATTAGCTTGATATCTTAAGCAAGAGATAGGACTGAAATCCAACTGTTGTTTCTTTTGTTGTTTTGTGTGAGACCAGGTCTCAGCATGTTGTCCTGGCTGGTCTGGAACTCACAGTCTTCCCATATCAGTTTCCCAGCATGTCGATACTGATACTGTCTTATCTCAGAAATAGAGACCATAGAGGCCTTCTTAACAGAATTATTATAGGAATGGCATTTGCTAAGGTACCTAGACTACAGATTTCAATAGGCACAGGAATGTTAAATTGACAATGATGCAAAAAAACATGCTTTATTACATCTAATGTCAGTAACTATAAGAAACAGCACCTAGCTTTAAAGTGAACGCAAATTAACATATAAGGCAACATTTCTCAAAATGACGTCTATAGGCTCCTAACACAGCTCTGTAAGGATCAGTGTATGGAGGAGTAAAATTCATAAATACTCTACGTGTGAAAATATGCATCTGCCATCACTCATCAATCTCATCAGATCCACACTCCCTGATAACATAAAGGCTTGAAGAAATTCTTTAATAAGAAGGATTTTTACCTAGGATTCTCATGTTATTTGGGCACAGAACTCTTTTGTATATGAGTCATATCCTAGATCCAGGTTTTCATTTTTTTGTCAACAGAATTTAGAGATAGTAAGTTGATCCCATATAAGCAATTCCTGTTTATCTTATTGACAGTTATCAAAAACTAGATTTTAAGCTGTAGTTATTATCGTCATTATTCACCTTTGTTTTCTAGCAGTTTAATTAAAAAAATTGAGTTGATATAAAACATACTGGCTTGTGGACACATTCTTGAATACTGATCAGTGTGGGAGGGCCCAGACCACTGTGGGCAGTGCCACTGCCAGGCAGGTGGCCCAGGGCTGTATTAAAAAACAAGCTGAGCAAGCCACAAGGAGCATGCCAGTGAGTACTTTTCTCCATGGCTCCTACCCTAACTTCTCTCAGTAATGGATTATGATTGACACATGTAAACTCAATACATTCCTCCAAGTCACTTTCAGCTACTGTGTTTATCACAGCAAAACAAAGCAAATTAGGGCAGAGAGTAGTACCAGGAGCTGGTACTGCTATCAGACCTGAGAGAGCTGGGAAAACTGGAACTGAGTCCTTAGGGCTTAATGAGCTGTCCTGTGGCAGCTTGGAGGAGAAGACTACTGAGGGAAAGGCAGACAGTGGAGGACTGGCAGGTAAAGGGAACACTGAGAATCTCTCCAGAGTTGTATCAGAATGTTCCGGTGATAGTTCCAAATTAAGAGTCTGTGGTTTCTGGTTGTTGAGGTTGGTATCAGCAGTGACTCCTACGAGACCAGGATCACGGAAACATTGGCGTAAGAGGACAATCGACTAGTTGGTTGAGGTTGTGACTAACAAGAGACCAGCAACACCGAGGTGAGATTTTCTGGCAACTATTTCTTAAGGGGAACACAATGAAACTGTGGTCTCAGTGAAGGCTGCATCTCAAGCTGGAAGCTGAAATCAGCAATGTGTAAGTCTCCCACATGGTAACAGATTTTTTTTTTAAAAGAGAAGACAAGAAGAGGAATGCTTACAGTGTGTGGAATAGAGTACCCTCTTCTTTTTCTTTCTTTCTTTTTTTTTTTTTTAAAGAATTGTTTATTTATTTTACGCATATGAGTATACTGTTGCTGTCTTCAGACACACCAGAAGAGGGCATCGAATCCCATTACAGTTGGTTATGAGCCACCATGTGGTTTCTGGGAATTGAACTCAGACCTCTGGAAGAGCAAGCAGCCAGTGAATTAACCTCTGAGCCATATCTCCAGCTGATAACTGATTTCTGATAACACAAAATTTAAAGACTGAAGAAATCATGGAGAGACCTGAAACCATGTGGCAGGATTGGAATCCCTGAAGAGACTCAGAGAAGCCACTGCTTGAACTTCCATTGCAGGGAAGACCCCAGAATATTGAGATATGCCAACCAGTACCATGGGGTAACTATCAAGGCCAGCTGCACTTGTAGAGTGGGACCAACGTGAGCTTGAGACAAGATTCGTGACTTGCAAATGACAGAGCTAAGGAGCTGAGCTGCCAACGCCCTTTGGTGCTCAGAAGATCGTGAGGACGTCCCAGATACTGGACACCAGGCTGACACCGCTGAGTTTTGATTTCACTGTAACTGTTCAATGTTTCTTCCCTTTTGAAATGAGAAAGTACATAACTTGGTTTTGATTTTAGAGGAGCACACAGTTAAGAGACTGTATTTTTAAGAACTTGGGCTTTTAAATTGGAAGCGTTTTTAAAGACTGTGGAACTTTTAAAAGTAAGATTGTCTTATACTGTGATATTAATATTTACATGATATCTTGAGGACAAATAAAAAAGGAAAGATTATGATTTTAATAGTATTTGTATATCATGTTGGTAAACGGTCAATTGTGCTGGTGTTCATTAACTTGATATAAACCTAGATATCTAGGAAGAATCTACACCGAGGATGTGCCCCATTATATGTGGTCCATAGGTGTATCTGGGGGCAGTTTCTTAATTAATAGCTGATATGAGAGGGCCCAGACTATGTTGAGCAGTACCACTGTTACATGCTATGTTCCTCAGAACTGCAATATTCCTTCCGAACTGAAATGCTCGCTCTAGGAAGGCAAAGGAGGTCAAAACAGACACAAGTCAGGGAGAACAGGAACTTTAAAAGACTCAGGGCCCCTACCCAGCAGTGAAAAAAGAACCAAACAATTACTGGGGGACACTGGGCAGCTCATCTGCCTGAAAAAGAAATTCAGACTGTCAAGCTATCTGTCAGCTGCATGGAGAATGTCAAGCAGTTTTGGGAGTTGGTGCCCACTGTGGGGTAGACTTTCTGGTCTTTAACATTATCTTTGCTGCTTAAGTAACCTTTCACCCATAGTTCTGTCAGTAACCCCAATAAAGCTGGGATGAACAGATGTGTGCTGTATCTCCTCAGGAACAGCAGCCACCCTTGGGCCGTCGCTCCTGGGCTGTTAAAAAAGACAATTTGAACATGCAAGTCATTACAGGAAAGCCAGGAAGCAGTTTTTCTCTACGGTTTTCACCCTGACTTTCCTCAATGACAGACTGTGACTGGGACATGCAAGCCAAATAAATCTGTTTCTCCCCAAGCAGCTCTCAGTCCTGGTGTTTATCACAGCAATAGAAGACAAACTAGGACAATATTTAAACCAATACTTTTGTTGTATGTGACTAAAACATAAAGAACTTAGTGCTGAATTCAACTCATCATTACTTATATGCTCTCAAATCTGGCCCTTCGCATACACATTTTCATTAGGGTATGCAAAAAACCAAAGCAAAACATTGGGCTATTTTTACTTACCTAATATTTTCACAGCATAGTGAGGACTTTCTAAAACAATTCCTTCTTCTGTGTCAAATATGGGGTTATCTATTCCAGTCTTCGGAGGAATTTGAGCTAGTTTCTTAAGTCTCATGGAGGAATTTAGGTCAAGTTCTTGCTTTTTCCCTTCTTCTTCACGCCTACGTCTCATATCCTCCTGTTGTTGTCGAATACGCTCTAACTGTGCACTTCTTCGCACTGGCATCATTCTGGTGCCCAAATCTCCAGGGCAGTCAACAGCCATCTCTCGGTGTTTCGGATATTCCTCTGGTGATGCAAGATCAAGATTTTTTATTCCGCTGTCTGATTCCTCTGTTACATGCCCATTCATATACGATGTTGTCATGGTTATCTATAAAAACCTGTACCACTTTTTATATATCAAAATTTCCTATAAAGCCAATTCTCTTGATTCTGTAGTATAAAATCCATGTTACTTCAAAGAAAGAAAAATAACTTCTCATATCACATAATAATGCTATGAAATGTATCCACGAGGGAAATCTAAGAGGGAAAGATGGAGGGAAAAGTATAAGAATTATAATATAAAAGCAAACTTTATATAGCTTACTTCCAATTTATACACAATATAGAGAATATCTAATAGGTTCTTAATATAGTTGGTAATACAGAATAAGGTCATTCCTTTCATTTTACAGACAATGTCGAGGACATAAAATATTTTTTAAAAAGTTGTCTCTCAAAACTATGAAGCATATTATTCAATTTTACTGCTAAGAAAATGGATGCACTGAAAAGTTTAGCAAAATGAGAAAATGAAATGGTTTGCTATTAATTTTGTAGAGAATAGGTGCTTTTTGGATAGAGAGACATTTCAACAGCAACTTTAAACATCCCAACTTTAGAATATCAGCCTTTATAATTGGTAACATATAAAAAAAATTAAGTTGAACTTTATAAGGACTCATTTAGAGAAAATGGCATAGCATGTACAGCAAAAGGAGCATATAGACAGGAAGACTGAACTTTCATTTTCCCTCTACCATATTTCCTGGCTTGTTGTTTAAGGACAGCCAGTTTTTCTCTCAACCTGAGTAACTTAGAAGATTAACGTCACAGACTTCTCTTAGTGTTAAAAAGATAATGTATACAAGTTCTAAAATATAGATATGTACTATTAATATTAATGAGTCTATGTTAAGAGTCCTCCAACATAAATGAAAATAAAAACATATTTTATGCAATGGCACTAGCTTTTCATCAACTCACTTACGAATAAATATGCAGGCTGTTTATGTGTGTAAACCCACACATTAAATTTAATTGGCTTCTTCTGCCCAGGCTTTAAAAATATTTACACTAATGAGCTTACTGCCTCCTTGAGCTGAGCATCATTTCAGCAAGTATGTACAATGCTGACTAAGTAAAACCCAAGTTTTTAGACCATATTCCTAATACTAGTCAACCTTCCTTCAAATGTCCTTACAATGCAACAGGAAGAAAAGACAAACTACTTAATACAATAAACACCTACATAGGCTCTAGAAGAAGCACTAAGGTCAACAGTCAGGAAAATAGATATGAATTACACCAATGACTAAAGTTGTATTTTTATAAGAACGATATATTATCCTCCATCCAAACTTTAAGTCTCTTTATTTATAACCATGTGACCTACATATAACTACCTCATATACTATTAGATTGCCTTCTTTCCCATTAAAATGAGAGCTATAAAATTAGGTGATCCTTAAGCTTTCTGTGTTAATTATAAAAAGTATAAATTAAACTGGATATAGTTTATTTAATGTTCTCATTATAAGCAAACAAATTTTTATGTAGGGTTACTATACTACTATGGCTAATTTTAAAAACCTAGGAGTGTATATATTTCCAAAAATTAACTCTTAATTTTTTTCATTT
This sequence comes from Grammomys surdaster, assembly GCF_004785775.1. Classification (NCBI taxonomy): domain Eukaryota; kingdom Metazoa; phylum Chordata; class Mammalia; order Rodentia; family Muridae; genus Grammomys; species Grammomys surdaster. Next base: position 8,150,732 of record NW_021604585.1, on the reverse strand, counting down.
ATAATTATTGGATATTTAAAGAGTATATCTATTCACTATGCTAAATCATAAAAGAAAACCATAAATCATTATCTGGATCAGAATTCTCAAGTACATGAGATCTAGTCTTTTATTCTCAGAAGATTTCTGCAACTAGTATTAATCAACTTAACATTCTATATTTTAGCTCTCTCTCCTAAGTGTTTAGTTTAGTGAGAGACAGAAAAAGAAATTAAATGACTATTTTTCTCTGGTTTTCCTCATCAGATTCCAATGTATTAGAAAACATTTTCCTTATATGTCTTATTTTTAAATATCTAGTACTTAGGATAATATGTGTGATAGAGGAAAATGTCCAAGAAATACCTGTTCAACTAAACTTGGACTATTTTAAGTTCAAAGAGGATGCAGACATCTAAAACAGGGTGACAAGAAACAAGGAAAATATAAGGATGTAGTTTTTTTGTGCTACATTTTGAAGTGTAACTATCCATACAGAGGTAGGGTCTGTTGCAGATTAATGGAAAACACATGACCAAATGATACAGATGGCAGAAATCCAAAACTCAATACCATGAGACAACATTTGTATCAAAGCTAGAAAACAAAACAGTTTACTGGGAAAATAGTTTCTTACATAACCTTAAGTTTTAGGTAGAGGGAGATGGGAAAGACAGACTTCATATGCATGAATATGTTCACTGCCTAAGTGGACTCTTGGCCCATCTCCTCCGACCCTATTCATCTTCTCTTCTCTTCTCTAGCATGTAAAGCTCTTTGAACAGCAGCTGGAAAGTCTCATTTTAAGTGATCAGCATTCGTCTGACATTTTAAGAGGCTGGACTATGTTTCCATAGAAACAGCTTTGTCAGCTAATACAGGACTCAGGCCAAGAATAGTGAAAAGAACTTACATTATGCAAACTGGAAAACCTTGTCTTCTATCCTTGTTTTTCTTCTCTGTTTTTTTCCCCCAATATTCAGGTTAGCTTTCTTATTCTGCAAAACAAAAAGGAAATAATTAACTAAGTATAGAAGTATGCAATTAACCAAGTGTAAAAGTACGCAGTATTTTGTGGAGAAGTGAGAAGAAAAGGTTAATTCAGTATAACATTCAATTTGCAGATAGTTAGGATTTTTTGCAGTTATAAACCAATACTACTATCATCCCAGTCATTGAAAAATATTAATTAAAATCAATGTTGTTATATATGAGTGTTACTTAAAATGTTAAGTAGTGGGGCTGAAGAGGTGAGGTAGCTCAGTGGTTCTGGCTGTTCTTCCAGAAGACCTGGATTAAATTCCCAGCACCCACAGGCAACTCACAATTGCCTCTAACTCTAGTTCTAGGGGACTGAACAACCTCATATACACATAAATGCAGGTAAACACCTATGTACCAATCTTACCAGTTTCATTCTTAGGTATAAACCTAAAATATCTACATCATTTACACAATATACAATCTATACATTAGTACAAAAATATCTATGGCAGTATTATTTAACATAGTCAAAGTAGAGAACCTACAAATGTCCATTAACTGATGAATGCACAAGTAACAAGATACATACATGAAATAATGAATAAAGAAGAAAAAACCCACTAAAACAGGTTAGGCCAGAGATAAACCTCAAAAAACGAGTTTAAAAAGCCTGTTATGCTGGGCATAGTGACATCTGTGACACAGTGACATAGTGATGCCTTTCATTCCAACAGGTGAATCTCTGTGTCAGGTCAACCAGCGCTATGTGAGACTCTGTTTTTGTCACTGTCAGGGTGTGTGTGTGTGTGTGTGTAGGGAGAAGGAGGGAAGCAGCTAGTTAAAGGGAGATAATTCAGTTGGTAAAGTGCCTGCCATGAAGCAGTGAGGATCCAAGTTCATATTCCCAGAACCAACATAGCGAGGGTCTAAAAGGCCAGAGTTTGGAGAGTACTGAGACAAGGGGGTCCTTGGAACTCACTGGCCAGCCACCCAGACAAACTGATGTACTCCAGGTTCAGTGATAGACCCTGTTTTAAAAAATAAGGTGGAGAGGGATTGAGGAAAACATCAAACACTTATCTCCACTTACACATACAAACATGTACAAACATACACCAAAAGAAAAAAGCTAGTAACAAAAGCCCACATACTGTATGATTCCATTTATTAAATGTCTAAAATTGGTAGGACTATAAAGATGGTGGTTGCTTAGGACTTAGTTAGGAAGGTGGGTAAGAGAATTAAAACTGATTGTGTAGGTGTTTCCTCAGGGAATGATATAAATTATTGGTAGTGTTAATATAGTTCTGAATATACTAAATGTTAACAAATTATTACATTATCATATATATCAGTGAACTGTTGGCCTGTGAATGATATAAAACAATAAAGTACAGTGAAGTGACACTAAAAACAATTGTGATTGTTAATCTCAGTTGTCAACCTGACACACCTGGAAAGGGGAAGCCCTAATTGAGGAACGGATTCCATCAGATTGGCAATTGCTAATGATAGTTCATTAGCAACAGGGTAGTTCCACCTTTGAGCAGTTGGGCTTGGGCTTTATAAGGAAGGTAGCTGTGCACAAATTGGGGAATAAGCTAGTAAGCAATATTCTTTCTAGATTTTTTGGTTCAGTTCCTGCCTTTGGGTTCTTGCCTTGAGTTCCTGTCTCAGTTTCCCTTATTCATGGACTGTAAAGTGTAAGCTGAAATAAAACTTTTCTTCCACTAGGCTGCTTTTGTCACTGTATTTACCAGCAATAGAAACTAAACTAAAACAACAAGAAAATCATTAAAATTAAAAAAATTAGCTGTACTAAGTACCGAAGGAAGGTATGGAGAAACTGACACTCTATTTGATAGTTCATGGGACTCAGTTCTCTCCTTCTATCATGTGAGTCCCAAGGATGGAACTTGGGTTTGTAAGGCTTGCCAGCAGCACCTTTACCCACCAAGCCTTCTCTTCAGCCCTACATAAACTACTTGCTAATTTCAAAGGAAAGCAAAACCTTATACACTTAAGAAAGCATCTCTTAGAGCTGGATATATAGCCCAGTCACTAGAATTCTTCATTAGTATGTATGCAACTCTGGGTTCAATGCCAGGCAACCCCCCAAAAAAACAAAAACAAAATATAAAAGAGAAAGGAAAAGAAAGGGGAAAAAAAGGAGCTATCCTTGTTATGTGTGCGCTGTCTCTCTCTCTCTGTGTCTCTCTCTCTCTGTCTCTGTCTGTCTCTCTGTCTGTCTCTGTCTCTCTGTCTCTTTCTCTCTCTGTGTGTGTGTGTGTGTGTGTGTGTGTGTGTAGCTCAGGCTGGCTTGGAACTCACTATGTGGCTGAGGTGACCTTGAACTCCTAATCACCTCATCTCTACCTCTCAAGTGCTGGGTTTACAGGTGTATGCCATATACTGAGCAGAATAAAGACTACTAAAAGAAGACTATATTCACATCATATAATTTATCATATATATTTACCTGTGGAGGATGTAGCTTATTACGGTATATCATCTACTTAGCAAGCATAAGCTCTGGACACACTCCTGAACACACAACTCATTCAACGAATACTTAACTGATATCTGAGTTTCAGTTTCCCAAACTTCCATTTAACAATGAATGACTCCTTCATCCCCTTCCCAGTGTGGGTACGGGGAACCACAAAAACAAACAAACAAACAAAAAACAAGGATCTAACCACATCCAAAACAAAGTAAATACAAGTCAAAACTGAATTACAGGGAAGTTAGTCACACGAGGTATTAACTCAAATTATTACTCAGTAAAATAAGGGCACAAATTTAAACAAAAATTAATCTTCAAGATACAACTGATACAATTTTTTTTCTTCACTTTGAGACAGGTTTCATGTAGCCTAGGCTGGCCTAGAATCAGCTATGTGACTGAGGCAGACTTTCAACTGATCTTCCTGCTTCCTTCTCCTAAGTGCGTGGCATACTTGTGGTTAGGAAGCTGGTTCACATATTACAGAAGTAAAGACACTTTTGTTGTTGTTTTATTATTTTAAATTCATTCATTCTCATTCATATTCTCTCTCTCTCTCCCGCCCCCCCCCCCCCTCTCTCTCTCTCTCTGCATATGCATCTGTGTGCCAGTTTCTATGGAGGCCAGAGGGATCAGATCCTTGAGCTGGAGTTACAGACAGTTGTCAGCCATCTGATATGGGCACTGGAAGGAGCAGTATATGCTCTCAACCACTGAGCCACTTCCCTAGCCTAGGAAGCCTTTATAAAGAAAAACTCATAAACATCTGAAGTAAACTGAACTTGATTAGCTCAAGAGCATGCTAGTAACTTCAAAGGTCAAGTACAAACAACCTGGGTTTACTTTTTAAGTAGAGCAAAGTCTTGTAAGGTCATTTTAAAAATTCTACGTGGTTTAGGTTTCAGATAGGAGAACATTTACTTATCATCACATAATTGCATTCCAAAGAAGTTATTGCTATTTGCACCTCATTAAAACTATGTTAAGACACACAATGCTGGATAAGTTTATAAATAATGGAAGCAAAATTCCATTTAAAAAAATAGCTTGGCACCACAGTACACTCTAGCACTTGGACAGTGATGGAGGAGGACCAAGAGTTCAAAACAGAAACAAAGCTAGGCGTGGTGGCTCATGCCTGTAAACTCTTGAGGCTTAAAGCAAGAGGATCCCTGTGAGTCTGGCCAGCCTGGACAGACAATTGTGAGCCACCTTATATGGGTGCTGTGAGTGAGCCTGAGCCACAAATTGAGAATCAGTTTCAAAAAACCCAAAAAGTACAAAGTAAAAATCCAATAAAGATCTCAAGGAGGACTAAGAGTAACACATATCTTAAAGCCACAGAATCTTCTGTCTTTGTGGACAGAAAGTAGTAAGATTCTTGACGCTCAGTTGGATACCAGTACCATGATGTCATTTAGAAGATCTATCTTCTTCCGATATAAACTTTCAAGGATTTAGCAGTTTTTACATTCCTGTATGAAATTATATATAAAACACATCTGAACTCAAAGAGTTAAGTTTACAAGGTCCTTACTCTCCTTCTATGATTCTAGGTCAAATAATTGCCTTGACATAAAATAAAATAAATCAAATTGCTAGGAAAAATACTACTATATTTATAATTTACAAAAAACAATCCAAAATGGGTCAAACATTTAAACATTAAGACCAGAAACTCCAAAGTTATCAGTATTAAACATAGGGTGGGTGAAGGGTATTACACACTTAGTCACAGAAATTTTTTAAGGGATTGACCTAAAAGTACAGGCAACAAAAACTAACACTATCAAACTAGAAAGGTAAGTACAGCAAATGAAACAATTGACAGTCAGCCCCTTCAGATGGGGAAACAATATTTGTACACCATACATCAAGAAAGGTGAGTATCCAAAATGTGTACCGAGCCTAACTCTACAGTAAGAAAACTCCAAGAAAAACACAATTAAGGGGCTAAAGAGACAGATGGCACAGTGGGTAAAGTGCTTGCTGTGCAAGCACAAGGAACTGACTCAAATCCTCAGCACCCACATAAAGGCAGGCAGTGCTCTGAATATCTGTATTCCAGCTTGGGCGGGTGGGGTAGGCACAGACAGGACTTAGTGGTCAGCCAGTCTGGCTAAAAAGATGAGCCCAGGTTCAGTGAGAGACCCGACCTCAAAAAGTGGTCTGGGAGTGGGGAGTAACAGAGGAAGATAACTGACATTAGCCTCTGGTCTCTACATCAGTCCACACACATGCAAAGATGCACATACATGTATCATACACACAATAATTTCAATTAAAAAAAGATGGACAGAGAAAATGGAATATGTACATAATACCATTTAGCTTTTAAAAAGAAACTTTTGCCATTTTATGGTATCAACATGGTATCAAAAATATTATACTAAGTGACATAAGCCTTGCACAAAAGACAAACACCGCATGTCCTCACCTAGATGTAAATTACTATGAACAGACATTTAGGAAAAAGCAAAGAATAAAATGGCAGTTAGGATAGAAGAGGAGGAGTGAAATGAGGACCTCTAAGGTCAACACACCACCTCAGGAAGAACACTCGAAAAGTATTTTTTGAGATATACTAAATGGTACAGTGCACGATAAAGCATTATACATTTCTAAATTGCTGAGACAATAGATTTCAAATGTTTTCACTACAAAACCTTTAACTTAGTGATAGTGGATGATCCCTGGATCATTCAAACAAAAGGGGGAGAGAAAAATGCTAAGTATTTGAGGTGATGTGCATATTATTTAGCTTGATCATTCCATTCTGTATTCAATAATCATAATGGTCACTCTGTGCTCCTAAAGTATATACAACTATAAACTAAAAATTTAATAATTTAAAGCAAAAGGTAGGAGTTTAAAAAATTCATTCTCAGGGAACTGTGTTATCAGAGAACTGAAAGAACATATGGCAGATAAGCAGCAGACAGCATAATCCAGCTTCTCAGTGACTTAGACTGGAAAGAAAGCAGCCCTGTGGTGAGGTGGGTGACAGGAGGAATCCTCTGTATGGACTTCAAAGGGGCCTGAAATCCAGGCGTTCAGTGGAGATCTGGTGTTAACTCTGCCCTGTGAATAAACCAAGCTAATCTGTTCAAAGTAAATTTACAACCAAGGGAACTTGAGTTTGGTGCTACTTGGTATTGATCAGCAAGAAAAACTGAAAGTCATTCTGACCCACTCTGATGGTGACCCAATGGTGAGCCAAACACACACAGAGAAAAGGGGACTGTGTCCCAGCTTTTGCCTTTTCCAAGGAGCTCACAGTCAAAGAATCACAGAAAGAAGTGTAGATCAGCAGAAGTAGAGAATGGCCATTTCTGCCTGCATAATCTAAGCAGAGACAAGACATTTTTGTTGCTGTTGTTAAAACCCGCCTCTCCCCCCTTGTAGTATTTGCTAACAGGTAGATAGGTTCTTATTTTCACTACATGTCTATGTACCTATAGACATTGTTAGATATACATGCTCATTATCCTGGGTTCTGTTGTTTCTTTTCTAATAGTAACATTCCTTCTTCTTCCACATATTGATTATATATACAGGTTTATTGTTCTGGGTTTTGTTGTTACTTTTTCTCTTTCTTTCTTAATTCTTTTATTCATTCCATCTTTCATTCTCCATACCCCCTTTCTAAAATTACAACCTTCTTTCTCCTGCCTTCTCCCTTTTCACATTTTGAAATATTCAACTTTTGCTTTTCATTTCCCATTTTCTTCTGTCAATTATTGCTTTTCTTTACATCTTTAAACTTTTTAAGATTTTTATTATGAGCACACATTCCTGTTGTTAGCGTTGTAGATGATATACATCTACAGGGTTTTACTTTATTTCTGCACCTTGTTCATTGTTATTCGTTGCTAATCCTACTAGTTTTCTGGTGATGGACTCAAGCACAACACTTTGCATACACTTTATAAATGCCCTGTTGCTAAACTATACTTATAGCTAAGAAATAGCAACAAGCTACTCTATACACGACCTATGCTTACTCAAATGTCAGTGACTACTTTAACTCAAAAGATTAGGGAGGATAAAACTAGGTCTGAGGAGATGGCTCAGTGGGTAAGAAAGAACACTTGCTGCACAAACATAAGGACCTGAATTCAGATCTCAGGCATCCGAATAAAAGCTACCTATGGCTGCATGTGCTGGTGCTCCCAGTGATGGGAAACAACATGGAGGGCTTTGGGGTCCCTGGCCAGCTAGCTAGAAACAAACAACAATCAAGCTCCAAGTTCACTGAAAAACTCATCTCAAAAGAATAAAGGGAGATAATGACAGAGCAGGACACCTGATGTCTTTCAGCCTACACACACACACACACACACACACACACACACACACACACACGTGCGTTGGACACTAGCACATACACAAAACATGCATGATAGTGACTAGGCTCCAAGCAGGTACAGTTGGGGATGCCAGAAGATACTGTTTTCTATTTTTATACAAACATAGTGACTTTATTATGTGGGGGAAAAAGTACTTGCAATACTTTCCTGACACCATTCCTCAGTTTAAATATTAAATTAGAATATCCCTGGACTGTATTATGTTAGTATTTGAATTTGCAAGCTGGTACAACCACTCTGGAAATCGATTTGGCGGTTCCTCAGAAAACTGGAAATAGTTTTATCTTAAGACCCAGACGTATCATTCTTGGGCATATAGCCAAAAGATGCTCCATCATACCACAAGGACACATGCTCCATCATGTTCATAGCAGCCTTATTTATAATAGCCAGAAACAACCCAGATGGAAATAGCTGGAAACAACCCAGACGTCCCTCAACTGAAGAATGGACACAGAAAATGTGGTTCATTTACACAATGGAATACTATTCAGGTATTAGAAACAATGACATGATTTGCAGGCAAATGGATGGAACTAGAAAAAAATCATCCTAAGTGAGGTAACTTCGACCCAAAAGGACATACATTGCATGTACTCACTGATTAGTGGATATTAGCCAAAATGTACAGAATACCTAGGACACAACCCACAGACTGCAAGAAGGGTAACTAGTAGAAAGGTCCAAGTGAGAATGTTTCAATTCTACTTAGGTGGGGGAAGGAAATAATCATGGAAGGAAGAGGGAGGGGGAACGTGGGTGGAAGAGGGTGGAGGAGAGGAAAAAGGGAACAGAATCAAGTACTGGAGGGGGCAGGAGAGAAGCTGAGGGCCAAGAGAATGAATGCAGATAAGCAGCATGGAGGGACGGGAGGACCCTCTACAAAGCACCAGAGACCTGGCAGGTGAGAGACTTTAAAGACTCAGTGGGGGTGACCTTAGCCAAAATGCCCAACATTGGAGAGAGGGAACTCAAAGAGTCTACCTCCAGCAGATAGACAAGGCCTCAAGTGGAGGGACAGGATTACTAACCCACAGACAAAATTTCTGATCCAGAACTGTTCCTGTTTAAAAGAATTGCAGGGACAAAAATGGAGAAGAGACTGAAGGAAAGGCCCAACTTGGGATTCACCTCATGGGAGGGCATCAAGGCCTGACACTATTACTGATGCTATGATGTACTTACAGATGGGAGCCTGGCATGGCTGTCCCCTGAGAGGCCCTTCCAGCAGCTCACTTAGAAGCCGATACTTAACACTCAACCATTGGATTGAAGTCAGGGACCCTTGTGGTTGAATTAGGGGAAGGACTGAAGAAGCAGAAGGAGAGAGTGACACCATATGAAGACCTACCATCTCAACTTACCTAGACCCTAGGGAGCTCCCAGAATCTGAGCCACTAAACAAGAGCATTCATGGGCTGATCCCAGGCTCCTGGCACATGTATAGCAGAGGTCTGCCTCGTCTGGCCTCAGTGGGAGAAGATATGCTTAATTCTCTAGAGACTTGAGGTCCCAGGGAAGGGGGAGGCCTAGTTGGGGAGAAGAGCACCCTCGCTAAGGCAAGGGGGAGGAAAAATAGGATGAGGAACTGTGGGAGGGGGGACCAAAGGGGAGGCAATGACAGGAATGTAATTATATAATAAATTAAAAAAAAAAAAAAACCTGTTGTTTGGAGGCTAGAGAGATGGCTATGTGGTTACAAATACTGGTTATTCTTGCAGAGGGTCCCGGGTTCTATTCTCAGTATCCACATATAGCTCATAACTCTAGTCCCAGGGAACAGATGCTCTCTTCTGACTGCATGCATGTAGTATACAGAAACACATGCAGACAAAACATCCATACATATAAAATAAAGGTTAAAATACAAACAAACAAAATACACCATGCTATTTGAATGCTAACTTAAACTTCATAAGAAATCATCTAATAGGACTAGAGCGGTAGCTCAGTGGTTAAGAGTACATATTGTTTTTGCAGAGGACTGAATTCAGTTCCCAGCACCTGTATCAGACAGCTTATAACTACTGGTAACCCCAGATCAAATGTATCTGATGGCCTCTTCTGTGTTCTGGCATTCATGGGCACCAGGACACATCACATACAAATACAGTAGTAGTAGTAGTAGTAGTAGTAATAATAGAAATTATCTAAATTCATTTTGGTTTGAGATTATGATACAATTTCCAGTTTGTAAAATGGCTCTAAGTATACTTCTACTAATTTGTACTCTGAGTTTATGTAAAAGTGACGTTTCAGTCAGCGACTATGAGGTCAAAATACTGATCATTTCTGAAGCTGCTAAGCGTACTGCTCTACATCCTATGGTACCAAATATTCAGCCGAGATTTCATTCCTGGGGATCATGAGTCTGCAAGTTACAGGCCACCCTGGTTAAGAGTTTATTGTTTCTGCTGACTATATGAGTTGGATTCCCAGCACTCAAGTTTGGTAGATTGTTAACTCCCTGTACCTCTGGCCCAACAGGCATCCATACTCACATGTACAAACCCAGACAATGATAATTATACAGACACAAAAATAAAATCTTTTTAAAAGATTGAATTCCTTACATTGAAAATAAATAGCTCATCTCCTTTGTCTTTAATAAATGATAAAATTATATGTATATACAAAATTATTTTAAAATAAACCTCCTTATGATTTATTATCAGTAAATGTTTGATTTGTATATCTATCTTAGATACTAACATGCTGAGGAATGGCAGTAGGTAAATATTAAGGTCTTTGTTTTCTATAATTAAACTATTATGTTCCTACAAGAGCAAACCTTTTGTACATACAATAAAAAGCAGTATAATATACAACGAACGACAGCCTCAAGAGTGAGCTGAGGTGCACTAGATAGTATTCATTAATGTTGGGAGGTATGCTGGCATATAGTGCTATATGTTCACATCTAGGCTGCAATAAAGACACACAAGGATAGGCTGGCCCTGCTGGAAACACCTTGAATTTATTTGCTTGAATTGTTTAATTGTTGGCCATTGCTCATTCTGAGACTACCTACTGTTGTCAAAATTTTCATGAACCTTCACATTCATCATTTCAGATAGGGCTGTATTAGGAAGCTGGCCAATGACTATTTGAAGTTTTAGCCAGAGCAATAAAGTGAGAATAAAAACTACAGGGCCATGAATAGGAAGAGTTAAGTTATTCCCATTTAAAGAAAATAGGACCTTATGTTTAGATGACACTAAAGATTCTGCCAAAAGACTTTAAGAATCACACAAGAAGAGGGAAATAAACATCAACATACAAAAATCAACAATAACAACAAAACAACTTTCTTATATACACATAAAAACTTCACTAGGGGAAATAAGGAAAGAAACTCGTTCACACTATCAGCAGTAAAATACCTAGGAAGAAACCCAAGGACTTAAATGATCTATACAATGAAATGTGTGAATAAACACTGAAGAAACTAAACACACCAGAAGATGAAAAGATAACCCATGTCCATGGACTGGCAGGATTAAAGTTGCTTAAATGGTCTGTCCCCACAATAAATAATGTAATTTAAAATGCTATAATAAAAATTATTGGGGGGGAGGGTGCACATCACACCTACTGGAGAGGTCAGAAAATAACTCTGTGGAGTTGGTTCTTTCCTTTCACCTTACGTCCCAGGGACAGCATTCAGACTGCCAGGTTTGTATAGCAAGTGACTTTTCCTGCAGAGCTGCCTAGCTGGCCCAAAATGCTTTCTATGTAGTGCACTGGAAATACAATTTCTTAGTCTTATCTCCACAAATTCCCTAAAATGTAGGCAAGGCAGACACTCCTTTTCCTAAATAGGCACTGAATAATTAAATCACATAGCTAAAAGCAACAAGGCAGAAAATCCAAAAATCCAAATAGGTGAGCATTCCTGTGGCTCCACAGCACTGTTTCTAAAGAACAGTAACTACCATTCAGACAGAGCGCTTCCTTGAAAAGTCACGTAATTACACTACTCTCCTGCTTTTAAAATATGGTCAGAGAAAATCAACATGTTTCTTCAACTGACTGCTTCATACACCATTTGTTAATGGATCATAATCTTATTTTACCACCTGACTTCAGTCACAATTATTGCTCAAGGCTCCTAAAAACTGAGCTAACAAAGGTGCAGAGACAGTCCAGTGGAGAAGTGTTAGAAATGTGATTCCTCCCCTACTAGCCATGAAGAATGAAACTACACTGCCAACATTGCAATTCCCAAGTGATCTTACCCTAAATATTACTCTCTATTCCTCATGGTCCAACTGCAACATGAGGTCAAGGTGAGCCGCCTGTCTTAGCCAGATAAACTTTTTAATAATAAAATAATAACTTATAGCTCTAAAAATTATGTTAAATGTGTCAACAGATCACCTGATCAACAAACTAGCTATCCATCCTCCCCCCCCATGGTAAAATCTGAGCAGCTTGAAAATGATTCCTGTAACATCCCTAAATATACAAACATAGCTATCAATTTTGATGGCATCTCACAGACACCAGCGCTCCTCTCTTCCCATGCTCTCCACTGCCTCTTGCTTGGTTCCTCTGAGCTCAGTAACTCAGCCTCAGTCTTGCTCTTTGTGGATCATTTCTCACACTGCTGCCAGATCTAACTTTTCTCAAAGAATCCCTATTACCATGACAGTGCTCCTTTTAAAGTTTTTGTTGTCTCTTTCCTTTTTAAAGCTACTGCTTACTGAGGGTTAAGTATGCAACATTCATTCACTGGGCTCAATACGTGGCATGCATAATCTAAATTAAACCCCACAGCAGTCTCTTTGTTGAATGCAAGGTACAAAATTTGTCTGTGTGAAGTCTGATTCTAGGGTACTTTACATTATCCTGTAGGACATGTTTGAAATTCCTTAGCCTGACACTTTTGTGATTTCTTTTGACTTACTCCTAAAACACATTCCCCATCTTATTTTTCCCCTCCAAGCTCCAAAATAAAATTATTTCCCATGTAATTCTTATAAAATTCCCACTTCTATATCACCAATATATTATTTCTTATCCTGCTTAAAAAATTACTGCTTAATTTTTCCACCTGTTAAGTTTTTCTCTTCCACTGAGTGTCTTATGAAATCTTAAACTCACCTGCTCTCTCCCACAGCCCACCCTGCTGAGGCACTTCATCTATGCATGCCTTCGGGGCACCATGCCTTTCTACCTTGAAATTAGAATTTTTACTGCCACATTAAACCAAGCAGATTTCAAGCTCTGTCACAGAGTGAATGTCTGACTTGTGTCTTATGCTCTCATACTGTGTGCAATACAATGGTCTCCCTTGAGTACATTACAGGTTCCAGTCTGTTTTTCAGTTTCCACTGTGAACAAGGGCAAGTAACACGTAATGAAACTAGAGGAAGGAAAAACTATTCACAGAACTTGTATAATTTTACATTGTGTCCTAAGAGTTTTTTTAGCTATTAGATATCATTGACTTCTTATGGTCCCTAAGTTATGAACTAAACTTTACCAGAAGCATGTTTGTTTATATATATATATTTCCTCCATCCTCTGCATTTTACAGGGCTTGGCTTTATACTCAAATTCTTTAGGCAGCATTGGGTATACCAGCATATGTTCCATAAGAATAAGGGAGACCACATATATCATGCTATGTATCAATAAGTAATCTTTGCCTGGAGGAACTACTTATGGGGGGGGGGGCGAAGACAGGTTCACTATGCATGACCTCATTCATAATTTTACCAATACAGTTAAATCAACATGTATTGCTAGCAAATGGTGAGAGGTCCTTAAACCTATCATTCATTTTAAGCTTAGATTACTATTTATCAAAGTCATGCCTATGGGGTTAGGTTACGACCATTCTTCCATTCAATGTATTTTTTCCTTTGAAGTCATGAGCAGTGATGCTAAGTACCACAGGAGTAAAAGTAATGAGGAGAAATGGTTATTTTTTAATCTCTCTCCTGAGGACACTAAGACTAGAATTATATATTCTGGTAGGATGACAACATACGTATCAGGTCAACGTGAAAGAGCCATATGGTCTAAAAACATTAACAAAACACAGATATGATTAAACTGATTTGAATTACATTAACGTCTAACAGACTGTTAAGTACTCATAAAAGGAACTCTATTCCCCACACCTTTTTAAAAGGCAGTCCACTGTTTTTACTTGCATTCATACTGGACTAAAATAAAATACAAACAAAACAATTTATAAATAAAAAGAAATGAAGTGTAGCTAAGGGTGTGTCCACTAGCAGTATGCATGACTAGTACATATAGGCCCCAGTTCTTGACAAAGAAAAGAGTATGTTTACTTTACATAAACTGAGAACACAGGTAGGATACTATTTATGACAATGATAAAAGTTAAAAGCAATCAAATCAAATTTTTAAAAAAGAAAAAAAAACAAAAAGAACGTAACATTTTTCCCCTAGACAGGGTCTCTGTAACCCTGACTGTACTAGAACTTGCTATGTAGACTAGGCTGGCCTAGAACTCAGAGATCCACCTGACTCTACCTCCTGAGTGCTAGATTAAAGGTGTGTGCTACAACATCTGCCTATGAACAATTTGTTATTAAAAAGTTGACAATGTCAAGGCAGCTGTCTGAAATTATGCAAAATTATGGGTCCATGTCCTTGTCAAAATCTTATCAATACTGCTAGAACAGCTCAAGCTCCAAGGTTCCTATTAATGGTTGATTTAATGATCAAGTATTTCTTTTTTATATCAGTACATATGAACTGTATAATAGTTTCATTATGACATTTTCACACAAGTATACAAATGCACTTCTATCACCCCCATTATAATCAAGTCTTTTAAAAAAAGATTTACTTTTATGAATCTTTTGCCTGCATATATATGTATGTCTACTGAGTATGTACCTGATGCCTATGGAGTCTAAAAGAGGGTGTCAGATATCCCAGAGCTGGAGTTACACACGCTTATGAGCCATTATGTGGTTGCTGAAGCTTGAATCTGGGTCCTCTGGAAGAGCAGCTAGTTCTTTTTATCTCGGTGCTGTTTCTCCAGTCCCTATAACCAAGTTTGAAAGCATACCTTATGTACTACTTACCATACTTTGTGTGCTACTTACATGTTCTACCTGCAGGCCAGCCAGATGGCTTTGTGGTAAGGCACTTACTGTCGAGCCTGATGACCAAACAGCAGTTTCATCCCTAGACCCACATGGTAGAAAGAGAGAACTAACTCCCACAAGTTGTCTTCTGACCTCCATATGCATGTCATGACATGCATGTACCCACATACACATATAAAACTGTAGTAATAGAAATAAATGTTTTAAAAAACATCTGTTCTACTTTGCTCACCTATTTATATGTGTAAGTACTTTCCCAACTGGAATGCAAATAATCTGTGGCAATTCCAGTCTTCTATGTTAGCTCTTCTAGATCCTGGGCAGTGCCAGGTATGCTCGTAGTAATTTCTGCATTAAATTTGAAGGAATCTTTAAATGGTAGATACAGAAAGTATGATGGTTAATTTCAACTGTCAACTTGGTAGGATTTAGAATCACCAGGGTATGCCTCTGGGGGATTATCCTGATTAGGTTAATTGAGGTGGGCCATCAACCACTGCAGATGCAGAGGCATCATTCCCTGGGCTTGGGTCCTGGATTACATAAAGGGAGGAGGCTGGCTGAGCACAAGCATTCTTTGCTTTTTGCTCCTTGACTGCAGATATAGTTATGTATTATCAGCTGCCTCAAGGTCCTGTTACTGTTAACTTTCCCACAATAATGAGATGTAATCTCAATTATGAGCCCCAAATCAGCCTTTCCTTCCTTTAAATTTCACCACAGCAAACTAAAAAGTAACTAAGACAGGGGAGAAGAGGAAAACCATACCTACCACAAAACATTTTATAGCCCAAAGAGAAATATCTTCCAGATTCTTTAATGACAATTGTAACAAAATAGTTAAGTGATACTAGCATGGTCACAGCAGTAATTCACACAATTACTTTACACCTAGAGCTTTAATCCGCAGCTGCGATGTATGTACAATCATATAACACACAACTACATTACATATGTATGTCACCACATGCCAGAAAACTTAAGACAAAAAGGACAATTCAGCATTTCACCTCGTACCTGAAATCTGCCTTTTACTCTTTCAGCTGTTTTACTGTGATTCAATCTTCGTATTTCTAGCAACATGCACAGAAATAAGTTGATATATACATTATGTACATATACATGTCATTTTTATGACATTACCTGAAGGCCACCTACTCTAAAAAATGAGAGCTGGCTTTCTAATATTACAGTTATTTGTCCCACAAATTCTATTTCCCTTTTCAGTGAAATCATATATCCATGCCTTCTCTAAACAAGAGTTCTTTTAAAGTATTTTTTAGTTCACATTATTTTTTGTGTGTATGGGTATGTATGTAAGTATGTATGTAAGTATGTATGTATGTATGTACGTACGTACACATGTGCATGCCTAGTGCCTACAGAGGCCAAACGAGGCTATGAGACCCTCAGTGACTACAGGAACAGACAGTAACTCCAGTGAGCCACTAAGTAGGTACTGGCAAGGAAACTCAGGTCTTCCGGAAGAACAGCTCATGCTTTTGACCACTGAGCCATCTTTCCTGTCCCAGAAATAGTATTTTTTAAAGGTTTACTCTGGTAGCTTTCCAGGTTCTAGAAGGCTGACTTCATAGACTCATTATCTTATGCTTTCTTGTCTTCCTCAGCATTGCCACTTAGGAATTATCCACTAAAAGAAGCAAAGAATGGTTGAGTTTGTTATCTCTGCACCTTCCTCCTGTGGTCATACAAGGGCGAGGTCCATTCAGGCCACAATTCTCATCATGTGGCCCCATGCTGACTGCTACGGTTATAGGTTAATTCTAGTAACTATTGTCTTTGTTCCTTTAGACCTATGTTTAACAGGCTTTCAGCTGTTGCTAGGTTTGGAGTACTTTACCATTCTTTATTGTGAACAATATCTTTGTGAGCTTTCATTAAATTTTCTTCTATTCCTGGGCCTGACTTTGACATCATTGCATGGATTCTAATAAGAAGCATCTTCTGGAAGTGCAGCACTGAGAGCCATTATTAACTCTTTATCCTCACCTTGGGAAATTCTCATATCCTTTCCTTCTTTGTCTATTCTCTTTTTGAATGTCCTCCAAAAGCTTCCTGAGAGAGGATACATTTTATGAGGACTTGATTGGCCTGGTACCAAAGTAGATCACAACCTAGAGATATTCTTTTGCTTCTTTGCCTCCAACATGAACTCAGCCTCATCCAAGAAATGCCTGGTATATGCTGGACACCACTCAATTACATTTCCAGGTTCCAGTGACTTTTGGCTTTTTGTTGTTCATTCCACGGAAATATTTATAGTGAGAACAACCCTTTCCTCCAACTACATAAGTAAAAAGGTGATCTAAGTAGAGAAGCACTGAAGGTGGGAGCAGGTAGTGGGAGATGATACAAGAATACAAACAAAGGAAGTATGGCATGTATGCATGAAAATGCTTTAAAGAAACCCATTACTTTAAAAATAAATTGGGGGTGGGAGCTGGAAGGGCGATTTTGCAGTTAGGAGTGTTTCTTGCTCTTCCATGGGATCCAAGTTTGGTTACCAGTATCCACATTAGGCAGCTCCTATAAATCCAACTCTAGGGGATACCATGCCCTCTTCTGGCCTCTGGGGGCACCAGCATATACAGGGCATGTATTTTTTAAAAATTAAAAATTAGTTTTAAAAAAGGTGATATAAACATTTAAAAAGTTTTACTTTCCCATTGTTTCTGTATTGTTGGTATAACTGACCAATAATGTTCACTGTTGAGAACTATATATTGAAATAGACTTTATATATTGTTGATGCTACTTAATATTTTTGAAAGGAAATTTCTACCAAAAATAAAATGATTTATTAGTTCATTTAGGAATTATTCCTATATAATGTATTTCTATAAGAACAGAAACTTCAACAATGTAACTTTAGAGGTAATAATCCACCAATAGGAAGTTGAATTATAAAAAAATTAATAATCCACAAACAGAAAATTGAATAAATAATAGAAAAACTTATATAATGGTACACCACCAAACTTTATATTGCTATAGCTAATATCCACAGGGAGATACTGAACACTTGAAATATAACTGGAATAACTGAAGAGCAAAATCTTAAACTTATTTAATTTAAATTTAATAACTGATATAGAAAACTTTTAAATATTCTGGAGCAGTTCAGGTATGTTATTCTACTTTTTATACTATGAAGTTAATACAATTTAAATGCAGGTTAACCATAGGGTGCCTCATTTAATGAGGGAGATAGGTTCTAAGAAGTGCACAATTAGACAGAATATTATAAACATTGGAGAGCATACACAGGAACTTAGCATAAGCCAATTCAATGTGGACATTTGATCCAATCAAAGCAAACGGTAAAGATATAATGCCTAAAGTGGTGCTGAAGGACTGTAAATGTGTTTTTTGAAAATAAAAAAATACACATTAAAATATTAAAGTACATTATAGTATAGCAAATACATAAACCACTAGTTTTCTCATTTATGGAGCTACATTGCCATGTGCTTTTCTATGGCTAGTACTGTAGCAGGCGTGTCTACACCGGCACCACCATAGGCTGTGCTTTGTTACAGTATCACTAGAGGATATCAATGCAGCTCCATTATAACCTTATGGGGCCAATATATAGTCTCCTGCTAGCCAAAATATTGTTATATAGTTCATGAATGCTTCTAATGAAAAATTTTTATTCTAATTGAGATGTACTATCAGTTTAAAATACAGTCTGGATGTCAAAGACTTGTTACTTTAAAGATTTAAACTATATTATTTTTATATTTACTACATATTGAGAGAGTCATAATTCTGATATACTCTGTAAGACATACTGTTAATTTTCTTTCTGCCTCCCTCCCTGGGTTGACTCTACTCCTGAGCTAACTTTCAGGTCTTTACTTTTGTTTAATTTGGGTTTTTTAATATGATGCCCTAGCTAGATGAAGTGATATGATGCAAAGATATGTGAAAAAAGCAAATTTCAAGACAGCATCTGCGTACCACCACTTCTGCAAACGCACAGATACAGTTCATAGAGTTATTAGCAAAAACATACACAACCTTTTTTTGAAGATTTGTCTTTATGTGAATGAACATTTTGCCTGCATGTATATACGTATGTGTGATTGGTGCTTTAAAAGGACAATGAATCACTTAGAATTAGTTACAGATAGCTATGAGTCACTGAGTACTGGGAACTGAACCTGTGGTCTTTGTATTCAAAACTAATATTAACTTTTAAAAATAAGCATAGAGGTTTTAAATTTCAAGAGGAACATCAACACTTTAAAATATGTTAGGCTGGGGATGTATGTGGCTTAAGGGTAGCAATTTCCTATGTATGAGGCTTTGGGTTTGACTCCCTGAACTGGAAAAAAGGTCAGGTTCCTAGCTTTTGACAGCATTCTGTTATCATCTTAATGACTCACATCAACAAGGGGCAGAGAACAGCCCGACAGGCAAGCACTTGCCATGCAAGCATCATCACCTGAATGTGAGCCCTGAACCTATGGTGCAGATGCAGAGAGAAAACTAAGTTGTCCTTTGACCTCCACATCACACACACACACACACACACACACACACACACACACACACAAACACACACTATACATCCACGATATTAATGCATTTTTAAAAGACACAATAAAAAATACTCAAGGAATTCTAGTTATTAAACTTGCATGGCTATTGCTTTGTTCTGAATATATTCACTGGAGTTTCTCCATTCCCGCCAATCAATCATTTCCCTTAACATATGCTTACATAAAGTTTAATGTCTCTAAAACTTCATTACAAGATATTTCAACTTCTAACACTGACTGATTTACAGCCTACTAGAGAAAAAACATTTCAAAGGTCAGCAAATTAGTAGATGATTACCTCTATCTAGACGGCTGGCTGGTATACAAATTAAAAATACCTGGGGAAGGGGTATTGCTTTGTCAATGAAGAAGTACCAAATAGGCCGGGCAGTGGTGGTGCACGCCTTTAATCCCAACACTTGGGAGGCAGAGGCAAGCGGATTTCTGAGTTCGAGGCCAGCCTGGTCTACAGAGTGAGTTCCAGGACAGCCAGGGCTCCACAGAGAAACCCTGTCTCGAAAAACCAAAAACCAAAAAGAGAGAGACAGAGAAGTACCAAATAATCAGTCTAGAGTTACTAGAACAAGAATATTAACCAAAATGAAACCTAATAAATGCACAGCAAGACTAATCTGTAAGGTTAGACTGAGGAAGTTGTAACAGTATATTCAGGGTTATAAAGTGAGGATGTGTCACTAGAACAGGAAAAGAACCTTGACAAGGAAGATGTGAATACACATGCCAATACAAAGAAGAATACAATAAACTTTTGGTGGCACAGTATTATCAAGAGTACAATCATCACTCTAGTTTGCATGGTCTTAGAGGAGAGCATGAATCTAGTCTAAGTAGCATTTTTAGCAGATTAGTACATAAAATTACTATACTGCTAATCCTATAGTTAAAGGAACTGGCTACACTTTTATTCAAGAATGTTAAGTACTCAGTTGGTACAAAACACTTGAATAGTCACTGACAAGAAAGAGATTACTAAGGCAGAATTCTTGTCCTTTGTGTTTGGCTGCTGCTGTTTTGAGACAATCTTAGGTGGCCTAGCCAAGACAGCCTGGTACTCACTCTGAAACTTACACATTAACTTGTGGCTACCTTTACTGTTTTGTACCCTTATATTTAAGAAACCTAAAATCTACCACTGAAATCAAATAAGAACAAAAATTTAGTATAATGTTGTTAACTGCTGTACCAAAACTACAGAAAAAGGGAATCTTAAAAGAACTGGCATAAAGAGAAAAAAATTACAAAGCTCAAATGATTCATTACACAAGGTATTAATACAAACACATTAATACTAATAAAATTAAACAAATGCTTTTCAAACACCACTGAATTTCAACTCTCCCAATTAAAAAATATATGGAATGAGCCATCTTGAATCCAAGCACTCAGGAGGTAGAGGCAGGCTGATCTCTGATCATTGAATCTTGGACTATGGCAGCCAATTCGAATACTCCTATAAAGTCACTAAAGCAAATTATTGATAATTATCTAATCTATTTAAAATATATCTAAATATAATGGTAGTCAGGAAGCTGACTCAGTAGACTCTCAAGTTTGAGGCCAACATAGAATATATAGTAAACTGGAAGCCGGTTGGGGACATACAAGAAGACTATTTCATAAATTAAAAAAAAAAAATCAATCCAAATAAAAACTCATCAGCAATAATAATTTTAAAAATATATCTAAATACAACTCATCTCTATCATCCTTTACTATACCAAATCTAGCTCATATTCTATCTCCCACTTAATTTTTTTTAAACTTTTATGGAGAGCCCAGTATATGCCAGAAACTATGTCTCTGATACTTGATACACCATCTCAGTTAACTTTCAAAATAAAACCCATGAGTTAATCACCAGTATAAGTTTATATTGATGTCGACAAAATTAACTCAGAACCCGTGACATTCCCATTTCAAATTTCTGGCCAACCTAAAACCAACATAATTGTCACTAGGGAGACAACCCATTACATTTGTATGCAAGCATAAAATCCTGATTTTGATCCCCAGAACCCATGTGAAAAGCAAGAACTCTGAGTGCACACTTGTAATATCAATGATGGAAGGACAGAGACAGGCAGATTCATGGGCTTGCTGGCTAGACAGCCTAGCCTAATTGGTGAGCAGCAGGCCAGCAAAAGACACTGTCTCAAACGGTAAGATGGACAACTCCTAAAGAACAATACCTGACGTTGTCTGGCCTCTACATACATGAACCCACAAACACACACAGAGTTAAGAAAAAATGAGCAAAATTGCCTTAAATTTCAAATTCTTGTTGGGCAGTGGTGGCACACGCCTTTAATTTCAGCACTCTGGAGGCAGAGGCAGGCAGAGTTTGAGGTCAGCCTGGTCTAAAAAGCGAGTTCCAGGACAACCAGGCTACCACAGAGAAACCCTGTCTCAAAAAAACAAACCAAACCAAAAACAAAAAACCAATTTCTTAGTTAATAAGATTAAAAAGACTTCAAATATTAAGTCAAAGTTAAAATTTAAGCAAATATAAAAACAGGATTAAGCATATAGTATGTTCTACCCTGAACTGTTTTTCACAATATACTTCTTTTAGATTTTATGTGTATGAATGTTTTTCCTGCATGTATATATACAGACCACATGTGTGCCTGGTGCCCATGGAGGTCAGGAAGGGGCTTAAATCCCTTGGGAGTTACAGACTGTTAGGAGCCACCACATTGGTCCTGGGAACTGAACCTGGGTCCTTTGCAAGAGAAGCAAGTACTCTTCACTACCAAGCAATCTCTCCAGCCTCACTAAACACCCAGCATCAAATGATCTCTTTCTCATTCCTGGAGATTCCCCAGTTCTTCAGATAGCAACTGAAAATCTTACAGTTCTCATCTACCTCCACCTACCCACAGTATGGTGCAGATCTCAAGACTACCTCCACTTGAGACATCAGCCTTATGTCCTAAGCCTCCTGTAGTTCTGATCATGCAGCTACTTATTAATCATGAATTCCCATGATCTCTTCCTCATGTTCAAGAATTAGTCAAATAGCTAAACAACTCAAGAAGGCATTTTGCATATAGTCTCTGGTTTACATGAGAGAATGCAATTTAGGAAATCCAAATGGGAAAGATGCACAGGGGAAAGTATGAGGGTAAGAATAGGTT
This sequence comes from Grammomys surdaster, assembly GCF_004785775.1. Lineage (NCBI taxonomy): Eukaryota > Metazoa > Chordata > Mammalia > Rodentia > Muridae > Grammomys > Grammomys surdaster. The sequence goes on along the minus strand of NW_021604585.1, from coordinate 8,128,070 downwards.
ATGGTTCCTGTGTCTTCTCTAGGTGCGCCACTCTCCTACACATACCAACCCAAAAGACTCTGAATGCTATCATTTAGAGTATTTTTAATGTAAGCTTTATTTTCACAGCATGATTGATTTAATCACTGGCTACTGGTAACTCTACTCCATCTTAACTCCTCAGCGGTACAGAATTAACCTCCACTCATGCGTTGATCTTTCTGGTGGCCAGTCCCAACCTGAAGTTATTAAGGGTCCAGGTAAGAAGTGCGTCATTGCAACAAAAGACACTCTTATCACTAAGGAAATTCCAAGGGATTTAAAAGTTCTACATCAGGAGCGGAGAACAAAGGCCAAACACACTTCTCATTACATCACAGCCTCACTAAGCACCAAGATACTCAGATTAAACACTGCTCAACCCATATGGTGCTTAATTAGTAATCTGCTCGAGATTCTTCACTCTAATTCAAGTATAGTTTAAATACCAAGTAAGCTGAAGGTGTCTGTCTTCAAAATGATTGTAATCTTATCAAAAAGACAATGTTAAGTAAGTCTTAAGTATGCTACACTACAAAGAAAAACCACGGCTTGAAGTTAAAATGAATTTCCAATCTTAACTATCACTTACAATATGATTTTGAATAAATTAATTTGAATCTCAATTTCTTCTTTTCCCAAAGAGAGAATACTGATAAAAACTTGGAAATGTGGCTGGTAATACTTAAGGAATAGTTACAAAGGCAACCGCACACAGCTTGACACATCAAGAGATGAAACAAAGAATACCACTTGAATTAAGACTTAGGGGAAAGCAAAAGGCAATGTGATTTAGTCACAGTATATATTTATATAGCTCTAAAACAATAAGAAAGAATAAAGTAAAAAAGAAAGAGAAAGAGATGATTATTATGGGGGCTAGAGAGATGCCTCAGTGGTTAAAAGCATTGGCTGCTGCTCTTCCAGAGGACCCAGGTTTAATACCCAGCACCCACATCGTGGTTCACAGTATCTACAGTTCCAGGGGATCCAATACCCTCCTCTGACTCTAGAACACAAATGCACAGACATACATGCAGGAAAAACACTCACACACATAAAAAATTAGAATATATTTTTTTAAAAAGTGTTTATTTTTAAGTCTCCAAAAACCTACTAACTTTCCTTTGGCTAACTATTAAGTATCTATTAATTCCTATTAAGTGAATTATTTTCAAAAAAAATACAGATCACATGTATATCACTCTTAGATAGGTAAGAGTCTCGTGACCTAACTCCTATGAACCCCGTTGACACTCCAGTTTGCATGTGTTTCAGAGGAGATGAAAGAACCATCAGATTCTCAAAACTCTCTGTATTTTTGTTCTGTTTTTCTGATAGAGTATCATGTGTCCCAGGCTGGCCTCAAACTCTCCATGCATCTGAGGATGACCTTGAACTTATGAACATCTTGTTTCTACATCTTGAGCGCCTGAATTACAGATGTGATCCACCACATTCAGTTTATGTGCTGCTGGGAATCATACCTAGCACTGCGTGCATACTAGGTAAGAATTCTACTTACTATATATCAAGCCCAAACTAATTTCTAATACTAAAACTAAAGAGCTGTTTAGTAAATATTTTTCTTCTACGGTTATCAGTCAGGAAATATTTTGTGTTTGATATTTTAGGGCACAGTTAAATAAACAGAAAATAATAGAAAAACACTCACACACATAAAAACCCTTAGCTTACAAATCTTTCAACCCTTAGCTTACAAATCTGTTACAAGGAGGGCTGGAAAGATGGCTCAGCAGTGAAGAGCACTTGTTAATCTTGTAGACAACCTGAGTTCGGTTCCCAGCACCTACATGGTGGCTCACAACCACCTGTAACTCCAGCTTCAGGGGATCTGATGACTCTGGCCTGCATGCATGTGGGGCACATACACACATACATACATATACACACACATATATACATTCAGGCAAAAAACTCATATACATAAAAATTTTTTAAAAAACTAAAAAGTAAAAACTCATATATTTGTTATAAAGAAAAAATATATATAATGTTACTGAATACTGCTAGTGAGAGTATAGACAGTTTCTTGTGGAATCAAGAATAAACAAAGGGAATTTTACTTATTTATTCATGTTTGGTGAGACTGAGTATTGACCCAGGGCCCTCACGAATGCTAGGCAAACATCACTATCACCCCCTCCCCCCCCAGGACATCAAGAGCCATCCTGCTTCTATAATCCTTTGAGGATTTAACTCCATTAAATATTTAAGTTTTAAATATTCAGGTTTTTCATAATTCTTTTCAAGATGTGCATAAATAACTAGAAGTCAACAAGCTTATTTCAAAATATATAGACTAAATCAGTAATAACAACTTTTATAAGGAGTAAGCAAAGCTGAAAAAGCCAGACTATCTAACAGAAGTAGCCTCAGTAGCCAGCACTATGTAGTACTAACAAAAGACTAGACATATCAGTGGAAAGCAAGAGCTCACAGATAGATGCTCACACATTATGCAGTGGTTTTTTGAAAAGAGACAAGGGAAAATAAATGCAGAAGAAAAAAGTCTTTTCAACAAACAGATGTGAAATCTCATACTTTACAACATTTTACCCAAAATGGATCATAAACCTAACTCTAAAATATAAAACCATGAGTATTGTATAAGGAACTATAGGACAATCTCTTTCTGCTAGGCAAATAGTACTTAAATAATAATATCAAAAATTCCCCCAAATGGCAAAGGTAAGCTGGAGACGTGTTTCAGAGGTTAGAAGCACTTCCTGCTCTTGCAGAAGACCTACTTTAGTTCTGAGCACCCATGCCAGGCGGCTTAGTGCCTATAACTCCAGCACTGGGGTATTAAAGATTCTCTTTTGTACCAGTTCTGATTTATGAGCACTATTTACGTATGCACACACCCACACATGTCTACACACAAAAACAAACAAAAATTTTTTAAACTTCCAAGAGCCAATCAGTAAAATGACCAGGCCTAACAAATGGAGTTCTCTCTTTGGGGTCAACACTGTGAAGAGAACCAACTCCTGAAAGTTGTCCACAGATCTGCATACTTAGCTTGTGGAAACATGCATGACACCACAGCCTGTGTGTGCGAGCATGCATGCATATGCATACACATACACACACACACCCCTAAACATAATATTTTAGATCTCCCAAATCCATTAAAATTGTAACAAAGTTAAATACCTATTAAATTTAAACTAAACGTTTCTTCTAAAGCTCTTATTTCCTACACTGATTTGGGGGTGGGGTGGGGTGTGTGCTGACTTAAAGGAGAGGTGTGTAGGTAAAACCCAAAGGTCAAATCAAGCACATACCCTCAACTTTTTTTTTTTTAGACAGGTACAGTAATACACAGCATAAAGACTTTCAAGTCAAGACAGACTACATTAAGACACCGATCCCAAAAGACTATAATGGATTACATTTATGCTGATATTGATGCAAACAAAACCTTCTGCATATAAGAGTATAATATATACAATTATGTGTAGCATGTATACTTGATAATGGCAAAAGTTTATACCACTGGATTGTTTTGATTATTTATACTATACTTCTAATCATTATTTTAGAGTCCATGCCAACTAATAAAAAAGGCTTACTGTGATGAAGTATGTTGGGCTGAAATGGCAGTAAATATTGTATTCAGAGGTCTCAGAGTAACTGGCCCACACAATCTAAGTTTGTGTAAGCATATTCTGTGACGTTCACACCATGAAAAAATTACAAATGATATATCATATTTCTCAGGACATGCACATGTCAGTAAATGATGCACAAACCATAAAGCTTTATTGAAGCATAGTTATGGTTGTTTGGATAACTACTTTTACATTCTAACAGCAGAACTGAACACCTACAACAGAGGCAAAATGACCCATGAAGCTTAAAATATTTACAGAAAGTAATCTTCCCCTGCCTAAGAGATCAAAAGACAACCTAAGAGGCCTCAACACCTTTCACATTTCGGGTCTTTGAGCGAACTATTAAAAAAAGGAATCATAAACTTAAAAAACAAGGCGGCCAAATGTTAGAATTCCTATGCTAAATGTTTGACAAACTCAAATTTTAAAAATTTGTCAAATTAAACAGCTCAATTATAAGTTACTGAAATCTTTAAACTAAGCTGTCATCTGTAGTTTGAGAGAAGAAAACTTTTCACAACTCAAAATATATTTAATAAGGATGCAGGTTTTTCCATTCACCCACATTTCATGAAGGTATTAAGCACAAAATCAAACAATCTAGCATTTATTTTATATTTCACTTTACTTTTTAATCTACTCACTAGCAAGCAAGCAATCTACTCTTACCAACACACAAATGTATGTGACTTCTAAGATATTTTGGTATAAAGAAATGGAGTGGATTTTCTTTGTTTCTTTAAAGTCTCTAAGTTTTCATGGTAAATAAAAACTCTGAATTAAATAATTTTGTCTTTGTTCAAAATAAAAACTCATCAGCCGGAAACAGTTGTACACACATACCTTGAATCCCAGTACTCATGAGGCTGAAGTAGGAAGACACTGAGTTTGAGGCTAGCCTGGGCAATACTGTGAGATCCTGTCATTCATTCATATATATATATATATATATGTATATATATATATATATATACACACACACACACATATATATAATGCATATTATAACAATCTATATTTTTATATTACTGGAATGATTTTACTATTTATATTATACTTCTAACCACTATTTTAGAGACTACTCCTACTTAAAATATATTCATTATACATGTAATATTCACTGTCTTAAAGGAACAGCTCCACAGTTTGTACCAATAGACTGACTTAAGATTTTCAGACCAGTACTTCTCAAATTTTCTCTGTATTGTAATTACATCAGTTTTCTTTTAGTTCTTCCAATGAGCATTTGGTCACCATATGCTTTTGTATGTTCCCCCTGGTAAACTCCTTCCTGCGTATGTGTGTGGGATGGTGTTTGGTTTTTTTGAGACAAAGTTAATTCTGTAGCTCAGGCTGTCCCAGAAGGCACTATGTGTCCCAGACAGGCCTCAAAGGCAATTCTCCTGCCTTACCTCCCGTGTGCTGGGATTACACGATGAACTATTGCATCTGACTTCAGAAGAAGCTTTTCCTCAAACCTACTCACATAGAACTCAGTTCTTTGTGTCACAGTATGTGGGGGTGGGGGTCATAATTATAATTTTGTTTTGTCCTACTTTCTCTTCTGAATAATTCACTGACCTATGGAAAGGACAGGGAAATCAAGCCAAGCACTGGCTGGTTTTTATCATCACTACCTTTTTGTGTAAGTGAGCTCCTGCCACTTCTCAGGCTAAGGCTGAAGTAATGCAGAAGGAACAGAAAAGGCAACTTTGTACTTGAGACAGCTTCTGTACTGGTCCTGACTGTGATATAACCTTGGAGAGAGTACCTCATTTACTACTGCATTACTCAGAACATATCCCTGTCATCAAGGGATGCACAAACCATAAAGTTTTGTTGTAACAATCATGTTCACTTGGGCAACTATCTCTGCACTCTAGTAAGAGATACAACAGGTTGTATGCCACACTGCCTGGTTTATTCATCCATTCTTAATTCTGTCAGTTCAGGTACATTATGTATGTGGAAGCACACAGTAACTTGAGATCCCCCACTAAGCAGTATCTGGAGATTCATCCAGGTTATACCATGTATTAATCTGCTTTTTTTTCACTGCTGAATGTTATCTCTTGGGATGAGTTTGCCAGCTTAATTTTTTCCCATTGGGAGATATGGATTTTAATAGGAATTAAGCATCTATCAACGTCTGTATTTAAAAAAAAATCAAAACAAGCCAGCCTGGTCTACAGAGTAAGTTACAAGACAGCCAGAGCTAGAGTGAGTTACAGGACAGCCAGAGCAACACAGAGAAATCTTGTTTCAACAACTAACCACCACCACCCCCGGAAAAAAACAAAACAAAACAAAACAAAAAACAAAACAAGCAAATAACAAAAACCATAGTTCATTTTCTAAAGCTATTTTAACAAGTCTACATAAACGCAGTGTGAAGAATATTGGATTACAGTGATACATATAACATTTCCTTTGATCACTTTGTAATTTTAAAGAAGAGTCCTTCAGTCTACAAGTCTACAAAGTTCATTATGAATCAACACATTTTAAGTCCAGGACTGAGGATGGCTTAATTGATAACGCACTTGTTGGGCAAGCATGAGGACTTGAGTTCAATTTCCAGAACCCACATGAAAAAATCTAGCTAGCTCTCCCTTGAAGATAAAGATAAGATCCCTGGGCTCAGGTGCCAGTCAGCCTAGCTTAAGCATTGTGCCCCAGGCCACTGAAAGATATAATCTCAAAAAAAAAAAAAAAAAACCCCAAAAACCAAAAAAGCAAGGTGGACAGGTACTAAAGAACATCAAAGGTAGACCTCTAATACACATAAGCATGAACACACACTTGCACAAAGCAATTTTGACACGCAAAACACACATACTTGATAAAAGAATCTTAATTCTCCTAATTTTATACGTAATTTATCAAATCTTTCCTTTTTTTTCTTAGCAGTACAAAAACTGAGTTACAGCCCCCCCTCGTCACTTCAGTTTAAGAATGTTAAGATGCATTAGTATGAGAAAGAAACCCAAAATGATTTTTTATCTAAAATAATCCTAAAAGCACACCAGTCTGATTCAACACTGAAAAGCTAGTATGCATCATGCTAACAGACCCATGGAAAAAGACGTCATGATCAGCTCAACAGATGCAGACAGGATACCTGACAACCATTTATGACAAAAGAAAAACTACTTCAATAACCTGGGAAATACCAAGTTTCATTTAGTTCAAAGAATCTATAAAATGGCCTATTTTTTAAAAGTGAAAATGCGACTTCCCTTCTGCCCCTGCCTGGTCCTCCGGGCTGGAGCAGACACAGAGTCAGTCTGCTCCTGTCCTGTGGAGAAACTGAATCCTGAGTCATCCAGGAGCCACTGCACT
>NW_021604585.1:8033716-8121059 GCF_004785775.1 Grammomys surdaster | reverse complement strand
ATAGATCGGGGAGCCAGGGACATCCAGGGCACAGCAGCTACCCAAACACCGCCCCTCCGGAATTCCACTTCCCTTCTGCCCCTGCCTGGTCCTCTGGGCTGGAACAGACACAGAGTTGGTCTGCTCCTGTCCTGTGGAGAAACTGAATCCTGAGTCATCCAGGAGCCACTGCACTCAGAGCAGGTGACACAGAGTCGGTCTGCTCCTGTCCTGTTGAGAAACTGAATCCTGAGTCATCCAGGAGCCACTGCACTCAGAGCAGCTGGAGCCACTGCACTCAGAGCAGCTGAAACTGAATCCTGAGTCATCGAGGACCCACTGCACTCAGAGCAGAAGGATTTCCAGATCCAAGAGGTGGCCTGAGTCCCAGGAGTTATTCCACCCAGGAGATTAGGAGCATAAGACCACAGAGACCTCTGGTCTCTGAGGAGCTCTGCAATAAGCAAGATAACTGGAAATACAGACTCCAGTTTTACACAGTGAGAGCAGGTACCACTAGAGTTAACCAGATGGCGAAAGGCAAGCGCAAGAACATAAGCAACGGAAACCAAAGTTTCTTGGCATCATCAGTGCCCAATTCTCCCAATATAGCAAGCCCTGAACACCCCATCACACCTGAAAAGCAGGATTCAGAATTAAAATCACTTCTCATGATGATGATAGAGGATTATAAGAAGGAATTAAGTAACTCCCTTAAAGAAATACAGGAGAGTACAAGTAAACAGTTAGAAGCCCTTAAAGAGGAATCACAGAAATCCCTTAAAGAAATGGAAGAAAACACAAAGAAGGAGTTAAACAAAAACATTCAGGACCTGAAACTAGAAATAGAAACAATAAAGAAAGTTCAAAGGGAGACAACCATGGAGATAGAAAACCTAAGAAAGAGATCAGGAGTCACAGACGCAAGCATCACCAACCGAATACAAGAGATAGAAGAGAGAATCTCAAATGCAGAAGATACGGTGGAAAATATTGACACAGTTGTCAAAGAAAATGCAAAACGCAAAAAACTCCTAACTCAAAACATCCAGGAAATCCAGGACACAATGAGAAGACCAAACCTAAGGATAATAGGTATAGATGAGAATGAAGATTCCCAACTTAAAGGGCCAGTAAATATCTTCAACAAAATTATTGAGGAAAACTTCCCTAACCTAAAGAACAAGATGCCCATAAACATACAAGAAGCCTACAGAACACCAAATAGACTAGACCAGAAAAGAAATACCTCCCGTCACATAATAATCAAAACATCAGATGCACAAAACAAAGAAAAAATACTAAAAGCAGTAAGGGAAAAAGGTCAAGTAACATATAAAGGCAGACCTATAAGAATTACACCAGACTTCTCACCAGAGACTATAAAAGCCAGAAGAGCCTGGACGGACATCATACAGACACTAAGAGAACACAATTGCCAGCCCAGATTACTATACCCAGCAAAACTCTCAATCACTATAGATGGTGAAACCAAGATATTCCATGACAAAACCAAATTTGCACAATATCTTCACACAAACCCAGCACTTCAAAGGATAATTGATGGAAAATGCCAACACAAGGAGGGAAACTACAACCTAGGAAAAGCAAGTAAGTAATCTTCCAACAACCCCCAAAAAAGATACAAACATAACTTTACCTCTAATAAAAAAAATAACAGGAAGCAACAATCATTTTTCCTTAATATCTCTTAACATCAATGGTCTCAATTCCCCAATAAAAAGACGCAGACTATCAGACTGGATACACAAACAAGACCCAGAATTTTGCTGCATACAAGAAACGCACCTCAGTGACAAAGACAGACACTACCTCAGAATAAAAGGGTGGAAAACAATTTTTCAAGCCAATGGTCCCAAGAAACAAGCTGGAGTAGCCATTCTAATATCAAATAAAATCGACTTTCATCCAAAATTAATCAAAAAAGATAAGGAAGGACACTTCATACTCATCAAAGGAAAAATCTACCAAGGTGAACTCTCAATTCTGAACATCTATGCTCCAAATGCAAGGGCACCTACATACATAAAAGAAACTTTACTAAAGCTCAAAACACACATTACACCTCACACAATAATAGTGGGGGATTTCAACACCCCACTGTCAGCAATGGACAGATCATGGAAACAGAAACTAAACAGAGACACTTTGAAATTAACAGAAGTTATGAACCAAATGGACTTAACAGACATCTATAGAACATTTCATCCTAAAACAAAAGAATATACCTTTTTCTCAGCACCTCATGGTACCTTCTCCAAAATAGACCATATAATTGGTCACAAAACAAGCCTCTACAGATACAAAAAGATTGAAATAATCCCTTGCATCTTATCAGATCACCACGGACTAAGACTGGTCTTTAATAATGACAAAAACAATGGAAAACCCACGTACACATGGAAACTGAACAACTCTCTACTCAATGATGACTTGGTCAAGGAAGAAATAAAGAAAGAAATAAAAGACTTTTTAGAATTCAATGAAAATGAGGACACATCATACCAAAACTTGTGGGACTCCATGAAGGCAGTGCTAAGAGGAAAGCTCATAGCTCTAAGTGCCTACAAAAAGAAACTGGAAAGAGCACACACTAACAAGTTGACTGCACAACTAAAAGCTCTAGAACAAAAAGAAGCAAATACACCCAGGAGGAGTAGAAGGCAGGAAATAATCAAACTCAGGGCTGAAATCAACCAAGTAGAAACAGAAAGAACAATACAAAATATCAATAAAACCAGGAGTTGGTTCTTTGAGAAAATCAACAAGATAGATAAACCCTTAGCCAGATTAACCAGAGGGCACAGAGACAGTATCCAAATTAATAAAATCAGAACTGAAAAGGGAGACATAACAACAGAAACTGAAGAAATTCAAAAAATCATCAGATCCTACTACAAAGGCCTATACTCAACAAAACTGGAAAACCTGGATGAAATGGACAATTTCCTAGACAGATACCAGGTACCGAAGTTAAACCAGGAGCAGATAAACCATCTAAATAGTCCCATAACCCCTCAGGAAATAGCAGCAGTCATCAAAAGCCTCCCCACTAAAAAAAGCCCAGGACCAGATGGTTTTAGTGCTGAATTCTATCAGACCTTCAAGGAAGACCTAATACCAATTCTCTTCAAACTATTCCACAAAATAGAGACAGAAGGAACACTACCCAATTCGTTCTATGAAGCTACAATTACACTCATACCCAAACCCCACAAGGACCCGACAAAGAAAGAGAACTTCAGACCAATCTCCCTTATGAACATCGATGCAAAAATACTCAATAAAATTCTAGCAAACCGAATCCAAGACCACATCAAAACAATCATCCATCATGATCAAGTAGGTTTTATCCCAGGAATGCAGGGATGGTTCAATATTCGGAAATCCATCAATGTAATCCACTATATAAACAAACTTAAAGAAAAAAACCACATGATCATCTCACTAGATGCTGAGAAAGCATTTGACAAAATTCAACATCCCTTCATGATAAAAGTCTTGGAAAGATCAGGAATTCAAGGCCCCTACCTAAACATAGTAAAAGCAATTTACAGCAAACCAGTAGCCAACATCAAGCTAAATGGAGAGAAACTTGAAGCAATCCCACTAAGATCAGGGACTAGACAAGGTTGCCCACTCTCCCCCTACCTATTCAATATAGTACTGGAAGTCTTAGCCAGAGCAATTAGACAGCAAAAAGAAGTCAAAGGGATACAAATAGGAAAGGAAGAAGTCAAAATATCGCTATTTGCAGATGATATGATAGTATACTTAAGTGACCCCCAAACTTCCACCAGAGAACTCCTAAACCTGATAAACAACTTCAGCAAAGTGGCTGGTTATAAAATCAACTCAAACAAATCAGTAGCCTTCCTCTACATGAAAGATAAACAGACTGAAAAAGAAATTAGGGAAATGACACCCTTCACAATAGTTGCAAATAATATAAAATACCTTGGTGTGAATCTAACCAAGCAAGTGAAAGACCTGTATGACAAGAACTTCAAGTCTCTGAAGAAAGAAATTGAAGAAGATCTCAGAAGATGGAAAGATCTCCCATGCTCATGGATTGGCAGGATTAATATAATAAAAATGGCCATCTTGCCAAAAGCAATCTACAGATTCAATGCAATCCCCATTAAAATCCCAACTCAATTCTTCACAGAGTTAGAAAAGGAAATTCTCAAATTCATATGGAATAACAAAAAACCCAGGATAGCGAAAACTATTCTCAACAATAAAAGAACTTCTGGAGGAATTACCATCCCTGACCTCAAGCTGTACTACAGAGCAATAGTGATAAAAACTACCTGGTATTGGTACAGAGACAGGCAGGAAGATCAATGGAATAGAATTGAAGACCCAGAAATTAACCCACACTCCTATGGTCACTTGATCTTTGACAAAGGAGCTAAAACTGTCCAGTGGAAAAAGGACAGCATTTTCAACAAATGGTGCTGGTTCAACTGGAAGACAACATGTAGAAGAATGAAAATTGATCCATTCTTATCTCCTTGTACAAAGCTCAAGTCTATGTGGATAAAGGACCTCCACATAAAACCAGATACACTGAAACTAATAGAAGAGAAGGTGGGGAAAAGCCTCGAATACTTGGGCACAGGGGAAAAGTTCCTGAACAGAACTCCAATGGCATATGCTCTAAGATCGAGAATTGACAAATGGGACTTCATAAAATTGCAAAGTTTCTGTAAGGCAAAGGACACTGTCAATAGGACAAAACGACAACCAACAAATTGGGAAAAGATCTTTACCAATCCTTCATCTGATAGAGGGCTAATATCCAATATATACAAAGAACTCAAGAAATTAGACTCCAGACAACCAAATTACCCTATTAAAAAATGGGGTATAGAGCTTAACAAAGAATTTTCAACGGAAGAAACTCGAATGGCCGAGAAGCATCTAAAGAAATGTTCAGCATCCTTAGTCGTCAGGGAAATGCAAATCAAAACAACCCTGAGATTCCATCTCACACCAGTCAGAATGGCTAAGATTAAAAACTCAGGTGATAGTAGATGCTGGCGAGGGTGTGGAGAAAGAGGAACACTCCTCCATTGTTGGTGGGACTGCAAGATGGTGCAACCACTTTGGAAATCAGTCTGGCGGTTCCTCAGAAAATTGGACATAGCATTACCCGAGGATCCAGCTATACCACTCCTAGGCATATACCCAGAAGATGCTCGAACATATAACAAGGACATATGCTCAACTATGTTCATAGCAGCCTTATTTATAATAGCCAGGAGCTGGAAAGAACCCAGATGTCCTTCAACTGAGGAATGGATTCAAAAAATGTGGTATATTTACACAATGGAGTATTACTCAGCTATTAAAAACAATGAATTCGAGAGGTTCCTAGGTAAATGGATGGAACTAGAAATTATCATCCTGAGTGAGGTAAGCCAATCACAAAAGAAGACACATGGTATTCACTCACTGATTATTGGATATTAGCCTAGAACCTTGAAATGCCCAAGATGCAACTCACAGGCCACATGAAGCCCATAAAGAAGGAAGACCAAGTGAGGGTGATTCGGTCCTTCTTAGAAGGAGCAACAAAATACTCAAGGGAGCAAATATGGAGACAAAGTGAGGGACAGAAACTGAAGGAGGGGCCGTCTCAAGACCACCCCACCTGAGTATCTATCCCATGTGCAATCACCAAAGGTAGATGCTGATGTGGAAGACAGGAAGTGCATGCTGATAAGAGCCTGATATGGATATCTCCTCAGAGGCCTTCAAGAGTCAGACATATTCAGAGGCAGATGCTCACAACTAGCCATTGAACTGATCATGGGGTTCTCAATGGAGGAGTTAGAGTGAAGACTGAAGGAGCTGAAAGGGTTTGTGGCACCATGAGGAGAGCAACAATACCAACCAACCACAGCTCCCAGGGTCTAAACCACCAGCCTGGGAGCACTTAGGGGGGAATCCAGGGCTTCAGCTGAATATGTAAAAGTGGAGGGCCCTGCTGGGCATAGGTGGAAGAAGAGAACCTTGACCTCATGAAGGCTGGATGCCCCAGGGGGTGGGAATTTTGAGGGTGGGGAGGGGGGAGTGGGGGGGGTGTAGATAGAGATTACATCCACAGAGAAGAAGGAGGAGGGGCGAGGGTATTGGAGGTTCCGAGGGGGTGGTGGGGGATGGGGTAAGGGGACAACATAGGAAATGTAAATAAATCATCCAATAAAAAAAAAAAAAAAAAAAAAAAAAAAAAAAAAAAAAAAAAAAAAAAGTGAAAATGCAATGAACGATCTCACTTCATAAGAATATCCTTTTATTTATCCTATTCCAAACGACTGGAAATCCTAGCCAGTGAAAGTTTAAAAACAGAAAGAAGAAAGAAAAAACAAAATTAAAAAAAAAAGTATTCAAACGAAAATGAAAAGAGATTTTTTTCTTTTTATTGCAGCTCTTTAATTAGAAAATCCCAATATATCAACCACTATGGGGTTGGGGTAGGGAAGGTTGGGGGGCGGGGGAGAGAAAGCCAATAAATAAGTCTAGGAAAAAAAATCAGAGGCTGGAGTAATGGCTCAGCAGTTAAGATTTACATGTGTTGCTTTTGCAGAGGAACCAGGTTAACAGCATCTAACTCCAGCCTCAGGGGATCTGGTCTTCTTTTCTGACCTTACAGGCACACACTTGGTGCACAGACACATATGCAAGCCAAATACACATTTATATAAACGTGTATTTGGCATACATTACATGTATCTATTTGGCACTAAATACTTAATAAACTCAGCTACCTGGGAGACTGAGGCAGAAAGATCATTTGAGCTCAGCATTTCAGGTCAGTCCAGATAACAAACACTGTGTCAAAAAAGGGGGATGGGATGGGGGTACAATGATGCATGCCTATAATCTTCAGTACTTAGGATACTGAGGCAGGATTTTTGAATTCAAGACCAACTTGGGCTACACAATGAGATCCTGTCTCAAAAGGTGAAAAAAAAAACAAAATATAAAGTCAACTTATAAAATTTAATTGAATTTCCACATATTAATCATAAATTAGAAACTTTTAACTTTTAAATTACCATTTTATAATAGAACAAAAAGACTGAAACACTTAGACATAAGACCTAATAATATGCAGGATCTGTATGTTGAAAAATTTAGAATTCTCATGAACAAAATCAAAGACCAAAATTGATGAGGAGAAATGCTGTGTTATAAATTACTAGACACAAGCTTGGATACAGTTTAGTGTTAAGCAGTTATCCAGAACCTAGTTTCAATTGTTATTACTGCAAAATTAAATATAAATAAAAAATTAACAAGATGAAGTCACTAAGAGTCCAGGTTGATCTACATATAAACCAATCCCAATCAAAATACCAATGTGGTATTTCTGTTGTTATCAACAACTTGATTCTAGGTATTATATGGAAAAGCAATGGAACAAAGATAACCACAGTGAATTTGAAAAAGAACACTTGGAGTATTCACATTACTGTCTGTTATGACATGTTTAATATTTAATAATCAAGACAATGTATTATCAGTAAAAACACAGATGAACAGATCAATAGAACATACCACGTTGTGTTGTTTTGACAAAAACATTGGGCTTTCAAGAAGTTCTTTCAAATGTCATGAAAAAACAAGACATTTATATTAAAATTAATGCAATGGAACACAAATCTAAGTATGAAATATAAGAATATATAACTGGTAGGAAAAAGTAAAGAAAGATCTCAATGAACTTGGAAGGTATTTCTTCAGATACAATATCGCAGATCAGATCCATAAAATAAACAATTGCTCATTTGGACTTCATCAAAGGTTACAATGTCAACACCTCAAAAGGCAGATATGAAGATGAAAAGGTTAATAGGTTAGGAGAAAAATCTTGGCAAATTATTTATCTGATAAAAGAAAAAGCACTATAAAGGACTATCAAAAGTTGGGCTGGGGGGTGTAGCTCAGCAGTAAAGCACATACTTGATTCTCTCAAAATTCAACAATAAGAAAATAGAAGTCTGGCAAGCTTGCACAGGCAATGGTCCCAGCTACTGGGGAGGCTGAGGCAAGAAGATCAAAACTTCAAAGACATACTGGAAAATAGAATAACACTGTCTAAAAATAAATAAATTTAAAAATAAATGATAAATAAAAATGGCAAAGAAGGGCTGGAGAGATGGCTCAGCGGTTAAGAGCACTGACTGCTCTTCCAGAGGTCCTGAGTTCAAATCCCGGCAACCACATGGAGACTCACAGCCGTCTGTAATGGGATCCGATGCCCTCTTCTGGTGTGTCCGAAGAGAACTACAGTGTACTCACATACATAAAATAAATATTTAAAAAAAAAAAAATGGCAAAGAAGTTCATTATTTCAGAGTGTATGCAAATGAGCACATCAAACACTATTCAACACTGTTAATTATAAGAGAACTCTAATTTTAAAAATACAATGACATACTATTATATGCCTGTTAGAATGGCTAAAGTGAAAATGACTGATTATACCAACTGCTGATAAGGATGTAGAACTACAGAACTCTCATACACTGCTGGTGGGAATGGAAAGTGGTTCCACTACTTTAAAGAGAATTTCTCAAGTACACTAGGAGTACTAGGTTTCCAGGGTGCTCCAAAGTACCACAAACACAATGGTCTTTAAAGAATCACATACTTAAGAATTTTTAATTCTATAAGCCTGACAGGTCTCCTGGGCTAAAATTAAAGTCCTATCACACCTGCGCCCCCCACCCCCCACCCCCAGGTGATGAAGGCTAATCCATTTCCTACCATTTTCTACCTCTGGAAATCAAGCACATTCCTCTGCTTGGGACTTCCTCTCTTCCATCTTCAAACACACCAGCTTTTCTTTCCTTTTTATTTCATCTAGAAGTTGTTCCTACTGTTCCATCTTTTTTTTTTTTTACCTCTTCAGATTCCACCCTTCCTCTCTCCTTTTAAATACTTGTAATAATTAGGCCCACCTGAATAATCTCCATATTCTAAGATGCTGATTAACAACCTAATTAAATTGATACATAACCAAGCATATTCACAAGTTCTAATCGTTGGAATATCTTCAAGGGCCACTACTTTGCCTACTGAAGACAGATTTTGCTTTAATTTTGCTGCTGTTTTGTTTCATTCTTAAATACAGCTAGGTTCACATTTGCTCATGTGACCCAGGATTCCCACTTGTAGGTACCCACCCTAGAGAAAGGAAGACATGCTCACACTAAAAAAAAACTATTCACACAGATTTATGGCAACTTTACAAATAATTACAAAAAACCCAAAACAAATGCCTTTCAGCTGGTCAATAGATAAATGCTGGTACATTCATACGAGAGAATACCCTGTTCAGCAATAAACTGGAAGGAACTGTGCATATGCTCAGGATAGATGAATCTAGAATATATCATGCTAGATGAAAGAAAAGGAGAGACGGTGCTTGCTTAAGCAGCACATACATGAATGCTGGCAGGTAAAGAGTAACATGGCACTCCACAAGAATGGTATGCAAATGCTTGGAGTATTCCTCACCTTTACATAGACTTCCAAGACACGGTCTGTATAAGAAGAAAAAGACTCCAAGAAAACAGTTTAAAGGGATGCAAGGAAACAGCCAAGAAGGCGAGGAGGACTGAAAAGCCAAGGCTGGTGCTGACAAGGCAGGTGTCTAAGGTGGTGCACAAGCCTGATGAGAAAGGACAATCTCCAGCTGAGGCAAGACACAGCTGGCTGGGCTCTGAACAACACTCTGCATCGCAAACTACTCCATCCCCAAGGAGGAGAGCTTCCGTGTGCCTTTGTGTTCCACACGTGTGCAGTAGGTATACCTTTCACAGAGGATTTAATAAACTGTAAAAACTTCAAATGAATGGCAAGAAAAACTAATACATACAGTTACAGTTAAGATTAAATAGTATCTTAAAAAGAGATTATAGGAGGGAAATCATTAGTCGCTAGGGGTAAAGGTTTGGGGGAAGACTGACTTTTAAAAAAGTAGAGTACATGAAACTGTTCTGTTTCTTGACTGTGCCAAATATAAAATTTTAATCTTTTAAAGAAAGGAAACAAACACATAATTTCTTACCCAAATGGTCAGAAAATTTTAAACCTGACAATGCTAACCATGGGCAAAGATAAGAAAATACTTCCACTCATAAAGTAAATGCAGGGGGAAAAATCGTTTGCCCTCAAAGGATAATCTGGCTGTAACCAATTAAGTTAAAAATGCACATCAAACTGCTGTCAACAGTCCCCTTTGCAGGTGGCATACCTCTTAGGAAAATACACTTTTTTCTGAGACACACAGAAGGATATTCAGTAAGCACTGTATGAAGTATTAAAAGAAAAGAAAAAACTTCAGAAAAGGAATAAATTGTGTAGTTATTTAAAAAAAAAGAAAAAAACACAGAAGTGACAGGGCAGGGCATACAGCCCTGGCAGTTATTAATATGATGTGGAGAAAGTAACGTACTGATTTAATTAACAATTAGTAAGGAACTGGGCATGGTGGCACATGCCTGCAACGCCAGTACTTACGAGTCTAAAGCAAGAGAATGAGGAGTTTGGGGATAGTCTAGGTTACACTACCAGGTGTAGGTCAGCCTGGGCTACATACCAAGCAAGATGCTAGGGAGGAGAAGTGGGCAGGCAAGTGCAATGAGAACACACTGAAAACAGAATACCAAGACAAGTAGGAAGCATTTACTTCAGACTCATCACCAGGTCTACAACCCTAACTTGTCCCTAAAACCTGAAAATGCTCTATACATATACAAGATTACTTCCAACTTAATGATCCTGTAACTCAGTAAGTGTATAATAAACACTGAGATCAGGAAACCATCAGAGAAATAGGACCATTAATATACTGATACATAAGTCAGACCAAGTTTTTTCCCAAAACATTCCCAACATATTGTTCATTGTAAGATATATGAAAGGAAAGCATGAATTTTACCTATGGAAAAGTTACAAGAATATGATAAATATTTCATCTTAAATTTTTTGGAAGTCTGTTGTGACAGTTAAATGTGTGCTAACTTGGAAAGACTCAGTACTCACTTGAGTCCAATTTGACTGTAAATGTTAAAACGAAGGTAGTTTGTGATTAACATATATATGACCCATCAAAGGACTTCAAAGAGGTTATTCTCAATTATGTGAGTATATTAATGCATACAGTGCACACGTTACAGGAGAAACCTCAACAGAAGAGAACTCGAAACAGTGGCTCAGAACTCTGGTTAACTCAGTATCTTAAACAAAGAACAGAAGGATTTTAGACATGACAAAACAAAGCAGATTTGGCTTTTGGCTTACATACGTGGGGAACTATGGGTAGTGAGTCTGAGATTTTTAATCAGATCACAATACAGTAGCCTAGATGGAGGGCTCAGCAGTAAAGAGTATATACTGCTCTTGCAGAGGAACCAAGTTATGTTCCCAGCACCCACAATGGATGGTTCATGAGTGTCTGTAACTCTAGTTCTAGTGGAATTCAATGCCTTCGGCTTTCACTGGTAAGTGCACTCATGAGTAAATACCCCGCCCCCATGCACATATAAATAAAAATAAATCTTTTTTTTTTAAATTACAATTCAGAAGACAACATGCATCGCTAAGCCACGGTACCACTTTGGATCGCCCTTAGGTAGAATTACATTAAGTTTCTCATCTATTTTAACATTCTAAAAAAAAAAATCTATCGCTATGAACCCAACATTATTTGTCAAATTCAAGGTGATGACTTTTAGTCATTCGTGACAAATTTACTCTATTTTAAAAGACTATGAATCTCTTTTTATATCTTTGTTTTACCTATAAAGCTCTTCAAATTTTAACGTAAGCCTGCTACAACAGTTTAGAATAACCTTTAAAACAAGAAATCGTGTCCACAGAAATACTATAAAAACAGCTCATCTTCAAGAAAGGGTAGTTAATTTTCATTCCCACCAATACCTATACTTCAAAGATAGCAGCACATCAAATAATTTGTTCCTGTTGCAAAATTTAACAAGTTATTAATTTCTGGCATAATTAAAAAGGATAATTAGAATACTATCATTAAAACATGACAGTGCCTTATTAAAACCTGAAATACCTTCCACCCTGTCCGCTAAATCAAAACTTTAGAATTCTTGCTACAATGGCTTTCAGAATTTAAATTCTTGAAACTCTAAATTAGACACAACACAGTAACTAAAAACTCTCCCAGGTGCTGCATTCATTTTAGAGTAAAGTGTCATGGAAAACTTTTCGGCCGAATCTAAATTCCACACACATTACTGTGTCTATCAGCTGGACAGAAGGTGAGAGCTATCCTTAGTAAGTTACGTAATTTACAATAAAGATCGTTCCCAGCCACATTCATTGAAAAGAGCTTACAAGCATTTACAGGCTTCAAAGTTCAACGGACAATCTCCGTCTAAGCTCTGAGAAAGCACGACAGACACCGGCTTTTCTTTAGCCGTGGTCACAAGGAAGCAGGAACTGTTTATCTCAAGAACGCAACGAATAGCAGAACACCAGAGCTGACTCAGGCACAGGAACGCTGGCTGCATTCCGTCTTCCACGGGAGAGTGTTTCCCAGGCTGCTTCCCGGAGCCGGTCAGGGGTGGGGTGAGGGAGAGTCCCAGGGACTCGCGAACTCCGGGCCTGGGCGCAGCGAGACGCCTCCCTGCCGTGGCCCCCGCAAGTCCGGCGGGGTGGCCCGCCACCGCGCCAAGGCGCGTCCCCAGCCCAGGGAACCAACCGGCACCGCGCGGGGAGCGTTCCTCCCAGGGACAAAGGTTGGGCTGGCACCGCGGCGCCGGGCTCAGCCTGGGGTTCCCCAGGGGACCCTCGCGGTGCGGCGCGTCTGGGAGGGGGCGCGAGCCCCGCCGCCCCTCCCCCGCCGCGCTCCCGGGAACCTGTTGATTAAGATCGCCACAGCCCCGCCGCTGCGGGTCCGCCCCTTACCTCCAAGCCCCGGCGGCGGCCGATCCACTCGCCCCTACCGGCTCCTCAACGCGGCCGAAGCGACAGCTCTCTGTCCGGCGGCCCTCGAAACACCGGATAAAGAATCCAGAAACTCCCGATGGCCCCCACCTCGGAGCCTTCAGTCCCCGCCCCCTCCCCACCGCCAGCCTCCTCCGTCGCCGCCGTCGCCAGCGACTCCTCCTCGAGGCCGCGCGAGACCAGCCCCCCGCGGCTGACGCGAGACCGCGCACGCGCCCCTGGGACTCTGGCGCAGCGGGCGCGCCTATCCCAGGCCGTTCCCGGCGCGGCCCGCCCACGGCCCCGAGAGAGGCTGGAACGGATCGTCCAATCCTGAGCGCGCGTGGGGAGAGGGCCCGCTGATTGGTCCGCTCTGTTTCCCCGGGGCGCTCGGCCGCGCGCACTGGCGCGCCTCAGACTGCGAAGCGCTCGTTCCAACCGCTGAGTCGTCTCGCCGCCTCAGCCCACCTTCCCCGCCTCCGTGCGCTCGCCGTGCTTCTCTGAGACGGACTCAGAAGCCGCTAAGGCTCGACGGGCCTGGGAAGCAGTCACGTCCTAAGGAAAATCCGATTCCCTTTGAAGAGATTCCTGTTGTCCTGTCAGGCACGTCAAAAAATGCTAATGCTCAAAACAACCGTGACGCCAACACCTTGATGAGTATAAAGTCCTACACAATTCCCTGATTCTACAGACGACTCGTTTCTGAAAACCAGGAAGGATGTCAAAGGCCACAGTGGTCACAGAATTCTTCGGAGAGGATGGGGAGTTACGTAGGCTAGTTCCAGCGCCAGTCCATGCTGTCAGAACGTACCTATGCCACCATCTGGGATGGGTGGTCACCGAAAGTGCTATGAAAGTGTGTCCATGAGCAATTGGATTTGGAGAAGACAGAAATACGTTCTATGCAGAAATCTCTTTTTCTGGACCAAAATCCATTGCTTCAGCCTGTTGAGTTTTCTCCAGGGGCACAAGTCGTAAACTGTCCCTCTGTGCCTTCGTATATGCGGTTAATCATGTCCTTATTTCCTCCCACCGTGGTTTTTAAGCACTATTCCCAATACACCCAGGCCCCTACCTACTCATTTCATCTTACAGGTTGTTAGTGTCCCCAGGGAACGCTATGTCCTCTGAAGTAAGCACAGCATCAGTTCAGGTGCTCAACATCTTTTTGGATCCTACTCTTCCTGGATCATCAACTTCAAATCTTATTGACATTTAAGTATTTAAAGTTGTATTAGTATTTAGTAAGACAAAGACAGGACTTTTTTTACATACCACTAAAGACCTCTTTCCTTCTGTCAAACATTACTCAGTGGACTTTGAGTACAGATGAACAACCTCCAAATATATGTAACTGAACTGTCTGCTTAATTCATCTTCTTCACAAAGAAGTGGGAATTTATGAACTGCAAGTAAATGGTCTCCAGAATTCCTAGAAACTGTTAGCCACACACAAGGTTAGTGAGTGTTGACATTCCTTTTGTAACAAGTACTCTAGTTTCCTTTTTAAAAAGTGGTTTTCCCCCTCCCTTTTTGGAAATGTTGACATTTTAGCTAGCTTATTCTTTGTGAGGGAGGACTGTTCTGTGTGCAGTAGTGTGTTTGACAAAATAGTTTCTGTCCATTAGATTCCAACCACATCTCCTTTTCCAAAAGTGGCAAAAGATGTTTACAGATATTGCCAAAGAGTGTGTGTGGGGGTCACCTCCAGTTATGGACCACTAATGTAGCTTTTCGAAGAAATGATCTCTCTACATAATCTTTTTTTAAAGATGTATTTATTTTTTATTTTGTGTATATGAGTATTTGCTTGCATTTATGTATGTGTACTACCTGCTTGCCTGGTGTTTGGTGATATTTGGATACTTCGATTCCCTGACTTTCAGATTACAGACAATTATAATTCACCATCTGGGTGCTAGGAACTGAATCCATGTCCTCCTCAAGAGCATCAAACACTCTTAACACTTATCTTTCCAGGCTCCTAGAAAGCATTTCTTTTCATACCTCCCAATAGCCCCAACCATTCAGCTTTCCAAAGCATTTCTTTCCAAACGAACACCCCTGCTAGGTGGGTACCTTGCCTTCCTTCACCAGTTGCTTCATCAGTTGCTTAGGTTTCCCTCTTGTAGGCTTCACTCTGATAAAATGGTCAATCACTATTGGTGTGAAGCAATGGGACAGCTGCTACTCTGGAAATATGGGAGATTTCTTTATAAAGAACAGTAAAATTTTATTATTTTAAGTCCTAAATATAGTTTTATTTTTAAAAAGAGAAGACTGTGGAAAATATGAAATCTATTCTTTGGTAAATAGAACCTTTTCCAGAACCCCCACATCACACTAATTACTGGCCTTGTATGCAAAAATGAGTACCTGGAAGAGTAGAAAGTATAAAAACCGCAGGCAGAGTCTTGAGAGTGCTATTATGTGAATGCACACAAGCCTTCCTGGACTTAAATTTTCTTATTTGTAATTTTTTTTTTTTTTTGGTTTTTCAAGATAGGGTTTCTCTGTGTAGCCCTGGCTGTCCTGGAACTCAGTCTGTAGACCAGGCTGGCCTCGAACTCTGGAACTCAGAAATCCGCCTGCCTCTGCCTCCCAAGTGCTGGGATTAAAGGTTCTCATTTGTAATTTAAGAGGGCTTTTGTTTCTGATTTTATGACTGG
Source organism: Grammomys surdaster (assembly GCF_004785775.1). NCBI lineage: Eukaryota > Metazoa > Chordata > Mammalia > Rodentia > Muridae > Grammomys > Grammomys surdaster. Next base: position 8,105,412 of record NW_021604585.1, on the reverse strand, counting down.
TGGCTTCTGCAAGTGGAGTCTAACATGGATAGCATGGGAGTTAAGATAATATAATATCCCAAAGTGGAATAAAATAGGTAATCAGTGATTTATTTTAAAACCTCCCGTTTGAAGAATTGTTCATCCTTGTCAGAGGGCAGTCCACCTGCTGAGTCACCCTGGCTGATTTGTAACTAAACATTACGGATGAATAGAGAAAGCCAAACTGTAAAACCAACTGTAAGAAAGAGAACGACAATAGGACATATCCTTCCTCCTCCTCAGTCTTGATATTTGCTTATATCACCTACAGATTATTAAATTAGTAAAATGCCATGTTATTTTGAATTTGGGGGAACATGTTAGCGTTATATTTTAGCCACTGTAAGAAGTCTAAAACCTAAAATCTCAAATTTCAATGTGCTACTATTTATCATTGTCTTTGAAATCCTTAACCATAGACCTTATATCTTCTTTTTGTCTAGTAAAAGAGGTTTTCATAACTGAGTTAGTTGCCTAAGCATTTTTTTTTCTGAACTAGATTCTCAATATATAGCCAAGGCTGGCCTTGAACCTGCAATTCTTAGCCTTCCTATTACTACCATTATAAGTTTGTGCTACCATGCCTAGCTTTTGCTTTCTTATTTTTAATTGTATTTGCTATAATATGTAATACAGTGTGTAATTGCAAAAGCAGAAACTGAATGAGACAGAAGTTATAAAACAACAAATTTGTTTCTAAGCTAAAACTATTAAACAGTTGCTATCATGTAGAATGGAAAGTTCTACTGTCTGTGATTAGCAACGGCTCATTCAGAGTGGCATTGTGCTATAGGAATTGAAACAGCTGATAGACTGTCCTGGAGGTGATTACAGTACAGGGACAAGGTAAATACAAACAGTGAGAAAGTATGGAAAATGAAATTAAAGAATCAAAGAAAGATGAAGTTCATGGCAAGAAGACCTTTACTAGCTAATTGGGGATAAGGGTGAGGACAGAGACTAAACTACAAGCAGATACAATAATGGAAAAATAGGTAGAAACTGATATTTTTATTAAAGGCTACAAAATTTGATAGATTGGAGAAGTAAGTTCAAGAGCTCTGTTGTACAAAATAGTGACTATCCTTAAACATGTATGGCATACTTGAAAAACAAAGAAAAATGTGAGGTTCTCACCACAAAAAAATAAGCATATAAAGAAATGTTAATTAGCTTACTCTGACCATTCTACAAATATATACACATTTAAAAGCATGCTATACATCACAAATATATGCCATTTTCATAAATTAAATTTAAAATAAAAAATAGACTGCATTAGTCACTTTTCAGCACTGTGTTATAATAACTGAGAAGCTCAAGGTTTCAATCCATGGGTACTTATCGCCCTTGTTCTTTGGCCCATACTTATGGGTGTGGGAACCTGTAGTGGAGCAAAGCAGCTCCCATCACAGATGACAAGAGGCAGAGGAAGAGAAAGAGTAGAAGGGTCTAGGAACAAGGGATACTCTTCGAAGGTTATGCACAGTGGCTGACTTCTTCCAACCAGGCCCTGTCTACTAACAGCCCATTCAACTGTGATGTTCTTTTGATGCATTAATCAATCTATTGATGAAGCTGACATCCTCTCAGGGTTGAGATTTGAGAGAGACACTAAGACACTAAGATCTTTTGGGTCAGAGATTTCTTAGAAGAGCTGTTAATGCTATTGTTGACAGACAACAACATGGCAGGGCCTCACAGAAGTCAGTCTCCAAGCCATCCGTAGGCAGATAACATGGCAGGAGCTCTAGGGAGATCAGGTACAAGCAACACAATGGAGGTCCTTTCTTATAGGCCTCCAAAGAAGGCGGAGGTTTCATAGAACTGCTTGCAGTTAGACTGTCTTCTTTCTCTGGTGCCTGGGAGGTGAGGGCTTCTGCATTCTGGGGAGGGAATTAGTGGCTCTGAGGATGTAGGGGAAGTGGGGGGAGGGCACATTTAGTTAAAGTATATCCACTATACCTTAGTCCTCTGACGTCTGGCAGCCTGAGCCTTTAAATGTCTGTGAGAATTGAATTAGTGAGAATTGAATTAGGACATTTGCTTGTCTCTTGCAATCAAGGCACCTGTGGAGTCTGTTAGGGAGCGATAGGAAGCTTGCCTTTTCTTTAGAGTGGGTGTAAGGGAGGGGCTACTGCAGGTAGGTGTGGCCTTAGATTAACCTTTAGCTCAAAACCTACCACCTTCATGATTCAGTCATCTCTTAATTGTGCCAAAAGCTGAGAACCAAACTTTTATCACATGGCTCTTTGGGTGGGACAGTTCATATCAAAACGCAATAGACATAAGCCATTTGTCTAAATTTGAATGACACGTACACAGGGAATCAAAGTCTGGGTTTATTAACCCCTATATAAGATGTTCAATCAGTCATTCATAACACTTTCATTTATACATTTCTTAGTGGCTCTGTAGCAAGCTAAGGACATTTAGCTAAATAAAGCATGTTCCATGAGAAAGATTTTATTCTGGAGGGAAGTAGTAGATAAATTTAGAACTTAGAAATTTTTCTGATGAAGATATGCTTGTGACCAAATTTCAAAAAAGCAAGTCAAGTCTATTCTTTTTTTTTTTTTTTTTTTTTTTTTTTTGTTTTCGTTTTTTTCGAGACAGGGTTTCTCTGTGTAGTCCTGGCTGTCCTGGAACTCACTGTGTAGACCAGGCTGGCCTCGCTCAGAAATCCGCCTGCCTCTGCCTCCCAAGTGCTGGGATTAAAGGCGTGCGCCACCACCGCCCGGCTAAGTCTATTCTTAAGAGATTGTAAAATTACATATATCTTTTCCTTATCAGTTTCCCAATCAAATTTGTTTCATTTACACAAAATATATCAGCTACCACTTTAGCTAATGTTAGCATGTGAATGTCTGTGTGTAGGACTGAGTAATATATAGCCTAAATCTTCTATTCTCAAACTCATTTTGATTAAAATGTAATTCTGTAACTGTTTCGAACAGCTTTTGTGTCTGGCATGGTGGTATATAGCCTGTGGTCACAGCTATTCCGGAAGCCAAGGCAAGCAGACCATTTGAACCCAGAAGTTAACACCAGCCTAGGAGAGGGAGGGAGGGAGGGAGGGAGGGAGGGAGGGAGTGAGAGAGAGAGAGAGAGAGAGAGAGAGAGAGAGAGAGAGAGAACAATACCCGTCTGGTTTGGCTAAGAGCTTTGTTAGTTTGTGTGAGACTCTAGGTCCCATCTCCAGCAGCAGCAATATGATAAGAGAGTTGGAACAAAAGAAGCGACATCAAGATTAGTCTGTGGAAGAAAGCCGTTTTCTGGGAATGACTGGAGCCCCTTCCTTAGCCTGACATCCTCTATGAATAGAGTTAATGTGAAACAAAGCCACAAAATACAGACAGGAAGAAGATCAACAAGAGGCAGGAAGGGCACGTGCTCTGGGGGCTCCTTTCTGAGCTCACTAGCCCACTTCCCTGCTTGGGAAAGCTTTGTTTTCTTAGTAACCAGTTTCTGTTCCATACCTACCTTGAAAGGAAGGACTTTTTCTCCATCTCCTCCTGGTGGCTATAAGGATTTCCACCTTACCCAGTGCTTTCCTCTTAAACTCCAATAAAATTCTCCTTGAGTTCCCTTTGAGTCAATTTTTAATTCTTTTATTAATAAGGCTAAGTCTACAAAGGGAACCTAAGTTTCCCTGGTAACAACAACAAAAGCAAATCCCAGGGTTTGTCCAGGCGTTTTTAGTGCTCTTAATTTCAGCTACTTTGTTAATGTTAGGCCAAGGTGTGTTTGGATCTTCATCTGGACTTAGTATTTTCTGTTTTCTCCTCTGGGATCTGTTTTTGTCTGTTTTTTTGTAAACTAAAAAAATTATAATTTATTTTATGACTGATCATTAAGATCTTCAAGATGAGGGTGCTGAAGAGATGGCTCAGCAGTTAAGAGCACTCACTATTCTTCCAGAGGACCTGGTTTCAATTTCCAGTGTCCACATGACAGCTCACAACTGTCTGTAACTCCAGTTCCAGGGGCTCTGACACCCTTACAAAGGCATTCATGCAGGCAAAACATCAATACACATAAAATAAATATTTATTTACATTCCAGTTGTTGTCTTCCCCCTCCAGGTCCCCCCCTCCCACAGTTCTTCATTCCATTCCTCCCCCCCCCCCTTGCCTCTGAGAGGGTTCCCCCCTCCAACCTTCCTCTTCCCTGGGGCCTCAAGTCTCTAGAGGATTAAGCACATCTCCCACTGAGGCCAAACCAGGCAGACCTCTGCTATACATGTGCCAGGGGCCTAGGATCAGCTTGTGTATGCTCTTGGTTAGTGGCTCAGACTCTGGGAGCTCCCTGGGGGCTGGGTTAGTTGAGACTGCGGATTTCCTATGGGGTCACTCTCTCCTTCTGCTTCTTCAATTCTTCCCCTAGTTCAACCACAGGGGTCCCCTGACTGAAGTCCAATGGTTGGGTGGAAGTATCTGCTTCTGTTTCAGTCAGCGGCTGGTAGGGACTCTCAGGGGACAGCCATGCCAGGCTCCGTCTGTAAGCACATCATAGATAGAACCAGTAAGCATAGTGTAAGGCCGTGGTGTGTCCCCCATACCCCCATGAGATGGATCCCAAGTTGGGCTGGTCATTGGACTGCCTTTCCTTCAGTCTCTTCTCCATTTTTGTCCTTGAAGTCCTTTTAGACAGAAGTAATTCTGAGTCAGAAATTTTGACTGTGGGTTAGTAACCCAGTTCCTCCACTTGAGGCCCTGTCCATCTACTGGAGGTGAACTCTTCGAGTTCCCTCTCCACAATGTTGGGCATTTTGGCTAAGGTCATCCCCATTGAGTCCTGAGAGTCTCTCACCTCCCAGGTCTCTGAACAAATTTAAAAGAAAAATCTTCAAGATGAAATAGATGGATGCTGAAATAGCTTTATACTTTGTTCCTCCCCATATCTGAGTATGTGTCTCATTTGCCAGGTAGTATTTTGTGTTAGCCTTGGCATTCAGTAACATCTCCTGAATGTGGCTGGGCAGCACATTGATTTCTGAAGGCGATAGGCCTCACAGTGGTGTCATATATTGCATCTGATTGCTGTACTTTCCAAACAATGTTAATACCCTTTTTTTTTCCTTACATCTGCTGCTAAGAACAAGACTTCTCTACCCTCTTTAAACATGGTTCTTCTCTTCCTGTCTCATTGGCACCTCCTTTGTTAATTACTTTTTGTCTCCTCAGATGGTAAGTTTTGGGGTGTCCTAGAGTTTTAATGTCAAGAAGTTCACTCCTCTCTGGATTTGAATCATAGCTGTAATGCCTGACATGTGATCAGAAGAAAGTCATTTATTTTTCTGAGGTTTAGCATGTTCATTTATTAAATGAAAGTGGAAAAAATAGGTATCTTCTATACTGGCTTAAGATTAAGTGAATTTATATATATAAGTTATTTAGAGCAGTGCCCAAAACACTATATTACTTGTCTCTCTTGTTTGTCTCATGTTCTGTGTGTTGCTGTGGATCGAATGACAAGGCCATGTGCATAGGCGATCACTCTAGCACTGAGCTACATCCCTGACCCTATCACTGTGTTCTTTATTATTTACTCCCTTGATGATTTCATCTGGTCTCATGGCTTCAGACTATGAAGACTCTAAACACACCAAACTTCTAAACTTCAAATATATCTGTAGTCTGGAGTCCTACCCTGAGCTGCACATATTCAATTAACTGCTCAGCATCTTCAGCTGATATTCTAACAAGCATTGAAAATTTAATGTGATAATTATCATTTTGTCCAGTTTCATCTGTTCGGGCACTCTTTCACACTGTACATAAAACCATCATGAGATTCTGTTATATCTACCTTCAAAAGATACCAAGGCTAGGAAGATGGCTCAGGGAGTAAGGGTGCTTACCACCAAGCTTGACGTCCTGTTTGATCTCTGAGATCAGTATGGTAGAGGGAGAGAACCAGTTACCACAAAATTGTCCCCTGATGTAAACATGTTCACTGCCACATATATGCAAGGGCAACAAGCACATAAATGAACACACACACACAAACACACACACATACACACAGATATAAATATAAGCTATCCAGGTTGTAACCCTGGTATTTCCAACCCTGGCGTAGTCTAGGATTTACCTGGATTATTATAGTAACTTCCTTCTTATCAGTAGTTTCTCTTCTTAGCATAGCTGCCAGAAAGCTAAATAAAGATGTAGTCCAGTTTCACTCTGCTTCAGTACTCTGTGGGTCAACATGATTGTTATTGTCCTGACCTCAGCTCTTACTACTGCTTCCCTTTCTCATTTCACATCAAACACATTTCTGCTCTTGTTTCCCTCCTGTTCCAACAGCTTGTTTCAAAGCCTTTGCATTTGATGTTTCTTGTGCTTGAAGTAGTCTCCACATGGCCGCTTTGCTCCATCTGGGTCATATTTCAGATGTTCCCAGTGAGGTCTACTACACACTAGATAAATAGCAACATCGTCCACACGGTCTCCTCCTACTACCTTTGTAGTATCTCCACTACTCTGTTATTCACACCTGTTGTACCCCATATTATCTTGTCTCCCCAAACACGTGGAGGCACTATAAAGACAAAGATTTAATTTTTCCTTATTCATTTTAGATTTTTATTTTTCCTTATTATTTTTAGATTTCTGTCCATCTACTATGGTACCTGATACACAGTACTTAACACATATTTGCTGAATAGGTGACAGATGACGTAGACATGAGAACGTAGAATAGAGAAGATGAGTCAGAGACAAACCAGTTTTGTCATGTTTGGCTTATGATGGTCTCATTTCATAAGAAAATTTTCCATGGGGGTGATTGCTTCTGTCTCCCGCTTCTTCCATCCAAGTGGCAGAAGGTCAATAAGGTAGACAGTGGCAAATAAAGAAAAGTATTTGGACTTTCCTGCTTTGTTGCTATGCTTCATGGATTACTATAGCTGCTATAATTTAATTATACCTTATTTAATTGGTATAACCAAGAATCAGAAACCAAAAAGTCCCTTTTGAGGACAGACTAGATGACTAATTACTTGCACTTTACTATAGCTCCAGAACTTCTACATGTTTCTGGCAACCTAAATTATCTTGTGTCTAATATATAACAATTTTAAAGGCATACAGTGTGAAGTTTCAGCAGCTGTGTCAATTCTGTAGTCCTGAAACAGACTAGGGGAAGTCAGGTTAATTGTGAATTTTTGATGGAAATTACAAATCAGGTATGAGAAGCAAATCTACCTAGAACTTGTTAAAATCTGTCAGTGGAAGCTGATATAGCACACGGTATGAACTTGTCATAGGAAGTCCTAACCTTCCCATGTGAGAGACTCCAGAAGAATCTCGGTAGGTTTTGGCTCTCAAGCAGGGGAGGGAGAGCAGGAGCATGCAAGTGGTTGGTTCCCTGCAGAACTTTCCCTAGAGCCACCCATGGGAATGGACAGCTTCCTCCTTCCAAAGGAATCTGTAGAGGAGTGTTTCAGGGCATATTTGTGACTTTAAACTGTTTAAATCAAGTAGATGTAAGCAATGTGTAGCTCCTGCTAGGGCTTAACTAAACAAGTGCTTAGAGAAAGCTTTTAAGGGCTGGAGAGATGGCTCAGCCAGTAAAGGCTAGGCTCACAACCAAAAATATGTAAGAGAAAGCTTTTAAGCCTCATGGCCCCTGGGTAACATTTTGCGCAAACACAGGAAAGGAGAGCAGTGTCTCAGCCTTCTGATCTCAGGTCAGAGCATTAGAAAGCTGAGAGCAACTGGACAACAGTAATGAAGTGCATTGCTTTCCCTCCTCTTAGGTTACAGATTTGTGTATATGTATGAGCACACAGAACATCTTGATAAAATGCATGAATTTGTACAGTGCATGCATTGTAGCGTGGAGTAGCTACAATGGTGTTAAAACTTCAGTTAGCAAAAGTTCACAAAGCACCTGAAAAGTCCATATAAAATACAGACAAGTTCTGGCAGTAAAATTAGGGATAGATTTTGTGATTCACTGTTGTACACCAATGTATTCTCTCTGTGTGAGTCAGGAAACCGGAAGCAATCTTACTGGGTGGTTCTGGTTTATGGCTTCTCCTGAGGTTATAAATCAGGGTGGCAGATGAGACAGTCATCTGCAGGCATGACAGAGGCTTAAGGGTGGCTTTCAAGAAGGCTCACCCTCCTGACTGTTTGCTACAGACACCACTTTCTCTTTGGGTGGCAATAGCTCTCTCACTCTAGAACAAAGGGTCCAGGAGAGAGAGACCAAGGCAGAAACCATAGGCTTTTTTACGATTTAGTCTCAAAAGCCAGTCACTAAATCTCACCCACAGTCAAAGGAAATGGCTAGACTCTGCCCTTGAGGAAATATCAAGTATTTGTGACCATATTTGGGGGTTATGGTTGGTTAGTCATCTGGTTTGATTTGTTTTTATATTTTGTACTTATTAGACAAAATTTACCACTAAGTTGTCCTTCAGTCCTGAGAAAAATATTAAATCTGTGACCTTGGAACCTTTTACTCTGAGCAGGTAACCACTGGAATTATATAGATCAAGTCAAATAATAGCAGACCATTATCACCATATATTCTTTTGCCTGTGTCCATGTAAATAAGCTGTACCATCGGCTTCCATCCCGAACCCCACCCAGCTGTCTACTATGACTCTTGCAGAAAGTCCTTAACCATTCCTTTCTCATTAGCAATATAGGAAATGGCACACTCCCACGACAGGCTGGCTTTACATCCATAGCTTAGCGTTTTTTATATGGTACTCTGTCCAAAGGTATCATAAGTCCAAATAAGCATTTAAACCTCAAATTTGAAAATTCAGTTGCCTTTGTCTTTAGATTCAGTCTCTAGATAGCTTCAAAAGGTTACTCTGGCCTAAATTTTCCCTTCAGAAGTTGTTCCCCCCCAAAAAAAAAATCAGTAGAAACTACTTTAAGCTTTACATCTCTGGTTATTTAAAGGAATATAGGTACCCCTCAATCTGGCCTGGCCTCACTTGCCCAAAGGTTTGTTTGTTTATTTATTTATTATATGTAAGTACACTGTAGCTGTCTTCAGACACCCTATAAGAGGGCATCAGATCTCATTACAAGATGGTTCTGAGCCACCATGTGGTTGCTGGGATTTGAACTCATATTCTCCAGAAGAGCAGTCAGTGCTCTTAACCACTGAGCCATTTCACCAGCCCCTATCCCAAATATACTTTGTAAAAGACAGACTCTTTCTACACTGTATTGATACATTCTGAGACTCAAGTCATACAAACACTGGAACTTCAGGTGTGCACCATCAGTCAGACCTGTTTAAGGCTTAAAAAGTATTTTGATGATATGTATATGCTAGTTTTGCTTACATGTATGTCTGTGCACCACATGTGTGCCTGGTGTTCCTAGAGGCCATAGAGAGTATTGGATCCCCCAGAAACTGGTTTATGGATACTTTTGAACTACCGTGGAGACTGAACCAGGGTTTTCTGGAAAAGCAGCAAGTGCTCTTAACTGTTGAACTGTCTCCTGATCCCCACTGATTAAAAATTACTTACACTAATTCACATATAAAAGGGAAAATAGCAAACTCATTTGATTATCATATTGTATGTAGCTTCTGTAGCTCTTCTCTAGCAAGCTATTAGGAAATGTGTTCCAAGTCAAAACCTCAGACTGGGAATTGATCCCTCCCTCCCTCTCTGCCATGCCGGCAGCAGCATTTCCAGGAGTGGAGCAGGTAAACACTCTTTCTGTGTCACAGACTTCTCTGACAGTGCAGTGTTGATATGTCAATAAGAGCAAGCAGGTTTGGGGGTAGGTGCCCTTTTTTTTTTTTTTAAGACTTCTAAAACTGTGTTAGCTTTCTTTTGAGTGGTGCTGAGAATTGGACTTAGGGCCTCAGGTGTGCTAGGCTCTACCACTGATTGTGTGTGTGTGTGTGTGTGTGTGTGTGTGTGTATGCACATTTGTACATATGCTTTCAGTCACTGTAATAAAGTAAATGAAAACATAAACTTGGCTCATGGTTTTAGAGGTTTCAGGCTGTGGTTGCTTGAGGCCTGTGGCTGGAGAGTATATCGTGATGAGAAAACATGGAAAGGAATTGATTTCATGGTGGCCAGGAAGCAAAAGGAAAAGGAGGAAGAGAATAGAGTCATAACCTCCTCGAGAAGGGCACACCCTTCTCTTAGTTACTTTCCTATTGCTGTGACAACCACTATAATTAAGGCTACTTAGAAAAGAAGTGTTTAATTGGGTTTATGGACCCAGGGAGTTAGGATTATCATGGCAGCAGGTAGGCAGGCAGGCAGGCATGGTGCTGGAGCAGTAGCTCAGAGCTTACCGTCTGATCCGTATGCAACAAGCAGGGGAGAGGGAAAGGGGAAGGAGAAGGGGAAGGGGGAGGGGAAGGGGGAGGGGGAAGGAGAGAAAGTGGGAATGACTTGCAGGGCTTTTAAAACCTCCAAGACTGTCCCTATTAACGACCTCCTCCAACAGGGCCACACCTAATCATTCCCAAACATTCAAACATTTCTACCAATCAGAGACCAAGCATTTAAATACATGAGCTTCTGGGGGGGGGGGGCGGGGGAGGCATTCTCATTCAAACCACCACCACCTGCAGTGATCTGACTTTCTTCCACTACCTAAAAGTCAGCTACCTCCTAATAGTACCGAAAGCTGGGACCAAGTTTTCAGTACATGGACCTATGGGGCCCAGTCAAGATCCAACCTATAGAATCTCATTGCTTTAGTTTATAATTATATACTGCCTTTAATAATAAACTTCCTTCTGCTGCTGCTGGTGGACACCTTTACTCCCAGCACTTGTGAGGCAGAGGCAAGCAGATTTCAGTGAATTGGAGGCCAGCCTAGTCTACAGAGCTAGTTCCAGGATATCCAGGGCTACATAGTGAGATGCTATTTCAAAAAACAAAAACAAAATTAAAAAAAATCAACAAACAAAAAACAAAATAAAAATCAACTTAGTAAAGTATAACTTACATGAAATAAAACATTCCCACGTGTAAATATTTTATTGACAAATATATACATGGATATAACTGTCACTTTGGTCAAATGATAAGACGTTCCCATGTCTTTCAAAAGTTCCCTTGTCTCCATCCACTTCCAAAGAATACTTTATTTCCTCTTCTGTGTGAGACTCAAGCATCTTCCCTTGAGCCTGCCTTCTTACTTAACTTCTTTAGGTCTCTGGATTGTAATGTGGTTATCCTGTACATTATGGCTAATATCCACTTAAGTGAGAAATATCATGTATGTCCTTTTGGGTCTGGGTTACCTCGCTCAGGATGATATTTTCTAGTTCCATCCATTTGCCTGAAAATTTCACAATGTCCTTGTGTTTAATAGCTGAGTAGTGTTCCATTGTGTAAAAGAACCACATTTTCTTTATCCACTCTTTGGTTGAGGGACTTTTGGGTCATTTCCTGTTTCTGGCTATTACAAATAAAGCTGCTATGAACATGTAGTTGAATAAGTATCTTGTGGTATGATGAAGCATCTTTTGAGTACATGCCCAGGAGTGGTAGAGCTGGGTCTTGAAATAGAACTATTCTCAATTTTCTGAGAAACCACCAAATTGATTTCTAAAATGATTGTACAAGTTTACATTCCCACCAGCAATGGAGGAGTGTGCCCCTTGCTCCACATCCTTGCCAGCATCTGCTGCGTGGGACAAGGACTGGGAGGAGAACAGGCATTGGGGGAGTGAGAGGGCTGACACACAGAAATTGTTGGGGGCATTTCTGAGAGAAACCAGAGACCTGAAAGTGGGGGAGGCTCCTGGGAGGATGTGGGGGTGAACTTAGCTGAGACTCTTAGCAGTGGGGTGAGGATATGGAGTCTGAAGTGACCATCTCCTATAACCAGGCAGGACTTCCAATGGAAGGAAGAGAGGAGGGGACCCACAAAATCCTCTACCCAAAATCTGCCCTGCTTACAAGATGTGCAGGGATAAAGATGGAGCAGAGAGAGAGGGAATGGCCAACCGATGACTGGCCCAACTTGAGACCCACCCAAGGGAAAGAGATAACCCTTGACATTATTGATAGTCTGCTATGCTTGCAGACAGGAGTCTAGCATAACTGTCTTCTGAGAGGCTTCATCCAGCAGCTGATGGAAACAGTTGCACAGACCCACAGCCAAACATTAGTCAGAGCTCAGGGAGTCGCGTGGAAGAGTGGAGGAAGGATTGTGGGAGCTTAGGGCATAGGTACTCCACAGGAAGACCTACAGAGCCAACTAACCTGGGCCCATGGTGGCTCACAGAGATTGAACCACCAACCAAAGAGCATACATGGTCTGGACCTAGCAGATGTGCAGCTCGGTCTTCATATGGTCCCCAACAATTGGAACAGGAACTGTCTCTGACTCAGACTCTGTTGCCTGCCTTTACATCATCCCTTTTCCCTAGCTGGGCTGCCTTGTCTGGCCTCAGTGGAAGAGGATGCACTTAGTCCTGATACAAGTTGATGTGCCGGGGAGGGTTGGTACCTGGGAGGAATGGGACAAGGAGGAGGGAGGGGAGCTGTAATTAGGGTGTAAAGTGAATAGATAAAGGGAAAAATGTTTTCTTGTACCACACTTTGCAGTCATTGCCCTTCTAACTAACTGCCTTAGATAGCCACTGACCTCTTAGGAGTTGTTTTCCAAATCTTTTAAATCACTTTAGGTCTTCTTTGACTATCTGGCTTCTTTCAAGATGTTTCTATGCCTGCAGTGTTGAAGCATTGATTAGTAGTTTCTTTTGGTTGCTAAGTGCTAGTGTTGTATGAACATACCACACAATTTGTTTAACTACTCATTTGTTGATGGGTAATTGGCTTCTGTCCAAGTTTTTTCTGCTACAAAAACCCCACTATGATCATTTGTGTGCAAGTCTTGTTTTGAACTTTCACCTTGCTATGAACATGCTTTTCATTTTTCTTTGGTCATCTGATAATAATGCCTTAGGTTTGTAAGAATTTTCTGACCTATTTTCTAAGGTCCTGTACAGCAGCCCTTTGAAGGGCTCTTATTAGAAATAATCAGTCGTAGTTAAGAGTGTCTTTCCTAGTTTGTCACAGATAATCTATATCAAAGAAATAGTTTATAAAGGAGAAGTCATTTCCAAATTGCAAAATGTTTATTTGCACTTCAGATTTTAACACGTCACCAGTAGTAGTCTCTTGTTGATGTCATGTCACATCTTTTTCTTGATGTGAAGGTGGGAAAGAAATTCTTCCCATCTTTAGAGCAGCAGGTGAAGGAAGACAAATCCCCTTGGCAGTGAGTCAGGGGATGGGTAAAGGATTCTTCTCTAGAGGAGTACTGCTAAACAGAGATGTGCATGAGTTTGTGAGTTACAGTTTAGCTTGGCTATAAGGCTTCTCGTGTTCAAATCCCGTTTCACCATTTTCTAGATATTCATATACCTCGAGCAAATATCTTCCAAACTTCAGTTCACCATCTGCAATGAAGGAAGACAACAGTACTCTATGGGTTGCTGTGCAGATTAACTGGATAGTATATGAAAGGCATGCTGTAGAATGACCAGCCGATTTTAAAACAATTAGATAGTAACTTTATTTTTAATGTGTAGGAGCGTTTTTGTCTGCATTTGCACTGCATGCTTGCCTGGTTATTCATGGAGGCCAGACGAGGGTGTCAGATCCTTTGGTACTGAAGTTACATATGGTTGTTAGTTGCTGTGTAGTACTGGGAACTGAACTCAGGTCCTCTGCACAAACAGCAAGTACTCTAAAATAGGGAGCCATCTCTCTAGTCCTCTTCAGGCAAGGATTGTCTGCAGTGTCCTGGTTTTCCTTTTTGGCTTTGTGGTTGCTGGGTATTAATGTCAGGATCTTGCACATGCCAGCACAGGCAGGTGCCCCTCTAGTGATCCACATGCCCAGAGATATAGTCTCTTTTAAATGAATTTTTAAAAAATATGTTTGCAAATGACACTCAGTAAATTGTCGCTTAGTATCATGTGTTGTCAAATTATGGATTCAATAAATACTCCTTTAGTACCAAGTATTCAGCCAGGACACAAATACCTAAAGAACCCAGTCCTAACTACCAATGACCCCAAAACAATTCAGGAGACAGAGTGGGGCCGGCATTACAGGAAAGCCACAGAGAAGAACAATCTGTCCTAACAAGCCCAGATCAAAGATGCCTTATAAACTGAGTTTGTAATCAAAATTCTTTTAATTTTCATAGCTCTGTAGCTTTTTAAAAATACATAGCCACAAACAAGAAGAAAAACACATCTAAAATAGGATTTTAGAAATTAGACTGGCGTGGATTTGCATGGAGTGATTAGCCTTTATTTTGCTACACAAAAGGTTTTGCTGTTTTCCTCTTGCAGAGATTGCCTTTTTCTGAGTTGGGTTTTGTTTTTAGTTTAGTAGTTTGTACTGATCTGACAAAAAACACAAAAGTCACATTATTTCAAAAGTCTGAATTACAAAATATATTCTTACATACAAAGGAGTCTAAAGGCTTTTACTTTGAAGTATAAGACTAAAAATTAATACAAGTAAGCAATTAAAAAGTAATATTAGAAATGGAAAGATACCTTAGCTGTTATGTGCTTGCTGCTCTTGCACAGGACCTGGGTATAGTTCCTGGCACTCAAATAGCAGTTCATAGCTATGCTGTACAGTAAGTACATAGTATTATCTACCATACTATAGTCCAGTTCCAGGGAGTGTGATGTCTTCATCCAATCTCCAAAGGGATATACATAGTGCCCATACAAGCAGGCAAAACACTTATACACAAAAAAATAAATAAGTCTAAAAAATATTAAAATAAAAAATAACAAACTTGGTATGTAAATCAGTAGTACAACGCTAATGTGTAACGCCCTGCGTTCATCCCCAAATGCTACTGAAAATAGAAGTAATGCTAAAAATAAAAATAATAAAACTATTTATAACAAAGCTTTTCTTTATAACTAAATGTCTGTGCACAGGCAATATGGCTTATGTAAAGTGCTAGCTGGCAAGCCTGACAACCTGTGTTCAACCCCTGGGCCAGTCTAGTAAGAAGAGAGAAATAACTCCCATGCAGTAGCAGTACTGTGTAATTCTCTTCCAGTGCATCACCAAAAGCCCCTTCTGTTCTGCCTCCTGCTGGAGTTGCCATCTGGTCTGTGGTAGAGAGGAGTCCACAACAGCCCCCTCTACATTCTGGTCTACATCTTTATCTGCAATTGCACCTCTTTTGTTACTACAGAAAACATAATGAGATTTATGTTAAGAGTCAACTTACTATAATTTTCTGAGAGTGTTTCATCTTTCATTTAAATTTACAGAGACCTATATTGAAAACTCACCTTTAGGCCATCCAACAGGTTTTTCCAATGTGACCTTTTCTGTTTTACTAGACTTGTGTGCCTTCCCCCTGAGAAAGGGGGAGACAGATGAAATACAAGGTTGGGGGAATTAGAAGAGGATTTGATATGAGAAGATCCAAAGGGGAAGAGGAACATGCAAGAGGAAGAGATATCATTTGAGAAAAAGTGAGAAAGAAGGAAGGCCCAAGACAAGAGAGAAAGGGGCACACAAGGAGAAAACAACCTGGGTCTCAAATTCGAACGATGTTCTAAACACCTGGTCAAGTGTCTACACTCTTTATGGTGGAGCTCACTGCCGGTTCACAAACCTGGCCCCTTCTGGGGGCTCCCCTCTCCTTGCCTTTTTAGTTTAGGTTATATAAGCAGGGAGTGAACTGGCTGCTTAGAACTTGATTTGTTGTATTGAACATGAAGATAAAAGAAACAGGTGGGATGGGAAGGACACTGAGTACTCCATATATGATTTTCCTCTTGTTTCTTGAACTGTTATCTTTGGTCTCATTTTTTTATCATGTAGGAAGAGTACTGTGGCATCATAGGAAAGCCTATGCTCTGGGCTCACTACAGAGAAATCAAAAAGGCTGAGGAGAAGAATGAAGCCTTGAAAGGTAAGAAATTAAAAATCAAGGAAAGAGAGAAATGACTTGGGTCCAGAGACACAGGTCTAACTTGGGATCTGCCATGTCATTACGTGGCCTTTCCTATAGGAATGCTGTATCTGAAGTGTCACTTTCCACAAAACATTACACAGAAACCCCTTCTGCTGCAGAGGTGTGTGGGAGGCGAACCACATAATTTTGTCCTTAGCTACTATTGCCTAGGGAGCTCACCACGGAGATTGATTTTCCCCCAGCTTTGGGCAGCATTATTATTCTGGCTTTACCTAGAAATTAGAATTACAGAGGCATTTTTAGTCTTTGTTTAAACTGAATTTAATAGAATGAGGGTTTAGGATGGGGTAGCCTTTGCCTTCTTGAGGTAAAGAGTATTAATTACCATGAGTGTGTGTGAGGGTTCAGAGGAGGGTGAAAAAGGGGAAAGAAATGCTAATCAGGGGGAACACTGAGAAACTATACAAGCCTAAGTAAGAAAACAGGGAGACACAGGAGAAGAAAGAAGAAACAGGGAAATGTGAAAGAGAACAAACAGGGAAAATGGTTAATGCCTTGTGGCAACCCGCACACCACATCACACACTGTGCCGTGCTTGTGGCTCACCAAGCTCCACTTGCACTTTCGATACTCCTCTGCTGTATCTGTGGTGAGTCCCTGATGCCCAGGATGTCCACTTCAAGCGGCCTGCTAGCCTCCCAGAAATGAGCCATCAGCAGCACAGCTTTTAGAATAAGTCACTGTCAAAATGCCCTCCTCAGCCCAACAGCCCAGCCGCATACAGAGGAAGTGAACTGACATGTTCATGTAATGGAGAAAGTCAGGTTAGAACTAAAGCCCGAGGCCTCTATCTCAACATTAGTGTTCATTTGCCTTTTCCAGCATTTCCACATCCCCTCTGGCTCCCTTTCCCAGATTGCTTCACAGATCTATATTTCCTAGTCACACTGTCTCCCAAATTGTCCTCCTTTGTCTTGGTCCTACAAGTAGACTTACAATAACTTTGCATGTGTGTGCATGCATGTGTGGTGTGTGCACATGTATGTAAGTGTGTGTGCGCGCACATCTGTACATGTGAAGGCCAGAGCAAATCTTAGGTGTCTCCTCAGACACTTTGCTTTCTGAGATATGAACTCTCATGGTCTGAGGCTTGCGGATTCAGCTAGGCTGATCAGTGGCCACCAAGGAACCTCTGTCTCTGCATAGTGCCGAAATTACTAGTGTGTATTACTATACCCAGCTGTCTATGTGGGTGCTGGGGATTGAATCAGTATCTTCATGCTTCAGCACTTCAGTGCCTGACTTATCTCTCCAGCCCCTGTCAATAAATCATCACCACCTTTGTCATCATCCTTGTCACCCCACCATCACTGTTAGTATATATCAACTAAAATAAAATATTTAAGTCACTCTTTCTGACCATATATACACATCCCTCTGAAGTTTCATTACTGACTGCTTCTTACCTCCACCCTGACTGTTAGAAAAGCTTCCTACTTGCTCTTTCTGTGCCTGGCATCCTCTAGTTTCTCTTACAGACTTAGTCAGTAGAGAAGCCATTTTAAAACCTGACACTAATTTACCACTTTTTTCCTTCAGTGGCTTTTCTTTGGCTAATACACAGACTTATGGCAAGTAACTTGCTTCATATCTTTGTCTAATCTCTCCTGAATCTGCCAAAGCACTTCATATAAAATACATGCTCATGCAGCTTAAAAACCTTGTAGTTGTACCAGAAGACAGGTGGAACTATTAGTCCCAGATAAGATAAAGACAACCATATTGTACCCTGCATTCGGACATCCACAGCTAACTAAATTAATTGTCATTCTATCTCTGTGTTTAGTGACAAGTTAGTGATGGTCAGGCTGCCATTAGATGGATCCTAGCCTTTGACAAACAAGGAGGGTATTTGTTTGGGCTACTGGTACTGGGTAACTCTGGAGCTTCTAAACCTTTCGTGTCTTGACCTCTTTATAGTCTGTGGTAGAAGCTGATGAGTGAAAACTCTACAAACTAAAAGGGAGGTCTTGCATTTTCTTTTTAAAAAGATTTTTTAATCGTGTATGTATGTCTGCGAGTGTGTGTATCTATGAGAGTATAAGTCGTGTGTGTGTGTGTGTGTGTGGTAGCACATGGAGGCCAGAGGTGTCAGATATCCTATAGCCTGAGTCACAGGCAGTTGTGAGCTGCCTAACTTGGAGCTAGGAATCAACCGGGATCCCCTAAAAGAGTAATATACATCTCAACTTCTGAGCCATCTCTCCAACCCCCACCTGGCATTTTCTTTATTGAAGCATCTTTCTATATGGTGCTTTCAGGCTCAACTCAATGGATCAGAATGCAGAGCCCACATATGGTGAAGGGTCGGTGGGTATTTTGGAAACTGATTCCCAATGAGCAGATATAAAGACAAATTCGATTTGTGTAAAACTCAATACTATATTGGGCTGGAGAGGTGGCTGGGTGGTTAAGAACACTTGCTGTTTCAGGTCCCAGCACACACTTGATGGCTCACAACTGTCTGTATCTCCAGTTCCAGGGTATCTGGGTATCTGACACCCTCTTCTGACTTTTCCCAGTATCATGTACATACAACGGTGCACATATATACATGCATACACATGTAAAACACTCGTACACATCAAAGAAACAAATTGTAAAAAAAGTGTTATGTCTACCCTATAATCTTTTTTCCTTTCTCTTTCCTTTTTTTGTTTGTTTGTTTTTGGGTTTTTTGTTTTGTTTGTTTTGTTGGAACTGACTTTTAAATATGACTACAAATGTCTTTAAGTATTCTCAGGGTTTTTGTTTTTTATCTTTTTCCTCTGCACCTAAACCAAGTTAAGTATTTTTATGAGTGCTTTCCTTAGTATTGTTTTATAAGTGCCATGAAGCCAAAGCTTATTGCAACTCACAGGTTAGAGAGTGGCTAGTGGTGAGTGAGCACTCAGTGAAAGGCAAGGTTGCTAATGGCCTGTATGACAGACAACCTCTTCAGTTACATGTTTGTTGCTAGAAACTGAAGACATGAGAATACATGAATAAGAAATCCCTGTACCCTAACATTAGTTAAGTCACCCCACAGTGAGTGTTAGGCTAAAGATGTAAGTGGGAAGAGCAGAGGAGCTGAGTGATTTTAATTTACCAAAAATATTCCCTATACAAATGTGCAAGGATAGGAGGTCCTGTTGCTGTTGTAAGTCGGATCCACCGGTAGAGCTCGTCTTGGAGTGGTTTATACCTAGTAGATTAGACTCAGGGAACTGGGAAGTCAAACATGACCCGTGCACTTGAAAAGGGTCTGAAGATGATCTTGGAAGAGTCTCTCCAGGATGGAGTGTTTAGAATTTTGGGAAGGCAACAGTAGGCCTGGCTGGAACCCTTTGTTCCTAACTATCTACTGTTACAAGAACCCTGAGTAACTCTTGTCTATTGAAGAGCACAAAAAAATGTGTCTTGGAATTTATTCCTTACCTGAAGTGTCTGAATCAGTTCTTGTACTCCTGTAAAAATAAACAGCACAGTTCCAAGAGTTGCCACTTTGACCACAAATATTTAGAAAAACCAGCTGGGTCTGAGATAACCCGTCATTTTCCAAATGCTCTGTGAGTGGTCATGGATTGTGCTTAGCAAGCCTGGACTGTATTGATCATACAGAGTGTGGTGGTTTATTTACAGGCCATGCATCTCGTAAAAGCCACACATCAAGTTGTATGTAACAGCATAGCAGCTTTTGTTATTGCGTTTCTCACAGTCACAGGCTGCTGGCATCTCCACCCATGGCTGCTCAGCCCTCCCCTCTTGCTGGAGTGCAAGAGAATTTGTTAGATTTATTTCCCTGCCCAGATAATCCTACAGAGGCGGCTATGACTCGTGCAAGGGGTCAGGGAGATAAAATCATTTCAGGGTCTACAGTGATCTTTCTGAAACTTAAAGTAGTAATTCTCTGGAATTTTCCAAAAATGGATTCTTGCAGCTATGCCAACAGGTCTGTCTCAGGATTTAGATTAAAGGCTGAGATTAATGATAAAAGTTGTCAAGAGACTGGGCAACACAAAGAAAATGTGTCTCATGAAACAGGCGAAAATTAAAACAGAGCCTGTTATCTTGGTCAAACAAAAGGTTCACAGCAGTACTGGTCTGTCTGTGAAGGAGTGCAAATGAAGTAAATTCTTCATTACTCCAAGAGCCGCCCCCCTCCCATGACAGTGGAGAAAAGCTTGGTTCCTTCATCTTTATCTCATATAGATTTAAATTGCTTATTTTGCATTGTAAATGGTAGTGCTCAGAAACGCACAGTATTCAGCAAGGTCACTTTTGGCTTTTAAAAATTTTTGCATTAAAAAACAAACAATTATAAAGTGTCTCTGAAATTAATGGTCTTGGGAAATAAAAATAACATATAGAATGTATTTATCTACTTCACCATGCTGGCTAAATCCTACAAATGCCCCTGGAATAAAGCTTAGGTGAATTCCATTCTATTCTTTCTTTTGCAATTAGCATTATCAAATTGGACACTAGCTACTAATTATGTCCCCAGTACAAATAGGTAGCAAAAAGGAGCCCATGGCATGCTAAACCAACTATTTCCTATACAAATATGTCCCATGGGACAGACCTCAAGAGGCTTACATAGGATAAAAATTTAGTTTTGTTTTTATATTTTCTGTTTATTTCTTCCTAGTAGTTAGGAGATTAATGGCATAGAAAGCTAAAGGGGAAAGTCTTTTTTTAAAAAAAGAGTTATTTATTTTATATTTGTGAGTACACTGTAGCTGTCTTCAGACACACCAGAAGAGGGCATCAGATCTCATTACAGATGGTTATGAGCCATCATGTGGTTACTGGGAATTGAACTCAGAACCTTTGGAAGAGCAGTCAGTGCTCTTAACCTCTGAGCCATCTCTCGACCATGGGGAAAGTCTTAAGGAATTTAAGATTTGCTAAATTACAGTATCTTCGTACTTTAAAATTCCGTTATTTTTCTGCTTATGTAGTGATACACATCATTCAGATCATCATATAGTAAAGCTGACAAAACCTAGACCCTACAGACAACTTCTGTCCTGTTAGCTTTGTAATTTTTATTATTAAAAAGACAAAGCAAAACAAAAAACAAAACCCTAGCCAGGCAGTGGTGGTGGGTTCTTTTAACCCCACCCAGCACTGAGGGGGCAGGGGTAGGCAGATCTCTGAGCTTGAGGCCAGCCTGGTTTGTATAGTAAATTCCAGGACAGCCAGGGCTACACAGTGAAACCCTGTCTCAAAAGCAAAACAAAACAAAACAAAGCAAAACAAAGACAAAAACAAAGACAAAAACAAAACAAAACAGAGAAAGAGCAATGAGTGTCCTTGCTCAGCTTCCTGGGGCTGGGAGAGATGGCTCAGGAGCTAAGAGCAGGGGCTGCTTTCCTGGAGAACCCGGGGAGACAGACTCGCAGCCGTCCAGTCCTGTAACTGCAGGCCAGGAAACAGGATGCTCTTTCCCTTCCATCGAGAGCCTGGCTGTCCCCAGATCACTCTCACACGCTAACCCTGCAGGAAACAGGATGCTCTTTCCCTTCCATCGAGAGCCTGGCTGTCCCCAGATCACTCTCACACGCTAACCCTCAAGAGCGAGATCCAAGCCAGACGGGAGGCAGAGGCAGGCAGATCTCAGAGTTTGAGGCCAGCCTAATCTACAAAGTGAGTTCCAGGAGACAGGGCTACACAGAGAAACCCATTCTCAAAAAACAAACAAACAAACAAACAAACAAACAAAAGCAACCAACCAAACAACAACAACAAACTAAGTGTGCTGGTGAGATGGTCGGGAGGGTAAAGGGTATCTGCTGTTAAGCCTGAAATTCTGAGATTCATCCCTAGACCCCACATGGTAGAAGGAGAGAACCAATTCCCACAAGTTGTCCTTTGACCTGCACACATGCATCCTAATGCATTCATCCCCTAACCCCACCTCCACTAAATGAATGCATGAATGAGTAAATACATAAATAAATAAATAAATGAAAACTCATTTACAAAGAAAACAAAAATAATGCTGGGTGTGGTGGTGTAGGGTTTTAATCCAGAACTTGAGAGGTCGACAGAGGTGGATCTCTGTAGAGTTCAGAGCCACCTGGTCTACATAGCAAATTCTAAGCTAGCCAGAGACCCTGTCTCACCAAACCAAATACCAAACCAAACCAAATCAAATCAAACCAACCAACAAACAAAAACCTACCAGAACAAAACAACATATAGCACTTGCCTAGCATGTACAAAGCCTTTTATTTAATCCCAAGAATTGAAGGAGAAAAAAAATTGGGGACAGGAAAGATGATGACTCAGCAGTTAAGACCTCCGTCTGCTCTTCCAGTGGTCCTGAGTTCAATTCCCAGCAACCACATGGAGACTTACAAACCATCTATAATGAGATACGTTGCTCCCTTCTGGCTTACAGACATACATGCAGGCAGAATGCTGTATACATAATAAATAAATAAATAAATAAATAATAACTCTTTTTTAAAAACTTGCAATTAAAAGCTAATATAGAGAAGTAGAGAGATGGCTCAAGAGTTAAGAGCACATACAGCTCTTCCTGAGGACCTGAGTTTGGTTCACAGCACTCCAGCTCCAAGGGACCTTCTGCGGGCTTCATGGGCAGCTGCACTCACGTGCAGTAACCCCACATAGACGCACATACATACATACACATAGCTAGACATATCTTTTTAAAAAGTGCTAATCTAATGCTGAGGGAGTTTTTAGAGCAATGAAATGATTTTGTGAGCATGTAACAAAGGGTGCACGCTACATACATTCATTAAGACCCGTAGAATTTTATACTATGAAGTATGACCCTTTATGTTGTAGACTGTAAAGTACAGCCATTTAATAACAACACATCCACATTGGTCCATTGATTATAACATGTTAGTGAGGAAACTAGGGTGGGGAAGGGAAGTGGCTATGTCTCTGTCTGCTCATTTATTCTATAAATTGAAAACTACACTGAAAAGTAAAGTTTGTCTTAATTTTTCTAGGCATGCAACAAGTTTTAAGGGTAAAAGAGCAAAGAAAGAAGATGGCGATTTAAACAGCCTTGTGAGTTTAGATCCTGATTCATGGTGTGACTGTCGAATGTTATTACTGGCAATATTGTGTTGTGAAGCTGAAGATTTTCTATTCAGCCCACACTGCTGAATAGACGTGCACACTCTGTTCCTCAGTGCGGGCACCTGCATGTCTACCTTCTTCTCAGTTTCTGACCAGTGCTTTCTCTCTCTCTCTCTCTTTTATTACCCTTTTCTCCTGTTTGTTTGTTCTGTTTTGTTGTAAACTTTCTTCCTTTATCCTTTAGGACACCAGACTTACTGGTAGCAGTTTTGGTCATTATTTAATTCCACTGAGATAACTCAGATTACCATCAATAAACAGATCAGGCAAAGTAGGCAGTGATAGTTCACTCCTGTCATCCAGCGATTTAGGAGACTAAGGCTAGAGGACTGAGAATGTGAGCCAGGTTGGGCTACATAGTAAGTCCCAGGCCAACCTGAGCTGCATATTGAGACTTAGTGCTAAAAATAAAAAAAGTATAAATGTTAGGGCTAGCTTAAACAGAGTGTTTGCCCAGCATGGAGACCCTATCTTTAGTCGGCATGAGGTGTGACACATTGCCATCAGTGAGGGACACTTATTTCTCCACCTCTAATAGGGAAGTAGAATTTCCTGTGGATGGTAATAGCATTTCTTACAGTGAGATGTAAGAATGTATACCCAGCTCCTAGTCTAGGAGAATTCCTACAAGGTAACTCATGAGTTTGAGCTGACAGTTTTTCCTTTGACTGTAAAATACACATACACACTCCCACCACACACTAAACAAATGTAATTGAAAAAAATTAAAGACCCAAATATTTAGTGATGGTGCTAAGAGAATTATGCCTATATAAGTGGAATTACGAAGTCGTCGGGATGGGAAGCAACCCTCAGTGGTAAAGTGTGCTGCTAACATGTGCACGTGAGTGTCTTGCTTCAGTCCTCCGCAGTCTCCCACAAGTCATCAGCACCAAATCTAACACTTATCAAATAGATTCACATTGACCTGAGCTCAAAGAGTGGGAAAGCAGAAAGAATGTTAGTCCACAGTTTATTCTGTACCAACAAAGTAAGATGGAAAATACTATTCTTAAAATCAAAATAAGCTAGAGGAAAAGAAAATTATATCATTGCCTCAGTTCCACAGGGAAGTCCATTTTTTTGTTGTTGTTGTTCACTGAAGCAACAAAAGTAATTTTCAATGGCAATGTGTGATTCATTTGTTCATTAATATTTACCAGGCACCTTGTGTGCATTAAGAACAAGGAATAAACAGTAAAAAATCATCAAGTCCCTGTCCTCTGATGTGCTTTATTCCAGTGAGAGAGGCAGATCATAAACAACAGAATATATTATGCCAGCCAGGATGTGCTGAGGTTAGATCTGAGATGATGGGGAGGGGCGGAGGGAGACGAAGTAGTGATCTGAGGAAGGGAAAAAAGGAACAGTGTGTGTGTGTGCGTGCGTGCGTGTGTGTAACATTTGAGCAGACAGCTAATGTGTGAAACTGAGAGAATAGGGTTCCAAGCCACCCAATAATTACAAATATCTGCCAAATAAATAATTTTAAATATACACATACATAATATACATATGAACAAAATGGGAAAAGAAAATGGATTATAAATAATTGATGGAAATTCATAACATTTCCAGTTAAGTTATTTCAAGACAGAAACAGTAAATTGACTTCAGAAGACAGACATACACTTGGACATTGTGCATTGGGTCTGCAAGATGGCTCAGCCTGTTAAGGCACTTGCCACCAACCCTGATGACTTCAGTTTGATCCTTGGAACCTACAAGATGAAAGGATAGAACTTAGTTCTATGAGTGTCCTCTGACTTCTGTACATGTGCATACAAACACAGGACAAACAGATTAATGTAAAAACAATTAGGATAAAAAAAAAGAAGCTAAGCAGTTTCCAGTTGCTTCTCATTGGATGCCTGTCATATTCATGATGTCCTTATATGCAATAGGGTGCTTTACTGCAAATGGTTAATCATCCAAACAACAAATAGCTACCCCCTTGACTTGTAGATATACATATAAAAGAAACAACACAAAGAGGAAAGCAAATGTAGTATTTTGTAGTTAAAACACAGAGGTGATTCACATGACCACTGAAGAAGGACTAACCAGGAAGTCAGCTGCCTTAGTGACATGGCAGGCACTCACTAGGAGAAGCACATATGCAGAACTGAGGACTTACAAGCCAGAAGAGAAACATTCCAAAGATTAATATATATATGATGGAGATTTTTTTCCTACAACAGTGTGAAAAAGCCAAAGTTTGAACACAGGTCATAATTAAAGGAATTGATATCTGCTGTAGCTATTGATAGATATTTATTTTTGTTTTATTTGTTTTTAATTATGTATATGTGGGGGGGAGGTTATGTACATGTGAATTCAGGTACCTTCACAATTTACAAGAGGGCTCTTGACAAGGCGTCACTATGTAGCCCTGGCTAGCCTCCTCTGCGTCTTACACATCCCAGGCTGCTCTCAGATTCACTGTGCAGCTCCTGGCTCTCTTGAGTTTTATGCTGCTACAAACTCACAAAGATCTGTTTGCCTTCATTCCCAGCATGCAGGGATGAAGGATGTGCATCATTATGCCTGGCAATTAAAATTTTATTATGCTTTTTAATATTTCTTTGTTCTAGTATAGTTGGTAAAACTTATAGAATACATAGAAATAATAATGGAAACATTCTTAATTTGTTTTACATTTTAAATTAAGTTTTATTATTATCATTGTGTGTGTGTGTGTACATATAGGATGTGTAAAAATTCCAGTGTGGACAAAACACCATGACCATTCTGTTTTTCTCTCTGTGTGGGAATAGCATTAACCCTCTTTAGTAACCCTTTATAGTAAGCTTGCTACATTTTGCCCACAGAACCTTTAAGACATTAGAAATCTAAGACTTTTATTGCCACAGCAGGATTAAATCAGAATAATCTTTATTGTGTTGTTTTTGTCTGGCTTAGAAAAAGCAAACTAAAGTTTTTAGAAATAAAATATATTTTTTATAATTTTATGAGACAAAATGACATAAACAAGATATAATTTGGAGTTATAAATAAAACTGTCCAGAAAATAAAACTGTCCAGAAAAAAATTTGAAAGTGCCTTTTGTCTTTAATGAGAACTTCATTAACTCCTGTTTCTTCAAGTTTTCAGTTTATGATTGCTTTAGTTTTCTACTTTGCATTTTTATTAAAAGTCACGTACTTAATTTATTATCTCCAAGGCTTTTTCTCAAAAGATTTATTTATTTAATAATTTTGGTTTTGCAAGACAGTTTTTTTTCTGTGTAGCCCTGGGTATCCTGGAACTGGTCTTATAGACCAGACTGGCTTCGACCTCAGAGACCTGCCTACCTCTGCCTCCTGAGTGCTGAGATTAAAGGTGTGCACCACCATGCTTTTATTTGTATTTAGTTTAACTTACTGTGTATTTGTCAATGCCTGCACATATGTATGTACACCTTGTGCATGCTTGGTACCAGCAGATGCCAGGATGCTGAATCTCTGGTAGGGGATCTGTGGGCAGTTATGGACTGCCCTGTGTAGATGCAAGAACCCAAAGCGGGTCCTCTTTAAGAGCCCCAAGTGTGCTTCAGTGCTGAGCCATCCCGCCAGCTCCTAATGTCTCCCGATTTTAAAGGAAAAAATTTATAGACTTTCTCAATAACATTTACTATTCTACCTATTATTGATAGTTGATATGACAGTTTTCAGTTTTACTTTTTCAGTATGTAGCCATTCCAATAGTTTACTATTTTGTTCTTTTTGGAAAAAAAAAAACTTCTTTTTAGCACTTCAAGTTACTTAACAAATTCTAGTTAGTTTCATTCCAAGTTAATTTTCTTATCCTGTATATGTATGTACAGTATACATAACTTCTCCCCACCCTGACCCCCCCACCTGCTCCATGCTCAGCATCAAATCCAGGGCCTTATGTGTTCTAAGCAAGTAGTCCACCATTGAGCTACCCCCAGTCCTTCTTTTAATACATTTATTTAAAAGACAGACAGAATTGCACCCACCTTATTTTTTTTACTAACATAAATTGTTTGTTTAAGGGGGGGGTTAACTATGCTCCCCAGACTGGTCTGGAACTCCTGGGCTGAAGGGATTTTCCTGCCTTGGCCTCCCGAGTAGCTGGGACTACAGGCATGTGGCACAGAGCCTAATGTAAGCATTTTGATCGGGGTTCTCTTTGAGTCTTACTCTGGAATGAGTGTATTAACTTGCACCTCCACCACAACAACATTCACTCTCAGACAATGGGAATGAAAACAATGAAAATAGTTTTCTTCATATTACTGCAAGTACAGATTTATATAAAGGGTACATGGAGGCTCTGCAGACAAGCACACAGATAAGCATAGTCACAGGCGCACACATAACCTCTTCAGATGTCAACACTCCAGCTCCCAAATGTGAGCCCTGTGCATCTGTTGATTCTCTAAAACCCATGCTCTTAGCATTAACCCAACAGCAGCAATTCTAGAGGAGCAGTACAAGAAGCAGGTGTGGAAATAAAAATTAGCCAAGGCTGACCCCAAAAGCAGTGGCTAAGAGGTGGCCCATGTCACCGTTCTGTCACACTGTGTCTGTCTGAGAATCTTCAGAGACAAGTACATGAGTTGCCGGGAAGCAGGCATATGTCTGTACACATGCTGTACATGCTAGAAAGCACACAGCGTTTCCCACACTACTGACCTGGATTCTGTGGCCTTTAGATGTATGTTTTGAAGATCAAACATCTTTTCTTCAGAAGTTTCATCACATATTTCGTTGTATATGTCTTCCGTGCTTTTTACAGGAGTCAGAGTAGTCGGAAAACACCCTTCATCTTGCAAAGTCAGGGTTATGTTTGAGATGGCAACATGTTTGGGGGAATCTCGGTAGTCATTCTTAGTTTTTGTATCTCGTAGACTCCTATGCTTCAGGATATATTCCTTGGGAAATAAAAAGCAATGAGAAATCAGATATCAGAAGGACACCATGTAGAAACAGTGTTTATGGAGCAGTTTCTAGTCCTTTCTTTCATACTTAGTGTTCACTCATCCAGGGACAGAGAGTAAGGAATGGTGTTGCATGACTATGGAAAAGAGCCTTGGCTGGTATCTAGGCTGGTGGCATAGGAACAAAGGCCTGTGCCAATGCAGCCTAATGCACAACATTCAGGTCAGAGTGACGAGCCCCAGTGTCACCTCATACAAGGCGAGTAGGGTGTAATTAGAACACTTGTTTTTGAATTACAGGTTAAGGAAGGTTTCCTAGAAATACCTGGGCGTGTAGTCTTCAGTAAGGTTGCTCGTAGGAGCATCTGATAGGTAGTGGGGGCTCAGGGCTCATAACAATAACAATAATAACAATAATAATACTTCCACTTTTCAAGACTCTAAACTGCAATTCTCTAAAACCTCTCCTCTGCTTTTGTCTTCCTGCCACATCCCAGCTCTCCAGGTCTCTCAGTGACGGCACCGGAGTGGTCAGACTGCCTCGTGTGGGCCTCAGTGCAGTCTGTCAGAGAGCTCCACACTTGTGTCCCTAACATTCTAATGTCTGCCCCTCTTCCTCCCATGGCAACCACCTGGTCCATCTTAGTACTGTTGGACTTAGGCACACATACCTGCAGTCCCAGCACAGGGGAAACTGAAGCTAGAGGATTGCAAATTCAAGGTCAGTCTGTCCTAGTATAGTAATGACATGTCTCAAAACAAAACCAAACAAAACCCCACCCCCAAAGAATATGCAGTAATCTTAGTCCCTAAAGAGAAAACTTCATTTTATTCTTACAATAAAAATAATTTGTATTATAGACAATTTAAGATG
Source organism: Grammomys surdaster (assembly GCF_004785775.1). NCBI lineage: Eukaryota > Metazoa > Chordata > Mammalia > Rodentia > Muridae > Grammomys > Grammomys surdaster. Next base: position 8,076,512 of record NW_021604585.1, on the reverse strand, counting down.
TTGCAAGGGGAGTCTGGAGAGACAATGGTTCAGAATACTAGTTGCTCTGTAAGAGAACCCCAGGTTTGATTCCTAGCTCCCATATGTGTCTCACAACTGTCTGAAATTTTAGTCCCTGGAGATCCAATGCTGTCTTCTGGCCTCAGCAGGCACTGCACACATGTGGTGCCTAAACACCATGCAAGCAAAACATGTATACACATGAAAAGATCGTCTGAGGGCTAGAGTGGAGTTAGGAAGTGCCTCCTTGTGTGGCAGCACTGCTCGCAGGACGGTTCCTCTGCACACTTACTTTCCAGCCTACTTGACTCTGTCTTGTCAAGCTCTGCTCTGAGCTCACTTTGAAGCATCTCACCGTTTGTGTATTCACTGCAGGACTGAGGATTGGCTCAGGCCCTTTTCCTACTTTCAGTCTTGAGATGAGGTCTCACTAAGTTCCCAGGTTGGCCTAGAGCTCATTCTCTGGTCTGTGCAGGCCTCAGACTTACAGGCTGTTGTCAGGTTCCTCTGTAGCTGTGGTCATGGGCTTGTGCCACCAGGCTTGGGTAAAATTACCACCAGAATGTCCTACCTGTCATTATGAACTGTGAAAATTTTTTTGGATATTTCCTATATAAACTGTTTATCTCTAGCATGGGAAACACTTCAGAGGGGTACATAAGGTACAAACTGCACTTGCCCCTCCATGCAGAGACAAGCTGTTACTCACAGACTGTGTTGTTTCCTTTCTATGTATGTGTGGTGCATGTGTGTTTTCAAGTGCATGTCCATGTGTGCACACACATGCTTGTGGAGGCCAGAAGTCCACACAGGCTTCCCTCTCTAACTCTCCACCTAATTTTTTGAGACAGTGTTTCTCAATGGGACTTGAGGCTCACTAGTTAGGCAGTGAGCCCCAATGATCTGTCTGTCTCTGCCTCCGTGATGCTGGGATTTCAAGTGCACGCCATCGAGCTCAGCTTTTTGTGTGGGAGCTGGAGATCAGTGTCTGGTCCTCATGCTGTGCAGCAAGCAGTTTACTAATGGAGCTAGCACCCCAGTCCCTAGTCTTTTGTTTAGTGTGCATGTATCAATAGATTTTTATATCCAAGAGATTATTCTTCCCCCCTCAATGTATATAATGAACATCTTTTCAGGCTAAGAAAGACTTTTGAACAATTTTAACAAGGACACACCACTAATTCACCTAATAGGCTTTTGCTATGGGCTTGACAGATACTATGGGAGCCCCTAAACAAGATGGGAATGGCACTACTCTCATAGTCTTGAGTTTGGTTGGTTATTCTTGGGAAGCCTTGAGGCTGTTCTCATGCTGTCATTAACTTGCTGTTATAAGCATGGTATGGGTGTGGGGTGATTAACGTGTTCTTTGTGTGTGTGGTGCTGTGGGTTGGACCTAAATAAGATTTTGTGTGCACCGAGCACACATTGTATCACTGAGCTATGTCCCCAACCCATGAGTCACATCTTTGTAGCTAACTCTTTATTCCTGTTAGAGGGTATAAATATGTATTTTTAATTTCATGTGTATTAGTGTTTTGCCTGCATGTATGTCTGTGTGAGGGTGTTGGATCCCCTGGAACTGAAGTTACAGACAGTTCTGAGATGCCATGTGGTTGCTGAGAATTGAATTTGATTCCCCTGGAAGAGAAGCCAGTGCTCCTAGCTCCTGAGCCAGCTCTCCAGTCCCGGGCATACATATTTTTAAGGTTCTTGCTTCATTATCATTTCAAGAATGTTTGGCCAGTTCTCATCTGTATTGTAGATCTCTCCGAGCCCCCACTTTACTATACCTTTACTACCATTGCTGGCTTTACTCCATTCATTGTCAGCTACAAGGTTAACACAGGGAGAGGACAGTAGAGGGGAAAGAGGTGGTCCTCATCTGGTGCACTGCTGTACAGCTGGCAAGGGGCAGCGTCTTGCGTGTTTCACAGCACACTGACTGTAGACACAGACGAGAGACTTTTAACTTTTTCCTACTTTCAAGTGGTTTCTTTGTGAAGCGTCTGCCCTCAGCCATCATTTTTCTGTATCATGGATCCAGCGGACTTTGTTTACTAGTCTTCAAACTGATCTCTCTTCATAGTCCATTATGCACCAGACCAATGTATATTTAAGTATTTTTGTTTCTCTCGCTCCCTCTCTTTGTCTCTGTCTCTGGGTGTGTGTCAGAGAGAGAGAGAGAGAGCGAGTGAGAGAGAGAGAGAGAGAGAGAGAGGGAGAGAGAGAGAGAGAGAGAGAGAGGGAGAGAGGTGGTGTGTGGTTGTGACCTATGGGCTGGGAACTGAACTCGGGTCTTCTGGGAAACAGGAAGTCCTCTCTATTGCTCAGCCATCTCTTCAACCCACTAGTTTGATTTGTAAAAAGTTCAGTACCTTAATTCAAAGTTTGCTAAGTGCTCACTTCCTAATATATAATTCAGGGTTTGAGAATGACTTTCATAGTTCCCTCTCCTCCCCCCTTCCCCACTCCCCCTCCCTCTCCCTCTCTCCCCTCCTCCTTTTCTTTCTCCCTTTTCTACTTTTTTTTTTTAAACTTTCTGGCCTTTTTAAAAGTCAATAACTTTTATTTTCTGATTTCTGCTCTCACCTTTTCTTATTGAAGCTTCAGCCCATCCTCATATTTAGGTAATAAAATAGCCATTTTGTTATATTAATATTCTCATTTTAGGGGTGATGACATTAGACTTTGTGTTTGGCAATTTAGACAGTCATGTATATAATACCCAGACGGTTAAGAGTCTAACCTAGGCCTCCTTTCTGTCACACAGCTGCTTCTGATACTGGAAAGATCATCACTATTTCAGGAAATATTTTATGACTTATACTGAGCTTAGGGATTGAGACAATTGTTAAAAATTATGTTACTGTGAGTGGGGTTCCACAGCGTTTTCATCATGAGTGTTAACTAAGACTTGGTTACAGCTCCCATGTTTGATGATTAAAGAATGAAGTGTCCCACAACACATACCTTTTCCTCCTGCTTGGTCTTTAGTATATCATCGTTTTCAAATACTATTCTGACCCCTGAGATGTTTGTGGCCAGTTTGACTTCTGAGACTTCTGTGACTTCCGTGACAATTTTTATATCTGGAACATCTGTGACTCCATTTTCCAGAGTATCGGTGACATCGGTGACATCTGTGATATCAGTGACATCTGTATATTCTGAGAAGTCTGCACTTTCCATGATGTTATAAGGGCATCTCTGTGTTTTCGGGTGCATGGTCCGCAGTTCTGTGAAAGCAGTAATGTCCGTGATGTCCATCGAGCCTGTGATGTCTGTGCTGTTTGTGATTTCTGAGAGGCTTGAGACCTCGGATACTTTAGTCGTTTTGACTTTCTCCTGATTCAAGAGGGGGATGAGGTCTACCCACTGAGAGAATATGATATCCTGTTTATACACCGGCGCACAGAGCTGTAGGTAGTAAGAGCGGCCGTTGATCAGCTTTACCTTGAGACGCATGTTCTTAGCACTGTGCACAGAGAGAGTCACAAACTGCAGAGGGATAAACCTACAAACAGATGCAAAGGTAACATTATCCAAAGACCTAGTTGCAGAGCCATAAAGACTTTTTGAGCTTGGACAATGAGACAGTCAATGGTCTTGAGTCCCAGATAGGTGTGGGTGGGAGCCCCTGAGAGCCATCTCATCTTAATCACGTGTCTAAGATTTTGGTGATAATAAATGACAAGAATGTCATTTATCATGAAAAACTGTCCGTCCTAAATAAGCCTGAAAGTGAGGTTTAGGGCTGGTGAGATGGCTTATCAGGTGACGGTGCCTAGAGTCAACCTCAACGACCTGAGTTTAGTCCCCCATGGTGAAGGACATACTGAGTCTACACACTCGTCTTCTGATATTGGACTTGTGCATGCACACACACAAACATACACACACTAAAATAAAACATAAAAGGTAATCAAAGTTGAGTCTTAGATATCTAGGAATTCAAATAGGACTACACTGAGATTTTATAATCTGTCGGAATGGTTACTACCATGAAGGAGAACAGATGCTGGCAATGCTGTGGGAAGGAAATGGAAAGCCTTGTATACTGCAGGAGTGTAGGGTAGTGTATGGAAACCAGCGTGGAGGCTCCTTAAAAAACTAAAACCTGCACCATCATACGACCCAGCAACACCTCTCCTGAGTGTGTATATCTAAAGGAATCTATGTCACCATACAAGAAGGTTACGGGCACTTGTCACAACAGGCAAGTTGTGAAACCAGACCAGAGACTATGAACAGATGGACAGATAAACAAGTATACACATACAATGGAGTTTTCTTCATCCATAAGGAATAACGAAATGTTATCTGCAGAAAAAAAATGTCTGAAACTAGAGATTATGTTTAATGAAATAAGCCAGATTTAGAAAGATATAAGCAAACATGTCTTCTCTCATGAGGAATCTGGATTTTTAAAAAGAAAGTGGGGAGATACAGTGCTTGCTATGTAAGCCTGATAACCTGACTTTGGAAGCTCCTGGGCTAGCTAGTCTGGTGTACACAGCAGTGTGCAGGAGAGACCCAGTCTCTGAGCACTGAGCAAGGTCAGTGATAACTGACACCCGTGGTTGTCCTCTGACTTCCACATGTACACCATGACACCCCCATATTGTTCTCTCTGTCTCTCTGTCTCTGTCTCTCTCTCTGTCTCTTTCTTTTCCTCTCCCTGTCTTTTCCTCTCCCTCCCCCACCTCTCTCTCTCACACATAAACATGAAAGACATGAATGAAAGTAAAAAGGGACTATCTGAGATGAGGAGGAAGCCTGATGGTGTGAGGTTGGGAAAAAGAGAGGGTATAATGAAGGTTGAATATGATCAAGGAACTTAATGCACATATAATTCATATCTACATGTATGAAAATGTTATAATGAAACCCATTATCTATATAATAAATATATAGTGATAAAATTGTCTAAAAGTGAGTTTTAAATTAAGTTACTTGCTCAAGATCATAGACCAAGTTAGTTGCTAAGATGAGGCCAGAATTCAGAGATGAGGCTGTTGTGAGGAGGGAAAGCATGCACTTGAGAGGTAGTTTATCAAGTCTTTGGTGCTCGTTATGTTAGGCACGGTTTTTACATTGAATTGTCACTTTGACTACCTTTGTGATAAACTATTGTTTGTATCCTCTTAAAGATATCCCTGAGTTACTTGAGAAAGCAATGCACCTGAAGTGCTCCTCTGGGATGCTTGCCATCTTTCTTTTTAGCCATATGGGGCTATCCTCCTGTCCTTGTGACTCACCTGGTGAGCACCAGATTCCCTGAAGAGGAAGACTTCAGAAGGGTTTTAAAGAGAGGTTCTGGTTCTTTTCGAGCTTCTGGTGTCAGATGTGCCAACAGCATCATATTGGGGGTCTTGAAGATGGGATTGGAAGAACAGATGCCTACGGTCACCCAGTTTGCTCGGTTATGCAGGTAAATAGACTCACCTCTCCTATTGACCTGGATGTAGAGAACAGGAAAGGAGTTTCTTGGTAAAAGGTATAGATTTTTGCACCCTTGCTTGCTAGAGCAGTGTAAGTGAGGGGCAGAAAACAAGGGGGAAAAGAGGCATGACACGTCCATTCCTTGGCTTGTTCGTGAATTGGAGATAGCAGAACGAATAGCTACAATCTCTGGTTTGTGGGATCTACGACTCAAGTGGTGTAAACAACTCAAGTAATTACTCGTGCTTTAGGATCCTATGGAGCATGCAGCTGGGGGATTGGCTTAGGTAGGAATGTAGCTGGTGATGTGTTAGCACACAGTTAACAGTTCAAGTAAGCAAGGGCTCTGGGTGCTTCCTAGGATGCTTTTATTCCCTCACTTGAACCTCCAGAGTCAGGAATGTTGGTAGCTTGCTCCCAAACACAAACCAGGAAAAACAGGATTTTGGAGACTATGACTGCAGTTATTTGGGACTGTGGTTAATCTACTGACTACAAACTTCCCCCTCCCTGTGTGGGGTAGAACTATGCAATTAGTGTGCAAGAGTTAATATGAACAAGGTATGGGAAGAAAGATGAAAATAAAAGATCATTAGCAGGAAAAAGTAGCTGAAAGCAAAAAACATTAAATTTTGGCATCACATGTTCTAAGGCATATCCTGAAACATATTCTAGAGACTTCACTCCTCTCTGAGGGGTACGCTGGGGACAGAGTAGTCGCACTAGTCCCCTGGTATCAGTCAGAGAACACATTTATGAAGCACGAGATCTCCTTATCGTTGACATGTCTGTCTCCCTCCTTGTCATACTCTGTGGGAGCAGCTGAGTGCGTTGGCTCTGTGCTTGTTCTGCATTACACACTGCCATGATAGTTCCGTGAGGGACAGGCATAGTCTTTGCCTGAACAGTGTAGAGTGTTGGGAGGAAAGCCAGCACAGTGTCCAGGTGCTCTATGTCTTCATTCACAGTGCAGGTGCATGCTCACAGGAAAGTTTGTCTCTGATACTATCTGACAGTTGTATTTCCCCTTCAGAACCAAGATATAAGGTTGGTTTTAATTCTTAGCTTTTCTTGGGTGGTTGTTTATTTACTTGGGCATGTTAGGCAAGGGCTCATCTATAGTCTCAAGTGTTTTTCTTTAAAATATAGGACTAAGGGCTAGAGAGATAGCTCAGCTGTTAAGAACACTTGCTGTTCTTACATAGGACTTGGGTTCAATTACTAATATCCACATGGTGGCTCACAACCGTCTGTCTATAGCACATGCATGGTACACGAACATACATGCAGGCAAAACATAAAACAAATTCATGCATTTTAAAACGAATATAAAACTCTAAGAAAGAAGTTATCTGAATACCTTCCTGCAGCAGTATGTTGCAAAAATCATTTTGTGTAACATTAAGATTATGTGAGAATGGCAATTCTAGTAGAAATAGGACCAAACTCTTGCCTATGGGTTTGTTGAGAACATCCGAAGTGAATTTCCCTGTTTAAAGTTACAACACTGTTCCTCTTAGTCACACCACACTGTCCCTCATCACATTTAAAGAATTCTCTTCTCAATCTGTCACTGTCTTTGAGAAGATGAAGTACGGCAGTTACTAGAACCTAATTGAGAGTGTAAGTGGTATTTACCTGAATAAAATTGCTCTCCAATATGGGAGGAGATACGTAAGGGGCATACTCTCCCCCATCCAATATGTTCTTGAGATGCCCTAGTCTGTAATAGTGTGGGATGCAGAGGGCTTCTTGCTTAGTCACTGACTTCTTGCTCTTGCTCTTGTTCTTCTTCATCATGCTGAGGAAACATCAGAAAGGTGAGAGAATGGAGATAGATTAATGAACAAACAGAGAAGGTCATAGTTACACTGCCTCTTTTACTTATTAACTGAGCAAGTTTTTATCAAAATCTGTAATATGCATGACTCCATGGCATGCATTGTAGGTACATACAGTCCAGCAGCTTATACTTTAGAGATTGATAAACAGTAAACAAACAATCAGAAAAGTTGTCTGATAGCACAGACAGCAGGCACAAAGAGTGACAGAGGTGGATGGCTGGAAATGCTTACTGGGGTGGGAAAGAAGGTGATACATGCCTCCGACCCCAAACTATTATTTTTATCTTCCTAATTAATTAATCATGGAGGGATGTAGGATATTGAAGCTGTATTAAAGGATACTTCCACACCTCACACATGAGGTAAATGGTGAGCTCTCTGTCTAATCAATGAGAGTTCATTCCCTGAACTACAACTCAGGCTGTCCTCTCCGAAGACAGACTCAGCAGAAAACGTGATTCTATGCCGTTGATTTCACCTCATGTCTATTAAAAATGATTGTAAGAAGGAAAGACACAGAACCTGGAAATTTATGTGTACATATGTTCAAAGGATTTTTCTTTCTACTTAAATATGTATGTCTGTAAAGAATTTATACAAATGGCCAAAAGCTAAAAGATATAAACCATCACTGTACATTGAAGAAATGTAACTCCAGTAACTGTAGTCACTGCTACAGTCATTTCTCAGAGACCCCCCCTTTCTTCAGAGTCCACAGAAATGGTAAATTCTACGCGATGTCTCAGTGTGCTACCAGCCAGGCCTCTCCCTGCCATAAGCACACAGCTGCGGACACAGCAAGATGTGCAATTGCAATCTTAGCACAAATTTCCATGTCAGGCTTTCTACTGTTAGCAACTCGATGGCTCCATTTGTAGTTTCTTAAAAATATTCACAGTGAAGATAAAATCAGTCAAGATGAGCCAGAGATGGAAGAGATTGAAAGAATGAAATAACCCAGAAGTTAACCACTGAGCTATGGTCCATAGCAGCTAAACTTTGAAAAATAATGAGACTCTCAAAAAAAGTGTATTCAGAAAAAAACCAAAACAAAATAAATAACAAAAACCCAAAAGACAACCCCCACCATCACTTAAAATAGACAGGATGAGAAATAATAATTAAAAATTAATGCTTTATAGGGTAAGTAATAAAGACTTTGCATGTTCCATTTCATTTAATTGAGACTATACTCATAAACCACATAGCGAAGGCTTAAAAAGGGAAAGTAACTTTGCCATCATCAGTTTGTACCTCACAAGCTGTGATTCAAACCCTTATATCCTGCCTAGAGGAGCCTTTGGCTGTTACTCAAAGGCAATCCTCTGCCTGTGTTTTTGGAAAGATAGGTATGGGAGCTAGCAAGAATGAGAGGGCTTGGGATAACGGGAAGAAAGGAAATAGGGCCAGAGCAAATAAGAGAAAATAACCTGTTTCCTTCCTGTTTCCTTCTCTGCCTAAACAATTTGGTCCTGATGCATTTGCAGGTAGCAAGGTAAGAGAAGGGATGGGAATGCATCCCAAAGCTCAAGGAAGGAAGAATAGCTCCTGTTGTTACTGTCACCTGTCACCAGCTGTCAGCTCAGGCTCTCAGCTCACATATCTCTAACCTAAAAAAGTTAGTAAGGGGCTGGTGAGATGGCTTAGTGGGTAAAGGCACTTGCTGCCAGGCATGGCAACCTGATCTTTATCCTCAGAACCTATGTGGTAGAAAGAGAGAACCAACTTCTACTAGTAGTACTCTGGCTTTCTACACATAAATAAATATAATAAACACTTTAAAGTTGATTACTGTAGACAGTATGCTGGCACATGGAACCTTCAGGAGAAAGGGAGAGCTTGTCAAGGATAGTAGGTAGGAGAGGAAGGTGGGGAGAACAGGGGCAGAAGAGGGGATGTGACCATGCAACTCATGGTCTTATCCATGAGGGCCATCAGATCTTACCTCACCTCAAGGCCAAGCCACAGTCCTGTGTTGGGAATGAAGTTTGTGACTCACTTCAGTTTGGGCTTCCTCCTTTTCATGATGTAGCTTTTGTGACAAAAACAAATGCAGAAAACAAGGGATTATACACAGCTGCTAACATCATTTCTATACATTCTGTTTCATAGGTTGAGGTCTAAGCCTTAGAATCTTGTAACTAATACAGATGGGTTTTATGGTTTGGATGTTAAGTGTCCTCAATAGGATCATGTGTTAGAGGCTTACAGATTGGGCCTTGAGAGCTTTGATGTCATCAGTGAGTTCATCCACCAGTGGATTTATAGATGGCATTCCTATGAAGTGGTGACAACTTTTAGAAATAGAGGCAACTAGATGGAGTAGACCACAAGGGACATATGAGGGCGTGCTCTCGTCCTGGGCTCTCGTCCTGGGCTCCTTTACATTTTTTTCTTTTTCTTTCTCCAACCACCATGAGAGGTGAGCATCATTGCTCCTTCACTACTACTGTAGGGTCTGGGAGTCATCAGAATGGGGGATTTGAGTCCAGTTGCTACTGCTGGTTCTCATTTACTTTGGCCTTCTTTGCAAGAGTGTGTGCATGTGTGTTATGTGCTTATATACGTGTTCATGCACATATGACAGGGTTTCTCACTGAAGGTGGAGCTCACTGATTCAGTTACAGTTTCTGGACAGCAAGCCTTAGCACAGTGCTCCTCAACCTTCCTAATGCTGCGGCCTTTAATACAGTTCCTCGTCTCGTGGTGACCTCCAACCATATAACTATTTCACTGCTACTTTATGCCTGTAATTTTGCTACTGTTATGAATTTCCTGTCTCTGCTCCCCTGACACTGGGATTACAGGTCCATGCCACTATGCCTGCTTTTTACATGTGTTCTGGGGATCTGACCTCAGACCTTCATGTTTGTGTGGCAAGTGCTTTACTGACTAAGCCCTTCTGGACACCTTATCATGGACTTACATGACTGGAACCCAAACTAATAATTGGTGTGACACTCCCTGTATGGCCAAGGAAGGTCCAAGGTGACAAGGCAAAGGAAGCAATACAGACTGTGCTACCTTGGTTGTACTTAGCAGTTATTAAAATTGTGTTCCTATGGCTACTTGAAGCTTTTGTTGACACCTTCTGTTAAGATTAAGAAAGCCTAGTACAAAAGTAGCAGAATTATCAAAGACTTGGAAGGTCTCAGAGTAAGTGAGCTAGCTTAGCTACTAAAGATGCTGACCACCTGAGTTGATTCCTGGGATCCTCATGGTGGAAGAAGAGAATTAACACCCACAGTATTCTTCTTATCCCTATATGTACATCATGGTGAGTGTATATGCACACAACATGCATTAAATAAATAAAACATTTTAAATGTGAAGACGATAGCACAGAAGAGCGATGAATAAATACTGGGTGGGGAAATTCAAAGTAAGTATTGGGTTGCATAGATACTATTTTTTTCTATTTCTTTTTGTAGCCTATAGTATTTTACATTCAACTCTTGCTTATTTAGAGATGGATGATAGAATATACATCTCTGAAACAAAATCACCCCAAGAAACTGAAGACATCACTTGTTAGAGGTATGTCTTATATTTGTATATACTTGCTTACCAATAGATGCTACATTGCCACTAAGAATGTCCTTCCTCAGTGCAGTCATTGTCGCCTCTATGATGCCCTTAAGAAGAGAGGCTATGTAGATGGCTCAATGGATATGTGCTTGCTATACAATCTCTAGCACCTGGGCAAAATGCTAGCCATGGTGGACATACTTATAACCCCAGTGTTGGGAGGCAAAGACAGGAAGATTTCCAGAGATTGCTGGCTAGCCAGCTTAACCAAAATGGCAGGCTCCTGGTTCAGTGAGAAATTCTGTCTTAAAGGGACAAGGTAGAGAGATGTAGAGGAAGACACCTGACTTCTCCTCTGACATCTGCATACACAAACATGTGCTTAGGCAGCCATACATCCATGTTCATATCACACACACACACTCTCACACACACACTCACACACACACACTCACACACATTCATGCCCACACACATAAAAATGAAAAACAATTTTAAAACAACCCCACTTGATAGATGATATCCCTGAGGAACAGGCTTATCTAGGAATTCAGGACACAGAGAGAGAAGAGAAGAAAGAAGTACTAGGAGGGAGCCATAAGTGAGTCTTGCCTCTCTTCGTCTGTCTTGAGTGTTCAGAAAACCAAAGTGAGGTCAGTGAAAGAGCAGCAAATGTGCCAGCCTCTTTTACCATATTTGAAGTGTTTTGTTGTTGTTTGGTTGGTTTGCGTGTGTGTGTGTGAATGTTTGTGCTGAAATTACTTTATTATATTGAATTTTGAGTGAATTTTAAAAATTTTATTCTTAATTAAAATGTAATTACATGATATTCTCCTTTTCCTCCAATCTCTCCCATGTCCTTTCACTTTCTCACAAGTTAATGGCCCTTTTCTTTATTATTGTCACATGGATATGAAATACAAGAATGAATAATTATATAAATGCAACTCTCTGAGTCTGTATAAATGTTGCTTGTATGTATATACTTTTAGGGCTGACTGTATGATATTGGATAACCAAGTAGGAGGCTCATTTCTGGGGAAGATTACACTCCCTCTCTCAGTAGTCATTAATTGCCTGTAGCTCTTCATCTAGGGTGGGGCTTCATGAGATTTCCCACAAACAGATTGGCCTGTCAACTAGTATTGTAATTGTTCTGGTCTTGTTTAGAAAGAGCTATGTTGTTGAGATTTCATGGGTGTAGTTTCCTTGTCATATCTAGAAGATACAATCTCAAAGCAGATTTCCTGGTCTTTTGGTTCTAATCATCTTTCTATTCCCTCTTCTAAGATGTTCCCTGAACAGTAGGTGTAAAGATTGTGTTGTAGATGCATCAACTGAGGTAGACATGGGCACCCTATGGCCAGTTGTTTTCTCCATGTGGACTAGTTGTGGTTTTCTGTAATGGTCTCCATCTGCTAAAAAGGAAACTTCTTGGATTCAGGGTGAGAGGTACACTGATCTGTGGTAATAAGGTTACGAATTTAAATGCAATTAAGACATACTCATTTAGGAAAGTAGCAGTAGTAGGTTCTTCTTGAAGATCCATGACTTCACTAATCATGGATAGTTTGATACACTTCCAATATCAGCCATGATTCCCCTCCTATTGACCAGGCCTTAAAGTCCAGTCAGACAGCTGTTGATTACTGCCAAGATATTAGTGCCACTACTGTTCCTTTAGGGCTATCTTGCCATGCTGGTCACTGGCTCACAGGCATCACAGCTGATAATACTATTGATTATTATCCTCTCTTGAAAGCTTGCATGCATATAGCACCTCCTGACACTCTGAAAGCTAGTCTTCAGGGCAGGCTTTTGGGTTAGGTCCAGTTGGAATCTTCCAAGTCCTATATCCAAAGTGCTTGGTGTCTTCAGCAATAGGGACTCATCTTCAACTTCTGGGAGGCAACCAAGGGGAATAGCAATAGTCTATATTATTTTAGGAGAATCTTGGACTCCCCAGACCAACAACTGGAACAGAGGTTATCATACCCAGTAATGGGGTTTTTGTTAGACTGTGGATCTTCTGGGGGAGCATCCTATGTGGCATGACTTCATTTAACACACACACACACACACACACACACACACATATTGCATATTTTTAGGCAAATACAATCCTTTATGGTTTTTTTCAAGCAACCATTAAAAGTAGATTCTATGTATATGAGTGTTTTGCCTACACATACATATATAACCATGTGCATGTCTTATGCCTATAAAAGTCAGAGGAGGGCACTGGATCCCCTGGAGTTGTGAGCCACCACACAACCAAACCCAGGTCCCCTGCAAGAGCAACAAGAGCTCTTAACTACAGAGCCATTTTCTAGCTAGAATTTTGACTAGTGTTTTTATGAACTGTGATTTGATATTATCTGCAACCTATATTCTCCAACGACTTCAACAAGACTGATGGGATGACAGAGGAATGGCCTGTGAAGGCAGCTTGGCCCTCCTCCCCAATACTAGTACACACTATTAATAGGGAAACTCTCAGTACCTAGAGATGCAGTAAGATTTTGGTTTCTAGTTTTACAAATAGGTCTCTACTTAGTTACATATGATAATGAAAATTTCTCCATAACATTAAACATTGAAAACTATAGTAGTTACCAATCACAGTGTAGAGCTGTTTTGAGCATCATAATCTCTTGTAAGATATGCCCAACATAATGATGCCTAGTGGTTAAACTGATGACTGAGAAGTGATTCTCTCTTAAAGACAATCAGATGGGTTCAGGGTTCTACTCCCATGAATGTCCTGTACTCTCTTCTTCTTCCTTGCAGTGGGTTACCTTGCAAGAGAAGCCTGGCCTCTTAGCCACAACCTGTGAAGTGTTATTCATTTGGTGGCCTGAAACAATTTTTGGTTTTGCCATTGGATGTGGTGGTATAATCCTAGCACTACTGAGAAGGATACAGAGGGAACATGAATACATGGCCAGCCTGAGCTACAGTGAGACTTTGTTACCAAACAACCAAAAAATTCTCCAGAATAATTCTAAATTGTGTGGGATTAATGCTAATGATGGTTTTGTTTTCATAATAATTTTATCTTTAGATGATTTTGTTATCATTTTTGAGGGATGTTTTCCACATTGATAATCTCCCGAACTCAAGTTTTCCTTCTGCCTAAGGTTCCTGAGGTTGGAACTGGAGACACACCCCTGTGCCCTGCTTGCATTAGTTTTAAAAATGGCTTATTTAAAGGTTACAAGTGAAATGACTTTTATTATAGGTACAAAGTCTTGTCACAATCACTATAATTTAATTTAGAAAAATGTCATCATTATCTATGGATATACTTTTAATGAGTGTAAATGAGACATGCCACCGAGTCTCTGGTTCATCATCTGTGGCCACTGCTTGCCAAGGGTTGGGGTGACCACAGTCTTTCTGTTGACAGGCTGTCACAGAGAGTTTTGACCAGTAAAATCTGCAACATTATTCATGATAATAGGCTACTCATTTGTAGATACCATAAGTATTTTAAACAACAAAGTAAACTTATTTAAATAAATTATTTGTTAGATTTCAAAAGTATTTTATGGACATTATAGGCATGGAAATCTAGAATATAGAACAAAAATAAGCATTAATATTAGAGTTTAGGCATGTTAATCACTGGTTAATGTATATAATTCTAATATCTTTGTGCTAAATAATGTGTAATTAAAACAGAGGAGCAGAGCAGGTAACTAGAGGTCACTGTGGGCACTTCATGGATGTGCAGATTCATCTGTTCTCATTTGTTCTTCTAGAGTTGTGTATATTATGTGTGGTGGTGTGTGCCTGTAACCCAGCTCTTGGAAGGGGGAGAGTCAGGAATAAAATGTTGTTCTCAACCACATAGCAAGTTTGAGGTCAGCCTGGGCTACATGAAATTGTCTCAAAAAACTTTAACTCCAACCAAAACGAAAACACAACAGAATTTTCTCAATTATAGTTTATATTTTTCTAACAATTTATGAGTTTTGCTAGGCCTACCTAATGCCCTGAGCTAAACAGGCAAGAAGCATAGCAATATTGCAGGCCAGGCCTTCTACAGCACTGCAGCACTGCACAGGCATCCAGTCCCTAATTCCTCTGCCATTAGCAGATCTCTCTAGACTTTGCCCTTTCTCTTACCCTGGGCCTCCCTCTCACATGTCTGTTTTCCAGTTCCAGTTGGATGGAGATCCTTCCCTTCAGCAGCTCTGCCGTTCTTTTCTACAGAGCTGCACTGTAATTTTCAGAAAGGCTCCATATTATATCCAATTACAGGCCAGAAACCACTGCCAGTCATGGGACTGGGACTAGAAGTCCACAGGACAACAGTGTGCTAGCACCAGCCAGGATTGAGCTGCTTCAGCCTTGTCATATGGGGACTTGATGTCAAGGATGACCAAGATCCAGAAGGAAGGACAGTACGAACAGAGGCATCCCTGTGCTGTGCTGATGCTGTTTTCTGAGAAGATGTACTTGTCTGGATCTTTTAGAAGTGTGGCAGCTTGAATGTTAATGGAACAGCGGAAAGGACAAGAGTAAGGGCTTAGGAACCAGTTTGGAAGTGTTTTGGTTGGGTTTTCTAACTAATACAAGAAGATGCCCAAACATATTTAATGTTGTCTATAAATACTGTCTACTTACCATTTCCAATGCAATCTTTTCCCTCTAATATTTAAAAGTAATTTTCAAACAGCAAAGTTGAAAGAATTCCATAGACCTGAGACTCATATTCTCTTGTGGTCTTTTCTTTTACTGTGCTATTACTGTGTCTAATTATATATTAGCTCTTAAATGGCCCTTGCCTATCTGTCACTCATTAAAATTCCTCTTGATGATGACACTGATGGCCTTGAACTCTTGACCCTCCCACTCCAGCTTCCCTAGTAGCCCGGACTATATATATATGTGCACCAGCAACTCAGCCTCTGTCATTTCTAATGTAGTACCAGGAATATTTTAAAGCCATGTTTACCACTGTTCTAGTTTGCCATTTCAGCTGCAGGTCTGAGAAGTAATGACTGTCATGGCCTCTCTTTTTCTTGATGTGCTTCCCTCTCAGCTTTTCAGCTTTGAACGTTGGACCCTGTATTAGGGTCTTCTCTTCCACTTGGGTAATTACAAATGAGTCCGCTAATGAACTCAGTTCTATTCTAGTCTCAGTCACCAGTGGGACAAAATTGGAATCGTGATATAAAAACTCTTAATTTAAAAGCAACTCAGAAAGCTTGCTTTCATTTCAAATGTAAACTATCAATGAAGGGTATGTATATTCCTGTGTATACATGTACGTGTAGGTCAGAGGACAATTTTTGGTTTTGTTCTTTAGATGCCATCCACCTTTTGGTCAGCTCCAAGGTCTCTCATTGGCACAGAACTTGCCAAGCAGGTGAGCTTGCTGGCCAGGGAGCCCTTGGGTCCTGCTCGTCTCCATCTTCTCAGTGCCAGGGTTATAAATAGGTGCCATTGCATCAAGTTTAGATGTAGGTTCTAGGGATTGAACTCAGGACCTACTGTATCCACTGAACTATCTCCACAGGCTCAGCGAGATTAGTTCTAAGTAAAAGAAGGTCAGTCATCAACTAGTCTCTAAGCTTTTAACTCTTCTAGTTGAGGTACAAAGATATGGAACCAGGGGAAAGAGGAAGAGGGAAAGAAAGACACTCTAGCCACAGATAAGCAGTACTAATCAAACTCTCCATTCCCCTCGTCTTCAGGCTCATATCCAGGTTGCTCTAACTGACACAAACTTACATAGAATCTGCTGAAACAGATCTCGGAAACCTCCTGGATGTCAAACAGGAGAACTGTGTCCAAATAGCACGTTTCTGCTTCTCCTTTCACATTTCTTTAGCAAAGGTGTTTCTGTGTGCTGGACAGGCAGCTAAGCACCTGGTGAAGAGCTGCCTGGCATTGTTCCAACAGCTCCTGCATCACAATGGACTGACATAGCTCTGAAGTAAGAAGGGCATTGAGTAGGAGTAGCTGAAAAACCAAACAGCCCCTGAGATGAGATAGCTGCTGCCAGCACTCCTGAGACTCAGACAAGGGCAGCTGGGAGTTCTGAGGCTCTGTGAAGTAAGCTCTATGGAGGGTTTTTTTTTTTTTTTTTTTTTTTTTTTTTTTTGTGAAAAGCCATTCTGATGATGTGTGGCTGAAAAAGATATAAAAAAATTGAAAATACATTTATCATTCAGTTGTTAATATATCATTCAACCCTGGTTTTCAGAGACTTCCAAAGCATTTTGAGCCATTTGAAGAAAAAAACTTCAAGTTGTCCATGGTGGCTCACACTTGCAATTCCAGTACTTATGAGGCAGAGGCAGGAGGATTTCAATGAGTTTGAAACAAGTGTAGGATACACAGTAAGTTTGAGGTCAGTCTGTAAGATCCTATCTAAAAAACAAACAAACAAAAAAACAAAACAAAACAAAAGCAAACAACTTCCTCCCATCTCCACCAAAGCAAAACCAAGAAACAAAACAAAAAACTCCAAAGCTTCTAACAAAGGCCAACAATGTTTAGAAACAACTGAGGACCAGGCGTCCCGCCTGATTCTTTTACCTTTGTATCTTCATCTGCTATATTCTGGACACATGCTAAGTAGGCACTCAAGTTGTTGGATGAAGGAATAAGATAAAACCATCCCCTTCTGTCTTTGTTCTCTGTGTTTAGGAGATCCTCTGCATCCCGTCATACTTCAGTGTTTTGCTCATGTGCTGGAGATACAAACCTGTGTTGGTACTTTCTTGCTGCAAATGAGGATGAAGGACACAAAGGGATGCTGGCTGAACATCTGGGCTAAGAGAGGGGCTGCTACCTTGGTGAATTCACTTCACTCAGGTCCCTAAGTTCTAGATTCAAATGCTTGGTTGGGCAGGGTCTAAAGAGTATTTTGGCCCCTCAGAATAAACACGAAGTGTCTGATCCTTTATGAGAACTGTAACTGGTTTTGGAGACCTGGTAGCTTTCAGGAAAAAGGAGACTCTGTGTAGGCCTAAGCAAGCAGGTGCACTGATACTTTGCTCTGGATACTCTGTTGCCTTTTCTATACTGAGTGCCATTTTCATATGGACAGATTTACTTTCTCAGTAGGATCTTGCTATGGACTCAGGCTGCTCTCAAGCTCTCAGCAATGTGTTACTTCAGCCTCTAGAGTGCTGGGATTACTCGAACGTACTACCATGCCTGGCTCTGATGGGCAATTTCTCGTCTGTTCATAACTCTAGCATGCTATTTATCCCTCACACAACATGTTTATTTCATGATCACCACTTACCTATTATCCTGTTCAGAAAACATTTTTGCATAAATCTGATTTCATCATTGTTGATGGCATCATTTCTGAAGCAGCTGGATAAAATCCTCTGGTATTACTTTCATATTTTTGATGATACTGATATATAGTTAAAACATATCAAGAGAAATATAAATGACATGATCTGAATATTTACCTTTAGATACCTTTAGATTTACCGTTAACATGCATAAAACATATTTATGACTTGGTATAAACATGGATTTGAAGCACCAGGTCAAAGATGCATGACCTGTTAGTTCTCTGCCTTTATATGACAGGTGTCTGCATGGAGTCCTCTCAACTGCATGGTAAGCTTGGAGTAGTAGAATTTCTTCCTATGTTGACCCCGGCTCCTTGGTGAAGCTGTACAATGTCAGTTCTGTCAGTCAGTTCAGTGTTGAGCACCTGCTACTGAAGACACCACCCATGGTGGGCCAAAGAGATGAGCAGAGGCTTCCCTAAGAGAACTTGTCATCAGAAGTGGCCCCTGAACAGACTGATTCCATGTGATGTGGCCATCAAAGGGTGCCTGAAGGACTCTGGGAACATGGTTGAGGTTCACCTTGTTCTATGTTCCCTTTGGCTTTAGGGATGTTCCCTTGGAAGATGAAATGCCCGAGCTAAAGCTGGGTTATTTCATTTGGCTTTTCTCTGTTCTCTCTGTCTCTCAAGCCCAGGGCCTTGTGTGTGCTTTGCCACTGAGCCACACTTTTAAATCCCTCTGAGAAACACTGAAAGAGTAATCAGTCTAGACAAAGGCAGGAGGCATCAAGTGACAGAATTCAAGGCAGCAGCTGCTTGCTTGGGGAAGTGTGGTGGAGAGCTTCAGGTGCCCTGACTTGGCTCTGAGATCATCAGCTGTAGAGGTTTTCCAGATTTAATCTGGTTTGGTCACTCCAATAGCAATGTAAAGGAAAGGTTTGAGGAGAGCAATTCTGCAGGCTGGGACCGATGAAGGGGTGGAGGGAAAGAAAAGGAGAGGGTAATTTGGGAACTTCGAGTAGAGTCAGAATTTGGTGACTCACTGAATGTGTGGGAGCTGAGAAAGATGCAAGATGACAAAAGTTTTGGCTCTGCATACTGGGTTCATGTTGATGCCCTTGACTAGGGAATAAAATGTGAGCAGAGGAACAGGTGCAAGACAGAATGCACTGTTCGTTTATAGGAACCTTTGTTTAGTATGATGCCTTTCATTCAGTTGGTGTTTACTGACTTCTTTCTTAAACTGTCAGGATCTTTAGGTGCTCTTGGTGATATATCCTGTAGGCAGGAGATGGATTGAGTATTAAACCCCCAAAGCCTTCACACTGTGGTGGCAGTCAGCTTCATGTGGTGCTGGTCCATATTTCAGAATACACCCCCATCCCTCTTGCACTGAGGACTTCCTTACTGAAGCTCCGGTCCTTTTGTCCTTTCTGGTCTGAAATCCCTACCTCTGCACGTCCCACTTGGGGCTTATTTTCATTTTTCAGAAATCAGCTCAAATGTCACCTGTTCTAGGTGAACGCTGGAGCTCCCTGAGAAGTACATTGCTTTCTCCGTCCCACTGGCTTTGTTAGGATCCACAATAGGTTGCGTTACACTAGAAGGAACTTGGGAATGAGTAGGAGAGAGGACTTGTGTTCCTTCCTGTTGCCTTGTTTCTGTCAATGTCACCTTGACAACAGCAACAGCCTGCACTATTTTTTTATGTTTTGTTTCATTCTAATTCCTTACACTGTCCAAACCTGCAGCTTTGCTGGATTCTCTCCCTGGATATTGAGCCCTGTTCCAAAGCGTCTGAGTTGCTACGTCTGATTACTCTAAATTTCTCTTGAAGCTCTCCCCAGCCCTAGTTTTTACCTGTTTCCTCTCATCACTTCTGGGATTTTTTCTTTTGTGCTTTCACCAACGTCTTGTTTTCCCTCTACTACTGTCTCCCTGTGGGATTACCAACTGTGATTTCTGCCTTTCATAAGATGTTTGCATCTTGACTGTACTTGAGAACCTGACTTAGTACTCTGCTCATTCTTTTAATGAACCACTGCATTGGTATAATTATATATATAATTATACACACACACATACATATATATCTCCTTTCTCATACTTTGTTACTGGTTACCAGGAAGGCCGCATTAATCTTATTAATCCTCATACCCTTGGTGCCTACGGTGGAGCCAAGCATCTTGTATGAACTTAGGATAATATTTCTTAAATGAACTGAATTATTGTAAAAGACTAGATACATGAGACAGATATTGTGCACACACTTGTACACCTAGTGCTCAGAAGCAGAAGCAGGAGAATTACTGCAAACCCAAGGTTAGCCTGGTCTAATATCAAGTTCCCACCCAGCCAAGGCTACATAGAAGCATTGTTCTTTAAAAAAAATAGACAAAACAAAGACAAAGGAAACAGAGAAAAAAGGCCAGAATTGAGCAAGTTTTTCATCTTTCAGTTTTATGCTAATTTACTGGTGGACTCTGTAGAATGTAATTCTTTCAAGAGAGTCAAGCACAGTACTTACTAATAAGCTTGTCGGAATACAATATGTTATTTAGTTCTAGAAAAATCAACAGTGGACTAACAGCACAGTGTGCTTTGATTCTGTAAGGCCATACATTGCTACTTTCTGTAACTGAGAGGAGATGCTTACCTTGGTGGAGTTTCTTGAAGATCGCGATTGGCAGTGGTTAGAGCTGCAAAGCTGTGTTTGTTAGCCAAGAATTTTAAAAATGTAAAGTCATCCAAAGAATCTACTTGCAACATCACTTTAACATTTACTTAGAAAACGACCTGTTTATGTTCTATGTTCCATTGTGTGATACGGCTCACAATATGAGAACGTAGAGCTCCAGTTAACTTCTGTACAGCAATAAAAATCTAAAAGTACCATTTAGCCTTTTATTTAAATTTACATTACTAAGACAAAGAAAACTTGACTATAGTATGTATGCTTAATTCTTAGTTTTGGTCACTTAATGTGAGTATATTGAATGGCACTGATCAATAGATTAAACAGATTAAAGTAGAACCATTTCACTGATCCAAAACTTTCAAAGTTCCCTGTAGCCACTTCAAATGCCTTGTCTTCTCCATTTTCTAATTCTGAAAGAAAAATGTCTTTTCTTCTCCAGGTTTACTGGGCCACTGGGGTGGTTAAGCTCAGAGCTCTCTCATCATGTTCCTCATTTAGAAGTCTGTTAACTTTTTATGTGCCCTCAGCTGCTATTTCTCCTTACTCAAACCCCGCTTCCACACTGCTGTCAGTTTGAAGTAGCATGTTTTCTCACACACAGCTTCACACCAAAGCATTTATATTCAGTTTGTAATTTTTAATGAGTTTCATTGTCACTATTGAAATTCTACTCTTACAGTTTATAAATGACTGCCTAATTAACATTTTTCCTATTTCATTCATATTCTTGGGACTTCATTCTTATTTCTTTTGCGTCTGGTAGTTGATTCCCTTTCCTTGAGGGATGCTGAGCTCCTTCCCCTGTCTTCTACATGTATTTTTCATTCCAGTCTTTCTCCAATACCCTGAGGCCCCGCCTGGCTGGCTTCTTGGGTGAGTTATGTGAGTGAGCTCCTGAGTTGTCCATCTCCAGCCAGGACATTTTTGAACTAATCAGAACTTTTAAATACTCTTCTACAAAATGAACTTCTGTGATTTTTCTCATTAGTTGTCTAACATTTTCTGACTAAAGACCTGGATTCATTTCTTAGCTGTTTCCTCTCCAGAGCTTGTATTATTTATGAATTCTTCCTATTGTTTTCTCCAGCAGTGAGCCCGCCTGTCCCTCTTCCTCACCAGCCACTCTAGCCAGCACCACCTCAGTTTTCTCCCAACTGGCATCTTGTACCTCTCTCTAGTTTAACTGGATCTTTTTGAAACTTCCAGAACATTGGTCCTAAATGTGCAGCTCTGCTCATACATCCTTGATCAAAAGTATCTTAATAGTTTTTGTCCTTAGACTAAATCCAGATGGCTTCACATGGGATTCAAGAACTTTACAGTCTGAGTTTTAAAGATCTTATTGCCCCCCTCCCCCAGTGAAGTCTCATATCAACCTGTTTCCATAGTTCAGTGGACTCTGGGGCCGTGGCTGCAAGTTTGAACCTTGTTGCTTTTCTGTGCTAGCTATGTGAGCTATGTGACTACAAACACATTTCTGCCCTGGTTTATTTATCTGTAATAGGAACCACAAGGGTTTTGTTAGAGTAAACAGGAAGTGCTTTGAACAATGCCTGGCATACAGTAGTTGCTTATGGACTGTTTCACTGTACATATTTTACTACAGCTATACATGTGGACTTCCATATCCATAAATTCTAAGGGGCTCTGAGTCAGCACTGGAGCTCTCTAACCTTTTAGGTCTGTATGATGGCATTTGTCACAGGTAGCAGACTCTCTCATGCACTATGAAATATACAAATACAGCTCCTTGTACAGCTTTTGTTTTTCCCTGATGGAGTAGAGTACAGCTACAGCTACTTCATTTTGTTTCTGGGAGTTGTGTGTACTAGTATGGCATATTTTGTACCCACACACATAGTAGGTGCTTATTTTTTAAATGAACATAAAGAATTATGTGTTTTCCATCAGATCTATTAACTCATCTTTTCTTCACCTGTAAATCCAGAAGACAAACAATAGAACATTTAACTTTAACCCTGAAAATAGCAAATGTCATTAAAAGAACAAGGTTTTCCTTTCCTTGTCTTTGATATAGTGATCTGTTATTTTGTTTTTAAGTCTAATTTACTAAGCATACTCTATAGAACATAGTGTCTTTCTATTAACATGGCTTGAAAAATATCTCCAAGTTTTCATTAAAAGAGACATCACTAAGTGTACTTTCAAATGTCAGCACAAACCTCCACATTTCTATTCTTTTCAAACAGTATTTAATAAATTTCTAATGCCAGCTGTGGTGGCACACACTTTCAATCTCGTCACGGGGTTGGTAGAGCCAGGTTAATCCTGTTCCAGGACAACCAGGGCTATATAGTGAGAATCTGCCTGAAGAAACCCAACCCAACCCAACCCAACCCCCAAACCCCCAACCCCAATCCAAACCCAACCCAACCCAACACCTAAAATTCCAGGCACTCATCTGACATTTTCTGATTCATAACTTATTTTTCTCTTTACTTCAAAGAACTGTACATATCCAAAGTTGATACCTAAGAGAAGAATATTTTTCCTAAACAATAAGGCATCTTTCTTCTGGCTATGCTTACTATTTATCCAGCCATCACCAGTAAGATCAGAAGATGGGCAGTTCTCTTACTTACTGACTCCAATGCTATTATTTTTTCTAAACACCTAAGATACAATGTTGTATCAGACCATAATTTCAATCTTTCATACTGTGAAACCTTATTAGGGTATTTTAAGTATTCTCTTACCTAGGAAGAGTTCTGTCAGAATGGAGCAACAATCTTCTCTTTCTAAATAACAAGGCTGCACAATACGTTTTTAAATAATGATCAAGGATTTTTTTTTTATTCATTAAGTTTCATTATCATTACAGAAAATGTTATGGTACAGAGTTGTTTAACATTATTTTGTTTTTGCTCTTGATTTCCACATGAATGCTGGTAACACTAATATCTGTACAAGATCAGTCTTTGATTTATTTTTGTTCTGTACAATTTTAAATGTGTTGGTTAAAAAGGCTGTCAGCACTTAAGGAAGCATTTCCCCCAGTTTGTTTGTTCAAATAAAAGCTATCCAGTTACTGCCTGTGAGTACTGTGCCAGGAGGCTGAGGCCGTCCCTCCCTGGGTGCTCAGCAGGGAAGGTTCTCTCGGCAGGGCGGTGCCTCCCCACAGTCTCCTCTTTTGGCATGGTGCACATAAACACGAGATACATGATAAAGAACAAGCAAAAGCTCTCTGTAAAGCAGTTATGAAGCATACTAAGAAGGGAAATCCAAGTGTTGCCTACACTAGTATAAAGAAGCAGACAGCCTTGATTAAGAGCATAAGTAGTTGTATTTAAAGATGAGAAAAACACAAGTTCTGCAGGCACCTACTGCTGTCTACTAAAAGCTATCGCTATCAGACCTAGCATTGAACACACAAAGCAATTTGCAAGAAAGGAAAATTTTGCTTTGATATAATCAGAATAGAGTTGTCTGTTGAGATTTATTCTTAGGTGTTTTTTTTTCTTTAAAAGGTATTTAAATTCATTTGAAATATAGTTCAAGATGTTGACTATACAGATCAACTTTTATCCAGATCAGAAAAACTAGCTGTGCCGTTGCATATTACAGGATACAGTCAATGATATGTGGACATGCAACAAAACTTTCTCCTGTTGGTCACCATCATAGCCGTCCAATGACCATGACATCCACCACCTCGCCTTTGTGAAGTTCCACGTACTGCTCTGTCTTTGGAGGTAGCATCAATAATCCATTGGCACTGCGCATGCTCATCAGACGGCTGCTCATCTGATTACCTGGAATGAAATACTCTCATTACTGCAGCACAGGCATCAGTGTCATGTGGAGAGGCCAGAAAATAGAAGTGCAGGGCTCCAAGATGGAGGGAGACAGATGATCAATCTTTTCTGTACCTTTTCCAGGTGAAATTCATATCCTAGATCCTTCACCTTCTCATTAAAGTTTTAATTTAAAAACAAATGCTATATATTTTAAAAGAATAAAATAGGATTTTATAGCATCATACAAAATGCCACAGAAATTCTCACTCCAGGTGAGCTTACATTTGTGTAAAGATAGAGCCCTTTTTAAACGTACGGACAGCAGTGATAGCGGCTACCATTTAGGTACCAAGTCACTTTATACACTTTCTTCTCTAACTCTTATGGACGCAAAAGGTCTGAGGCACACTGCTGAGGCCTTGCTAAGCAGGCTGCTGGCCAAACTGCATGCAGAACTCTGTGATGGCAAGGCTCATGTACTGGATCATTGTTTGTTGTTGATGTTTGCAGTTTATACTTTTGTGGAGTTGAATCAAAACTTGAGCAAAATAGGACTAGAAAAATTGGGGAAAAAGGTTTAATATGAAGAGCTCTTTTTTCAGAGCTAGAACTCTAAAATAACACAGGTTTCTGTGTCCTTAAGATTTACCAGCACCTAGAATATAGTAGAGTCCAAAAAGATTATATTATAAATTCTGCTTTCTCCTCACATTTCAGGATAACACATACTGTGCACTCCTTTCCTACTCATCCATCAATGTTCAAAGGGCTGCTTGAATTAATAGATAAAAATATAATTTAATTTTTATAATTCAAATGTTTATCTAGAAAATATGGTTCAGTGAAATAAGTAAACATTATTTAAGAATAACTTATTTCATCAAACTTTTCAAAAAGAGAAGTACAATTATTCATTTTGTTATCACCAAGGAAAAGACATGACTGACACAGCTGGTGCTGTGGTTCACTTTTCAGAGCGAGTGCATGGGGTCTTATGGGTGTGCAGGTGTGAGTGACTGACCTGTACTCTGGGCCCAGGGCAGTGGCTCTTGGTGATGCCACGTCAGTATACACCGGTGGTATTCTGGGCGAGGGTCCAGTTTTACATCACATGATAACTACAGCATGAAGAGGGAAAGAGATGTGAATTAGCCCCCTGATCATTTCTCAGAACTACAGTAAGCAGAGATAATGTCTTTGTCACTCTACTATTTTGGTCATTTCCATCTTATTTTTAATAAGGAAGTCCAGGGGCTGGTTGCTATGGTAAAAAAGAAAGAATGTTAAGAAGCCAGTGTTTAGAATGGAGGAAAGGACAGATGAAAAAGTCCTTTGTTATGTGTTACAAGGACCCTGACCTATGAAATAGGAACCTGAAGCACTACCTTAACACTGAAAGGAGGTAGCTCTGACAAGCACATTCAATATCCATCCACCCAGCAATGTTTACTGCAGATTTAACGTGTGCTGGGCATTATTCACCTCCCCATCTACAGAACTGTTTTCAATAGACTGTTTTATATTGCTTATATTTTCTTTGCTGGAAGCATAGCTTCCCAGTGCTCCTAAATTATTTTGTGCTTCTCTCTTAATTTCTTTGTGTGTGTTCTCCAGTACTAAATTTCAGTAGCCACGTCCATGGTTGTTATGTAGCCAGTTTGAAGAAGGAGATGGTGGATGTTAAAATGAGAAATACCCGTAGGGATTCCAAAGAGGTTTGCAGTGTTGGATAAGTCTTGGGGCTCTTAGAACAATGTGGATTTTTTTCTACTGCTTCCTCAGTTTAGTAAGTGTGACTATAATGAATTCTCCATTACTGTGTTCTCTGTATAAATCTGACTGTTCGGATTTTGACTTTTTGATTGGATCATAATTTTTCATTCCTGGCTGGCCTTCCTACCCTCCTTTCTTCTTCCCTCTTCCTCCATCTCTGTTTTTTATTTTGTTAAACATTCCAGGTATTGTCTCCTTGCGATTACTCAAAGAAAGGTCTTTCTGGGGGAGGGGTGACTGACACAGGACACTATGCCTGGCTAGTAGAATTTAAGTGATATTTTAGGGAAACAAGATGGTCTTATCTTCTTACAACCACAAATCTCTAGTAATAAAAATATCAACGTTATGACTATTGATGGCTTAGATTTTCAAAAACGTTTTTAATTTCTGTGTATGTGTCCATTTGCACATGCAAGTGCCACAGCATACATGTGTGTGTGGGGGGGAGGGGGTAGTCAAAGGACAACTTTCAGGAGATCATGTGGGTCCCAGGGATTGAACTCAGGTTGTCAGGCTTGGCAGCAAGTGCCTTTATCCGCCAAGCTATCTTGCCTACTGTTTTACATATTTTTATACTATGTATCTTGAGTAATAGTTTATTATTATTATTTCCTCTTCTGTGTTTTATGTTCCTTTTTTTTGTTCAACTAATCATAAAATTGTGTCACATATAAATTACTTTCAAAGTATTGAGAATTGATACCTTGGTTCTGTAGTATATGATGACAATAAATTCATTCACGAGTACTACAGACCATGTATGGTTATCTGGGTAGCAAGTTAGACTAGTAGTGCTGGCAGAGAAAGGCACTCTAACTCCCAAATGACTTACTGCAGTGATTGGTTCCTGTTTGACCAGTGCTGTTTGAACAGGACATCTTCCTTTTCCTCCTGAAGTGCCAGATTCTTTTAGTCCTTTGACTGTCCTTTCTGAATTTTTTGAACAGCAATCACATAAAAGCAGGCAGGCCAACTTCTGTCCTCTATGAATTTCCCTGGGGAAATGGTTTCTCACCTCTTACTCCACACAGGTCTAATGTGTGGAGACAGCTGATTTCTATTTGGTGGTTTGTTCCCACTAGAAGAACCCACTAGAAGTTTGAGGCCCTGCTTTCTGGATTCCTTTAAGTACTTTTAAAATTTAAAACTTAAAACATTTTATTTATTTTTAAGTTTATGTGTGTTTTGCCTGTGTATGTCTGTATGCCATGTGTATACCCTGCCTGAGGAGAAGGCAAGAAAAGGGTATCAGAGTCCCTGGGACAGAGTTTGCAGACAGTTGTGAGCTAGTGCTGTGTGGGTGCTGTGAATCCAATCAAGGTACTCTAGAAGAACAGACAATACTTTTGACTTCTGAGATATTTCTCTTTATTTTGGAGGAAAATAAAAGTGAATTTCCTTTCTATTTTCCACCATAAAGGAGAGAATATTAATACATTTATGATAAAAACAAATCTAAAATCCTAGGCATTTATTTTCAGCAGTTGGCAATTGTTACCAGGCTTCAGTTTTGGTTCCTGGTCATTAGGAAACCTTACCCTGGCTTTGATGATGGTTGGCCGAGGATCCAAGATACCCTGCATCTTTCTCAGTGCAGGTACAACAAAGAGGTTGCAGGTGACCACAGCTGATACAGGATTCCCTGAGAGTAAACCAAGTAGTTATTTATATTACACCACATAAAAATTTGTCAGATAATTTCATCTGCCTGTACATTCAGGCATGACAGAAGTGACTGACCACAAGTCTACTTCTTCTGAGTCACTCTGAATCCAACAGAATGACAGAGTAGACTAGCTGGGTGCTATGCACCTTTAATCTCAGGACTCAGGAGACAAGGGCAGGGAATCCCTGGAGTTCGAGGCCAGCCTGGTCTACTGAGTGAGTTCCAGGTCAGCCAGGGCTACACATTGACACTCTGTCAACCAACCAACCAACCAACCAACCAACCAACCAACCAACCAACCAAGAAAGACAGACTAGAGGTCCAGTTAACCACATCACATGCTACAGAGGATATGAACAGAACCTTTTGGTCATCCATGGAAATACAAAAAGATCTGATACTTAGCTTTTAATACCATTTCTGCTTTCCTGAGTGCCTTGCACTGGAAGCCATTGTCAGTCGTGTGTGTGTGTGTGTGCATGCATGCGTGTGCAGGGTTATGGGGGAAGCGGTAGACCAGAGCCCTGGGCTGCCTACATGTGAGGCTCCTCAATCCTTTTTCTTTCTGGTTTTTCAAGACAGGATTTCTTTGTGTAGCACTGGCTGTCCTGGAACCCTCTGCAGATCCACCATGGTAGCCTGGAACTCACAGAGATCTGCCTGCCTAAATCTTCTGAGCGCTGAGATTAAAGATGTGCGACACCATTACCTAGCCAACTCAGTCTTAAGTTAAAAATTTTAATGTATCTTGTTATTTCTAAAGC
Source organism: Grammomys surdaster (assembly GCF_004785775.1). Taxonomy (NCBI): domain Eukaryota; kingdom Metazoa; phylum Chordata; class Mammalia; order Rodentia; family Muridae; genus Grammomys; species Grammomys surdaster. Next base: position 8,047,763 of record NW_021604585.1, on the reverse strand, counting down.
ATGTCTACTGTAGAAATATGGTATAAATAAAAGAAAATATAGACAAGAAACTTTATTTATAATTATCCAGACACATCTTTATATTTTAAAGATGGCACCAAATGACTCAACTTGTAAAGACTTGAAGATGAATAAGATTATGGTAGGGACTGTGACTTCCTCAATTCCCACAAGGAAGCTCTAACACTCGGTGTATCTGAGGCACAGGGTCTTGATGACAGAAGCTTAGTGAGGACACAGTATTGGGCCCTAACAGAGTAGAACTTGTGTGCTTATAAGCAGAAGGGTCACCAGCAGTGTGCATGCCAGAGGCCAGGCCAGGGTACTCAGAAGGCAGCTGACTGCAAAGCAGGAAGAGGCACAAGAGAGCAGCTCTGCTGCCACCTTAGAATGCTGAGGAAATAAATTCTGGGGTGCATCTATGGCAGCTGAGCAGCTGGATCAGACTGTGACAAATACCAAGTTCTTTAAAGTTATCTGAAGAATTTCAGAAATGTAACATTCCTCTCCAGGAGAAATAAACCTAGGTGTACCTTGTACTTCAAAGGGAAGGAGGGTGGCTATGAAAAACAGTAAAAGGGCTACAAAAAAGAGGTATTTGTTGTTGGTGTGGTGTCCTTAAGTAAAGATCAAGTGGTACCCAAGCCAGACAGCTCTTCTGAGCCACAGACTTTGCTTCATTTTGGTATGAACCATCAGGCTGTGCTTGCATTTAAGGCAGACTCAGCCTCCAAGTGCTGGGGTTATAGTTGTGCACCACTAACTCTTAGGAGTTTGACTAAACTCATTCAGAGAACTTCATCGTTTTCTTTAGCAAGTTCTAAAATCCCAATTATGTGTAATTAATACATTAATTAATGTGACGATGTGTGTTGGTATTGGTAATGGGGAATGGGCTGTCTTAGTTTAGGTTCCCCTTCCTCAAGTGCTGCTAATTTGGTCCTCAAAGTAAGAGACAAGGGCCAGGTTATCAAATGACTAGATGAAACCACACCTTCATTTTCTTGTACCAGTAGCTAAGAGAGTTTTGTCATCTATCAGCACATTTACACTCCACAGGAGTGGGCTGGTTGTGACATTTTCATACATGCATGTGTTTGATTATACTCTCCTGCTCACCCCTCCCTCCCTCCCTCCCCACTCCTGCTGTTTCCCTTCCTCTTGAAAAATAGCATTCCTTCTACTTTAACATCTAGATTTAAATCTAGATTCTGCACACAGAGAAAATATATAATATCTGTCTCTCAGGATCTGGCTTATTTTAGTTATCATAGTGATCTCTAACTTTATTGAACTTTCTTTTTTTTTTTTTTAAAGATTTATTTGTTATTTATATGAGTGCACTGTAGCTGTCTTCAGACACACCAGAAGAGGGCATCAGATCCCATTATAGATGGTTGTGAGCCACCATGTGGTTGCTGGGAATTGAACTCAGGACCTCTGGAAGAACAATCAGTGCTCTTAACCACTGGGCCATCTCTCCAGCCCCCTACTGAGCTTTCTAAAAATGAAATTTCATTCTTTGTGTTCAAATAACATTCCATTGTATATATATGTAACATCTCTTCCTCCTCATCTGCTGATGGATTTCAAGACTGATTCCATAACTTGGCTTTCATAAATAGTGTTTTTATAGTGAACATGGTTGTGAAGGTATCTCTGTTTCATACGGACTTAGATTCTGGGTTATATGCTATTTTTATTTTTTTAGTTTTTCCATCTCTCTCTTTCAAAGACTCCACACTGATTTTTACTGTAGCTGGGTTAACTTATATCCTTGCTTATATTTGTCTTTAATTTTCTTGGTGACAGCCATTCTGACTGAGATGAAATGGATTATCAATGCAGTCTCTCTCTCTCTCATCCTTCCCTCCTTCCCGCCCTCCCTCTCTGTCTTGCTTTCTTTTTTTTTTTTTTTTTTTTTTTTGGAGACAGGGTTTCTCTGTGATTCTCTCGTTGTCCTGGAAATTGCTTTGTAGATCAGGATTGTCTCAAACTCACAAAGATCTGCCTGCCTCTGCTTCCCAAGTACTGGGATTAAAAGCATGAGCCACCACTGCTAGGCTTAATGTAATCTTTATTTGCATTTCGCTGATGGCTAGGTATTTTGAACATTTGTTTCTCTATTTAACTTCTTTTGAAAATTGTCTGTGAAACTCATTTGCCTATTTATTGACTGGATTATTCTGGCATTTTTGAGTTATTTACATATCAGTCCCCTGTGTCTTTTTGCCTTTTAATCCCATTCAATCCTGTATGTCAATTCATGCGATTATTTCCCGTGTTGTAGGTATCCTATTCATAAAGTTATTTTCCATGCTTGTATCTTGAATTGTTTCTCATAGCAGTTTTAAAGTATTAGGTCTTCCATTAAGGTTTCAGATCTGTTTTGTACTGACATTTGTACAGGGATCTGGCTTCATCCTATATATAGATATACAATTTCTCAGAAGCTCTTCTTTGTTGTAGAGGCCCTTCTTCCTCCAACATATGTTTTTGGGATCTTTTGTCAAAATTCAGTTGACTGTTGGGCTGGAGAAACAGCTCAGTGGTTAAGAGGTTACTTCTCTTCCTGAGGACTGAAGTTTGGTTCCTAGCACCCACGTCAGAGCGCTCACAATAGCCTGTAACTCCAGCTCCAGCAGATCAGATCCCTCTGACCTCTGTGGACATCTGCACTCATACCCAGACACACTTGTTTATACATAATTTAAAGTAATAGAATAAATCAGTTGGCTGTAGCTCTATTAATTTGCTCGAGCCCTCTATATTATTCTATGTTCTATGTATCTAGGCTCTTTTTGACTTGTTTCACACACACACACACACACACACACACACACACACACACGCTTGTATATTTGTGGGAACATACATGTACATTTATAAGTGTATGTATGTGTGCGAGTATGTGTGTGTGTGTAGGCCTGAGGAACCTTCTTTAGTAAATTCTCCACAAGTTTCTTAACCAAAGCCAATTTATTGTGGCTGGTCTCAATAGCCAGCATACACTGGTGATCTCATCTGCCTTATGAGGCTGGAATTACAGGTGAGCTGCTCATCTAGGCAGTTGCTGTATTTTGTCAATTTGAACTCTGGTCTTGATTATGTGGCAAGTGCTTAAACTGCCAAACCATCTTCCTAATCCATGTATCTGTGTTTGATGCCCGGATGATGGCATTACTATGGCTCTGTATTGTAATCTGAAATCAGGTATAATATGATATCTCTAACATTGTGCTTTTGGCTCAGAGTTGCTTTGGGTATTTGGAGTTTCTATTTCCATTTAAATTTTGGGACCCCTTCTCCCCACATTCTGTGAAGAATGTCATTGGAGTTTAATGAAAATTGCATTTACTGTGTAGGTTACTTTCCGTAACATGGGCATTTTCTCAGTCTGTCAATCAGTGACCATGGGATATCTTTCCACCTTCTAGTGTCTTCATTTTCCTTCTTTAGTGCTCCAAAGTTTCCATTGTGGAGGTCTTTCATTGTCCGAGCTAGGGTTAGGCTTAATTCCTAGGACTGACACTCTCTCTCTCTCTCTCTCTCTCTCTCTCCCTCTCCCTCTCCCCCCCCCCGTGTGAATTTCGGAAGCAATTCTGAATGTGCTTTTTCTTCTGATTTCTTTCTCAGCATATTCATTACAGTACATAGAAAGTATAGATCTTTGTATCCTACTTTGCTGAATTTACCAGAGCCAAGAGTGTTCAAGTGGAGCTTTTATAGACTTTAAGTATAGAGTCATTATCATCTACAAACCAGGTTAACTTGGTTCCTTTCTTTCTGATTTGTATCACTTTTCTTTCTTTCTCTTGCTTCTGCTCTGGCTAAGACTTCCAAGCAGTATGACAGTACGCGTGGAGAGACGCCTCATCTCATTCCGAGTTTAAGGGCGTACTTTAGCTTTAACCCATTTAGTAGAACGTTGGCTATAGATCTGTCATATGTTGACATATTTTCCTTCTTCCTAATTTTCATGGGTTTTCTCATAATGGCTGGAACTTTGTTAAAGGTCTTTTCTGTAAGTAGTCACTAGAATGCAAGTTTTCACACTGTTCCTTAGTGATCCTCTGGATTTCAGCAGCATCTATGTGTCTGGTTTTATCACCTCTTCTGGCCTGTGAAGGCGCCTGCAAACACATATAACACATACACACGGCCTCAGTGAGAGTAGACTAGACTAACCATTAAGAGACTTGAGGGCCCATGGCAGTGGTGTGGTGGGGGGTGGGAGTGGCAGAGACATCCTCTTGGAGACAGTGGGGAGGAGGAATGGGATGAGGACCTGTGGGAGGGTGGACCAGGAGGGGGGTAATGACTGGACTGTAACAAAATAAAATTACCAAATGATTGTAAAATTGCTACAATTCTTTAGTTTTATAATTAAACTTAAATTTATTTATTCAGTGTGTGTGAGCACACATGTGTACACATGTTCTGATATGCACATGGAAATCAGAGGACAAGTTGAAGGAGTTGGTTCTCCCCCTCCACCATGTGGGTCTGGGAGATTAAAATTAGGTTGCCAGAGTTGGCAGCAGATATCTTTATCTGCTAAGCTATCTCACTAGCTATAATATTTTCAAAATGAATTGTTCCATAGAATAAATATAATTGAAAGGATTAATAATTAGTAAAATGTGATTGTTTCTGAGTGGTAGTTATAATAATAAGTAACATTTCTTTATTTTTAATCTATATTTTCTAAGTTTTTATAAAGGTTTAATTTTTCATTTATTTTTATTTATGAAAGTATGTGTGTGTGTGTGTGTGTGTGTGTGAGAGAGAGAGAGAGAGAGAGAGAGAGAGAGAGAGAGACAGCGAGAGCGTGTGTGTGCACATGTGCTAGTGTATCATAATACACACATGAAGGTCACAAAACAACTTGTGGGAATTGGTTCTCTCTCTCTCAAATGTGTGTCCAGGGGATTGAGTTTGGTTATCGGGCTCTGTTGCACGTGCTTTAATGCATTAGGCTGTTTTGCCAGCCCCAATTTCCACATTTATTTTATGGCACACATAGTTTTGCAATGGCTTTCAGAGTGTCAGAGAATACTAAAGGCCCTACATTTAGTCGTATACCACAGATACAGTTTGAGGTTGCTTTACTTTCATGTTGTCTTAGTATTTTCTGTATGACACAAGTATATTTTTATGCTTTATGGATAGTGTTTAAAATGTTAAGACTTAAAGTTCTTCTGCTTGCTTCTTTTTAAAAATAGTTTTATTTTGAGATTTACTGAATAAAAAAAAAAAAAATCTCTGAAACCCATGAGATTTGTGAGCCTGGAAGAGTAAGTACTTACTTTTCTGAAGGAATTAGCGTTAAGAAAATGGGGACTTGAGAATTATTACAGGATTTTATTTTTTAGACTAAGTCTTACTTTTTTTTAAGCTAAGGCTGGCTTAAAATTTAAAAATAATATTAGAAAGTAATTAATTTTTTGATCTTTGAAGCTGTAGTGATCTTCCTGCTTCAGCCTCCCCGGTTTTGGAATTATAGGCACAAATAAAGGATACTTTTAAAAGTAAAGAGTAACAAGTAGATAAGGTTCTAAATCACTTTAAAACTTATCAAGATTCATAAAGACTTAAGATGCATGGCTGAAAGTGATGAAAACTGAATGAATAAATTCTTGGAAACCGGACTACCTTGATTTTGTTCAGTCTGAACACATGAGTTTCTGTTCACATGGAATTAGGTGGTGATGCTGATGTCAGACTGGTGATATGTAAACACTGGTTGAAATATACAGGATCAGTAAGTCTGCCTACCTGTCCCCAGGCCCTAACCATCCTAAATGTTTTACAACCGGAAACATTGTTGTATGTGTTTGCATTAAGACAATGTCTCACTATGTAGCCCAGGCTGGTCTCATTTCATGATTCCCCTGCCTCAGCCACCTGAGTGCTAGAATTACAGATATGCATTGGCACACCTTATAATATGTGATCTTGTATCTGCATGCTTGACAGTTCTTCTAGTTGTAAGATCTCATTAGACTTTCCACTGATATCTGGTTATCATCTGAGGGTAAGGACTGTGCCCTGGAAGAATATTCTGGTTTGACTAGTTATCAGTCCATCTTATAGGTGAAGAACTAGCCTCAGAGAAGCTAAGTGATTTGCCAATTAGTAAAGACATTCAGATTATAAAGCAAGTGATGCTGATTAGAGACTGGCTGAGAAGTCTAAAATTTTTTGGGTCATTTTTATAGAAAAAGGAGAAAATAATTTTGATGATTCTTACCTGGTAGTGCAAAAATAATTTTTCTTACACCATCAATATCCAAAGTTGCAAATGTTGTTGGCAAGCTAGAAACAAAAAAAAAAGAGTGTTCTTGCTTGTGATTGCTAAATAACAGAAGAGGTAACTTGAATGCTCAAGTTTTCTTGTTGAATGATTCACTTACCATATAAAACATTTTTTTGTGGACTTGCCTTTAAACCTTCCTATTTGGCAGGGCAGTGGTGGCGCACGCCTTTAATACCCGCAGGTGGGAGGCAGAGGCAGGTGGATTTCTGATTTTGAGGCCAGCCTGGTCTACAAAGTGAGTTCCAGGACAGCCAGGGCTACACAGAGAAACCCTGTCTTGAAAAACAACAACAACAACAAAACAAAAACCAAAAACAATAACAGAAAAAGAATCCTATCTGCTGCCCCAGAAGGATCTCCCAAGGTGGAAATTTCCAGCGGCCTCAGTCTAGTGGGTGAGGTTGGAGCATGGCGACCATTGCTAGCACTATGAGACACAGCCCCAGGATGCTGTCAGTGAAGTTAGGCTTCTTCAGATCCATGATCCAGCGGGATCCAAGGACTCAGAAACCCCCTCCCAGCCAGTGGCATGGGTTCCTTCCAGTCTGAGCTAGTGCCCTGAGCAGACCTTGGGCACGAGCTCCACACCCAGTCCCACAACATCCAGAAAAAGCTCGACTCCCAGGTGTTCTAACAGACACAGGATCATAGGATCTTTGGAGCTTGGTCACACCAGGATTTCAGGATCACTGAAATCCTGACTCCCAGGAGCTCTGACACACCTAGGATCATAGGATCCCAGGATCCCAGAATCACAGGATCCCAGAGACAGCTAGACTCTGAGGAGTTCTGACACAACCAGGATCACAGGAGAGACAGGCTCCAGTCAGAAACAGCAAGGGCAGGTAGCACTAGAGATAACCAGATGGCGAGAGGCAAACATAAGAACATAAGGAACAGAAATCAAGGTTACTTGACATCATCAGAACCCAGTTCTCCCACCATACCAAGTCCTGGATACACCATCACACAGGAAAAGCAAGATTCTGATCTAAAATCACTTCTCATGATGATGACAGAGGACTTCATCTGTAAACAGGTAGAAGTCCTTAAAGAGGAAACACAAAAATCACTTAAGGAATTACAGGAAAACACAACGAAACAGGTGAAGGAATTGAATAAAACCATCCAGAATCTAAAGATGGAAATAGAAACAATAAAGAAAACACAAAGGGAGACAACCCTGGAGATAGAAAACTTTGGAAAGAGATCAGGAGTCATAGATGCAAGTATCACCAACAGAATACAAGAGATAGAAGAGAGAATCTCAGGTGCAGAAGATACCATGGAAAACATTGACACAACTGTTAAAAAAATGCAAAATGCAAAAAGCTCCTAACCCAAAACATCCAGGAAATCCAAGACATAATGAGAAGTCCAAACCTAAGGATAATAGGTTTAGATGAGAGTGAAGATTCCCAACTAAAAGGGCCAGTAAATATCTTCAACAAAATTATAGAGGAAAACTTCCCTAACCTAAAGAAAGAAATGTCCATGAATATACAAGAAGCCTACAGAACGCCAAATAACTAGACCAGAAAAGAAATTTCTCCCATCACATAATAATCAAAACACCAAATGCACAAAACAAAGAAAGAATATTAAAAGCAGTAAGGGGAAAAGGTCAAGTAACATAAAAAGGCAGACCTATCAGAATTACACCAGACTTCTCACCAGAGACTATAAAAGCAAGAAGGTCTGGACTGAGCACGGAGTCCCTAATAGGCTCCCCAATGGAAGAGTTAGGTAAAGGACTGAAGGAGCTGAAGGGGATAGCAACCCCATAGAACAACAATATCAACCAACCACACCACCCAGAGCTCCCAGGGACTAAACCACCAACCAAGGTGTGCACATGGAGGGACCCATGGCTCCAGCTGCATATGTAGCAGAAGATGGCCTTGTTGGGCATCAATGGGAGGAGAGTCCCTTGGTCCTGTCAAGGCTTGATGCCCCAGTGTAGGGGAATTCAAGGGCAGGGAGGTGGGAGTGGGTGGGTAGGTGGGTGAACACGCTCATAAAAGCAGGAGAGGGGGAGGTGGACCTCCTTTATATTTTTAAGATCACTGTCTCTCTCCCTCTCTCCTTCCTGTATGTGGTTCCTACCCATGGTTGCCATGGTACTGGGGATACCAACTCAGATCGCCATGCTTGTGCTGCAAGCACTTTACTGACTGAGCCATCTCCAGTCGCCTGAGTATCTTTTTCTTTAAAATCAAAGACAAGTATATTTGGAATGTGCTGTACGTGGAAAAGGCAAAGCTAACTTTTTTGATTTTCTGTTTTTTGTTTCCACCAGTGAGTAGAATGTACATATGCTACAAGTTCTTATATTTAGGTAAGTATAATATTCTAACCAGTTAAGGGAAGACCACTTAAATTTGTAAGCCACTCTGTTGTGGCAAATTAGTTCACAGATAATTGTATTTAAAGTCAATATCAAGTATAAGGGCACTTTAAATTTTCTTTTAAACCCTAAAGGTTTCTCCAAAGGTATTCACTCAAAAAAGATCTATTTACAACAGAACGTTTCATACTCAGGCATTACTATGACAAGTATTTTGTTGATGGAAGTGTGTTAGGTCTAGAAAGCCATTTTCTTAGACTTCAACACATACTGCTTATTCTGAAATCAGAATTGACAGCATTTATCTATTGAAGTTTTAGGGGAGAAGAAGAAACATGTGTAACTAAAGCACTCCCTAAGCTGAGAGTGGGAAACTAGGAACTGAGGATGCAAACATCACCACCACAAGCTGTGTTTAATTCCCTGCAGCTGAAAACAAGTGATATCAGCATCCTTCCCCACAAACAGGAAAAAACAAAACAAATCTACATTTGAGAGGGTGAGAAATACAGTGACATGCTTTTGGGATGTCTTCTATGCTCTGATCAAATCACTACCGTTCCAAAGCACTGGGGAAACACTCAGTATACAACATTAGCACATGACAGGCCATTCTTTATTTTGTGCCTGTGAATGTACATGCCGGCATGGTGTGGAAGTCAGAGGACTCTGCAGGACTCAGTGTCTCTCTCTTCCCTTCCATCCTATGGGTTCTGGAGACTGAACTCTAGCCATCAGGCTTGCTTACCTACAAAGCCATATCGATGCCCCCTCCCCAGAATTTTTTGTTAAATATTTTTTTTGGATTTTCCAAACAGGGTTTCTCTATGTAGTCCTGGCTGTCTTGTAACTCTGTCAGTTCAGCAGGCTGGCCTAGAACTTGGAGATCCATCTGCCTCTGCCTCCTATTTGTTGGGATAAGAGGTGTGTGCCATCATCACCTGGCCCAAAATGTTATTCTTAACAGAATGAACCAAATCCCAAAGTTTCAAAAACAAAAGGGGTTTTCCTGCAATAGATATATTGGGGCACATTCATAACCATGCACAGACATACTGCCAGGGATCTTATGAAATTCAGGAGAACATCATAGGGTTAATTGTGCTTTTTTTAAAGATTTATTTTATTTTATGTATATGAGTGTTTTGCTTGCATATATGACTGTGCACCATGTGTGTTCCCTATGTCTGCAGAGGCCAGAAGAGAGTGTTGGATTCTCCTGGAACCAGAGTTGCAGATAGTTGTGAACACCATGTAGGCATTGGGAACTGAATGCAGGTCCTCTGCAAGAACAGCCTGTGCTGTTAATGGCTGCGCCATTCTTCTAGGTCCTTTAGGGGTAATCTTAGCTTTATACTAAATAAGGCTGAATTATGAGGGTAAAGCCTAATCCTTGTCCTAGAACTGAAACCCAGTGCTAACAAACCTTGGTGACTTTAGGAGAGCAGGCTGGTATTTGACTTACAACAATGCTAAGCTCTATGCCACTCTTTCTCATAGTTGATATGCGCCCCTATCAGAGTATAACTCTGAACTAAAGCAGGGTTACTGTTTCCTGTGTCATGTGCTAACATTCTCTCACACACTGAGGTATGAACAGGTGCCCATTTACTGAGTGCCAGGATCTAAGACGGCAGCTTTACTGCCTGAAGACTGTGTGTGTTTTATTAATACTGCTATTGGGCATTTGAGGATTTACCATCCTAGGAACTTCTCCCACCAGTCCCTTCTAGTTTTAGGAAATGTGAAATCTTCCTGTATGGCTATTTCACTTTCTTCCTGGATAGAATGGGAAGCAATGTTAAACAGCATTATAAAGTATTTATATGAAGAAAAAAGCAATTGAGTCTGAATCTACGTTTTTACAGGTAACAGACAGAGAAACATGTTCAATACAACCCAAGGAAGCAATCATTCTGTCTACTAGAGATGACACAGTGATCTACTTTCTCCAACAAGTCAATGGCAAAAATAAAAAGGCAAAAACAAAAAAACCAAAAAAAAAAAAATCCCAAAACACACCAAGATAACCACCACCACTACCACCTCTGAACCCCAAATCTAATAACAAGAGGTTCAGGGAGAAATAAATATTTAATAGAAATTTAATTACTAAGAGGAACAAATGGACTTTACTTGAATCTCAAATTAGAACAAAACAAAAAGCATTCTTTCTCATTTTAAATATTAGATAATAATACAAACCAATATTTATTCTCTTAGAAAAGACAATATTATTGTATTTTTGAAAGACAGTGTTCTTGTTCTTATGACCTATCAAAATGATATGATGTCTAAAACTAGCTTTAAAACATTTTAGCCATTTTCCCCCCAAAAGAGGTTGGGAATTGATGAAGCAGATATAAACACATGCTGGTAGTCACTGATTGCAGTAACAACATGTGGTTGGACTCAGTGTTTTTCTACTTCCCTATATATTTGAGAATTTTCATGCTGAACTATTTTAAGAAAAAATGAAGGAAGGTATGGGGAGAAAGAGAGGGAAAGACACAAAAGATGGTAATTACAAAGGAAACAAAATTAGAACATTTCTTTGCTTTGTTTCTACCAAACTCATTGATTCATAAGATAAAATCTTATTTCAAACTGGAACTGTACATTTGAAGAAGATTCTAGTACTAAAATATTTTATTCATTAAAATAAGAAACCCAGCTGGGCAGTGGTGGCACACGCCTTTAATCCTAGCACCTGGGAGGCAGAGGCAGGCGGATTTCTGAGTTCGAGGCCAGCCTGGTCTACAGAGTGAGTTCCAGGACAGCCAGGGCTACACAGAGAAACCCTGTTTCGAAAAAAAACAAAAAAAAAAAAAAGAAGAAACCCATAATAGAAAGTATAAAACAAAGAATTTAAGACTTGATTAGTTAAAGCAATCCAAATAATCTAATATAGTAGATAAAAGTATTTTTCATACCCTGGCTTCATAAAAACTCTTCCAAAATGGATCTGAGCATGAAGATCAATGTCCAGCACCTGCTTGAGATAGTCCTGTAAATATTAAAAACAGTCATTTTATTTTCAAACATTTTAGTACCAGACTTTTAACACATTAATGACAATAAAATTGATTTATGATCAAAAAGAACCTCTTTGCTATTTTAATGAAGTTGATGTGCTGATCTCAACTATCCGTTCCTCACTCTCTTACTCACTGAATGATTATGTCTGTGTATGTGGAGTACCAGTGGGGGCTTAAGGGCATATAACCCAAAGCAAAAGACAATTCCCCTTCCTTTCTAGAAAGTACTTGTAGAGCCAGAGGCAGTGCCATAATGCCTGTAATCTCAGCACTTAAGAGGAGGACATAGGAGAATTACAAGTTCAAGGCCAGCCTGGGCTAGATAGTAACACTATTTCTTAAAAATAAAAGCATACAGAAAATTTTAATCTAGTAGAGGAAGCTAGATAATAACTAGAATAACCATAGTAATGTTTTTATTTGATGAGTTTTTGTCTCTGAGATAAAATTTTATGACCAAGAAAGGCCATTAATAAAGAAGTCTTTAAAAGTTACGGTTAGTGTGGCACACTTACAACAGTGGTACGAATGTTATAGGGTAACAGATCGCTCTCTGATTAAAAAGATTTAAGCCATGTTCCACATGAGGAAACACATTCCTGCTACTGTAAATCTGGCCGACAACCTGGTTGGGGAACTTATAGGCTCCAGGGTGAACCTACCGTTACTAGTCTGCTAAATGAACACTGTATTAAAGTATCCTTTAACTTCATATTCCCCATAGAATAGTGCCATATCAGGCCTCCTTAGAGGAATTTCTCTGTTCAGTGAAGAGTGGTTAACACAGAAACTAAACTGGTCAGAGTGCAGAGAAGATGTGTACATGGAATGCTCAGCAGCAAACGGGCTGTTTACAGTACACCCCCTTCCTCAGGAGGGACACAAGTGACGCCGTGCCTCCTGCCCACGGCAGGACTGACACACTCATCAACTCACTCATCAAGGTGTTGTGGTAGCCTGAATAAGACCTCAACTTATAAGATCAATGGGTTTATGAGCCTGCCCCTGAGAAACTATGGACAACTGATGGTTTCTGGGGGAGGCTGAGTCAGCCTCTGGCAGGCCGACCACACTCCAGCAATGCACTCATACTCATCCCTGCAGGAGTGAGGGCCTTTAAGACATGTTAGACAAACTCACTTCCCCTTTCCTCCTTTCTTTTTTCTTGGAGGTGAGGCAGGTTTTTTGTTTTTGTTTTGTTTTTTTAAAGACAGGGTTTCTCTGTGTAGCCCTGGTTATCCTAGAACTTGCTGTGAAGACCAGGCTGGCCTCGAACTCACTGATACCTGCCTGCCTGTTTACAGAGTGCTGGGATAAAAAGGCATGTAAGACCACCCAGCTGCACAATTCATTTTCTAGTACTTGAGCATATTTTGATTAAAGGTGTGGTGGCACACGCCTTTAATCCCAGCACTTAGGAGGCAAAGGCAGGTGGATTTCTGAGTTCGAGGCCAGCCTCGAACTACAGAGTGAGTTCCAGGACAGCTAGGGCTACACAGAGAAACCCTGTCTCAAAAAACCTAAAAAAAAGAAAGAAAGAACAAAGCCTTGATTTTTACTAAATGTCATATCTAAGAGTCCTGTACTAGTAATCTTTTACAACCCTTTGTCTCTACAGTCAGTCTTTATACCTGCATGGTAAATATGTCACTAGACTAGGCTTCTCTCTCCTTTACCTTCATTTTTCAAAGGACTATTTTTCTGGATGTAAGTTCCATATTGGCAGTACATTTTTTTGAACTTTGAAAGTGCTATTTTATTGTTTTATGGGTTCTCTCATTTATGTTTGAATGATTTCTGTTAGTTTTATCTTTTCTTATGAGGTGGAGTACTTTGTTGAGACTGCTCATTGTTATGGGTTTTCAGTACTTTGGCCAGGATTACCTAGGTATGGTTTCTTCGTAGCTCCTGGAAATCTCTGGCTTGTTGTCTTTTACTAGTTTTGAAAATTTTTTTCAGGGCGGGGAGATAGTTCAGGCAGTAAACTGACTGCTATGCAAACTTGAGGACTGAGTTTGTATTCCCCACTCCCACAGAGAAAGCTGGGCTCAATGGTACATAATTCTACCTCTGAGGAGGCAGAGACAGGCTGACCCTTGGAGCTTGCTGGCCAGTGTACCTAGGTAAGCTCCAGTGTGATAACTTATCTATAAAACAAACAAACACAATTATGCTCAAGTTCTCTTCTTGAACTTTATTTATATATGCTAAGACACTTTATCATATTGTTTTATCTGCTTCCATATCTTCTATTGTTTTTCTAAACTCATAGATTTCAGCTTCCTTCTTTCTTTCTTTCTTTCTTTCTTTCTTTCTTTCTTTCTTTCTTTCTTTCTTTCTTTC
>NW_021604585.1:8014093-8033706 GCF_004785775.1 Grammomys surdaster | reverse complement strand
TTCTTTCTTTCTTTCTTTCTTTCTTTCTTTCTTTCTTTCTTTCTTTCCTTTTTTCCTTTTCCCTTTTCCCTTTCCTTTCCCTTTCTTTCTTTTTTTTTTTTCGAGACAGGGTTTTTCTGTGTAGCCCTGGCTGTCCTGGAACTCACTCTGTAAACCAGGCTGGCCTCGAACTCAGAAACCACCTGCCTCTGCCTCCCAAGTGCTGGGATTAAAGGCGTGTGCCACCACCGCCCGGCAGATTTCAGTTTCTAAAGTTCTTATTTTTGTTACTTTTTTGGAAATATGTAACAGCTTTTAGAGATTCATGTGAGTAATATAAAAATCGGTTTCACTTCTGAGGCTTGTTCATGAAAATGTCTTCTTTCAATTTTAAGTCATTTTGCTAGAAAGTCCTGGGTAATGAAAACAAAAAAATTAGTTTTCTTTTAGTGACCAGCTGAAGCATTGCCCTTCTTCAAGAGTTTAAGCTAAAGAACTGAGGTATTTTTAAGATAACCATCCTCCATAAAAAAAAACTTTGAATTCTCTTCTTTCTTCTTTCCTTTCTTTTTTGAGACAGGATCTCACCAGCAGCCCTGGCTGAACTTGCTATATAGACCAAGCTGGCTTGAAACCACCATGTCCAGCTAACCTTGGATTCCTAAGAATTATGAAAAAATTGTTTTTTTTTTTTCATTAACTTCTCAGTGTTTTATTCTTAGTTTCTTGATCTTTTGTGTCATACCTCCTGCCCCGACACCATCTTGGGGATTTGTGATTCCTTCTTTCCCTTCCTTCCTTCCTTCCTTCCTTCCTTCCTTCCTTCCTTCCTTCCTTCCCCTCTTCCTCCTCCTCCTCCTCTTCTTCCTCCTCTTCCTCTTCCTCCTCCTCCGTCTCCTCTTTGTCGTCGTCTTCTCCTTCTCCTTCTCCTTCTTTTTGTGAAAAGGTCTTGTTATCTATTTACGTAGCTGAGGCTGGCTTTGAATTCAAGATCCTCCTTCAGACCCTCACATAGCATTACCCCTATGGAATTAGAGGCAGATACTACTATCTCAGCAAATGTTTCCAAAAGCTTATTAAGTATCAAGAATTCTGCGTGCCAAGGATAAAATGGTCAGGCATGACCTTGAACAAGGATATTATATGCTTTTACTAGATGACAACAACCCTCCACAAATAGATTAACAAAATAAATGCCATTTGTGGTACATACTACAATGGAAACAACCAAGCACTAGGAGAGGCACTAGGAAGGTGGGCTAGAGAATTAGAAAAGGCCATTGTAGAAGAAGTAGCGATTTATTTAGCTAAGCACTGCAGAGTAAGAGGGATACAGGCAAGGAAAATGTTGAGGAAAGAGAGTAAATTATATCATTTTGAAAGTAATTTTTAGGTAACTAAATAAGCTAATAGATAGAAGTGATAGAAAGTTAACTAGTGAATAATTGTCAGATACTTAATTTTTATGTAATATATAGTACTAAACCATTGATTTCTAACTATAGTTTTAAGTGAACAAATTTTTAATAATGCAATTTGCTTATTTTTATATGCTATGGAGAGCTCAAAACAGGAGAAGTGACCTTCATTTGCCTTGTTTTATAAAAACCATGCCTAAACAAAGCCTTAAGTATAATTAAATTTTAGTTAACTCAATTTTAATGAACTTACTTGTGGGGTGTGTCTCTGTGTGTGAGCGCACATGCGCACAGGGCATAGCCCTCAATTGCTCTCCACCATTTAAGAGAGTTATGGAGAAGAGAGGGAGAGGACAAGGAGAAGGCACATGGGTATGAGTGTGTGAGCATGCTAAGAAGCATATGTACGGGTTAGAAGACAACTTTAATGAAAATGAAGACACATTATACCAAAACTTGTGGGGACACAAGGAAAGCAGTGCTAAGGGGAAAACCTTATAGCTCTAAATATCTACAAAAAGAAACTGGAGAGAGCATATACTAGCAACTTGAAAACACACCTGAAAGCTCTAGAACAAGAAGTAAATACACCCAAGAGGAGTAGACTGCAGGAAATAATCAAACTCAGGGCTGAAATCAACCAAGTGGAAACGAAAAGAACGTTACAAAGAATCAACAAAACCAGGAGCTGGTTCTTTGAGAAAATCAACAAGATAGATAAAACCTTAGCCAGACTAACCAGAGGGCACAGAGACAGTGTCCAAATTAATAAAATCAGAACTGAAAATGGAGACATAACAACAGAAACTGAGGAAATTAAAAAAAAATCATCAGATCCTACTACAAAAACCTATATTCAACAAAACTGGAAAATCTGGATGAAATGGACAATTTTTTAAGACAGATACCAGGTACCAAAGTTAAGTCAGAAGTAGATAAAACCATCTAAACATCCCATAACCCATAAAGAAATAGCAGTCATTAACAGTCTCCCCACCAGCCGGGCAGTGGTGGTGCACGCTTTTAATTCCAGCACTTAGGAGGCAGAGGCAGGCGGATTTCTGAGTTCGAGGCCAGCCTGGTCTACAGAGTGAGTTCCAGGACAGCCAGGGCTACACAGAGAAAACCTGTCTCGAAAACCCAAAAACAAACAAACAAACAAACAAACAAAAAACAAAAAAACAGTCTCCCCATCAAAAAAAGCCCAGGACCAGATGGTTTTAGTGCAGAATTCTATCAGACCTTCCAAGAAGACCTAATACCAATTCTCTTCAAACTATTCCACAAAATAGAAACAGAAGGAACACTACCCAATTCGTTCTATGAAGCCACAATCATGCTCATACCTAAACCTCACAAAGACCCAACAAAGAAAGAGAACTTCAGACCAATCTCCCTTATGAATATTGATGCAAAAATACTCAATAAAATCCTTTCAAACCGAATCCAAGAACACATCAAAACAATCATCGGGAGACTGCTCTACCTGAGTATTCATCCCTTGTGCAGTCACCAAAGGTAGACACTGATATGGATGCCAGGAAGTGCTTGTTGACAGGAGCCTGATATAGCTGTCTCCTTAGAGGTCTACCAGAGCCTGAAATATACAGAGGCTGATGCTCACAGCTAACTATTGAACTGATCAAGGGGTTCCCAATGGAGGAGTTAGAGTGAAGACTGAAGGAGCTGAAAGGGTTTGTGACCCCAAGAGGAGAGCAACAATATCAACCAACCACAGCTCCCAGGGTCTAAACCACCAGCCTGGGAGCACATAGGGAGGGACCCACGGCTCCAGCTGTATATGTAGAGGAGGATGGCCTTGTTGGGCATAGGTGGGAGAGGAGATCCTTGGTCCCATGAAGGCTGGACGCCGAGTGTGGGGGAATTCGAGGGTGGGGAGGTGGGAGTGTGGAGAAGGTGCCGGCATATCCTCATAGAAGCAGGAGGAGTGGGGATGGGATGGGGGTTCCTGGGCGGGGGTGGGGAATGGAATTAAGGGGATAACATCTGAAATGTAAATAAAATATCCAATAAAAAAAAAAGAAGAGACAGTGGAAATAGCTAGACTTGTTTGATATGCTGTTCTTTTAAAAGTTTCATGGGTGGAGCTGCCATGTCTGAACAGAGATAGCCACTTGGCCCTAGGTTAGATTCCTACAATAAACTGGTATTAACACACATATAAGAAACTGACTGTTAAGCCTTACATCAATTTGATTGGACTGATGAATGCCTAGGAGATTAGTCAAGCACACCTCTGGAAGGATTCACTAAGTGAGAAAATTGGGTTTTTACATTGTATACCATCAGAAAGAATAAAAGGGAGCCAGGCAGTGGTGGCACACGCCTTTAATCCCAGCACTTGGGAGGCAGAGACAGGAGGATTTCTGAGTTCAAGGCCAGCCTGGTCTACAGAGTGAGTTCCAGAACAGCCAGGGCTACACAGAGAAACCCTGTCTTGAAAAACCAAAGGGGCTGGGGTGGGGAGAATAAAAGGGAAAAGCAAGAAGACTCCACCATGTGCAGGCCTCGCTCTGCTTCCTGACCACCCAGATGTGAGCTGTTCTGTTCCATAAGGCCCTCTTGGCCACGATGGACTGAAACCTTTGATAACCACAGCTATAATAAAGTCTTTCTCTCTTATATTGTTTATATCAGATATTTTATGAATGTGATAAAAAGTGATTAACATTGTTTGACTTGCATGAACTATCTAGAGATTTGACAGATAAAACTTTTGTAATTTTACTACCAGAGGAAACATTCACCAAGACTCCTCAGTCTAGTCTCAGGGTCACAGATTTCCTGCTTTACCCTAAAAATCCTAGAACTAGAAGTATATGCCATCATACCTGGTTGGTCAAACTTATGAAGTTGTCTCTCCAAAAGAGATTTCACACAGTTCTGACAACTTACCAGACCACCCTGCAGGAGAGCCTGGAACTAAATTAATAATAGGTCAGTGATGGGTGGGGCCATACCTTGACCAGGACTGTTTAGTTGTACATACATGTTGCTTTGCGTTTAAACTTGAACTTCATGTTAGAATCCTGAAGATAGATTTGCAGTTAGGAGGTCACTGGACCTATTTACTATTCTCAGTGTGATCAAGGTTGAAATTTCCGTTTTCTGCTTTTCATCATTGCTTGTTTAAACTAGCCTACTGAAGAAAGTGACTAGACCTTGATTGTTAGGTTTGCCGAGGCCCAAGCTCTGACCCTAGCAATTCTAGTAAATCTCTAGGCAATAAGGATAAAGATCAAGTCCTGAGGTCTTGGGAATAGTCTGAGATATCCTTATCTTACTTAAAATCTCTTTCCCAGTGAATTAAAGTTCTAGTGTAAGAATCTTGAAACAGAGATAGTAGAATAAAGAAAACCAGCGTGCCTAATTATATTAGCTTTGTTTACTTCTAAATAAAACTCTAAGACAGACGATATCTTTGTTAGCACTAATAGATTAGATTCAGATGCATTCATCTTATGCTTACAACATTTCCAACATAACTGCCATGCCTGTGTGTACATAAGGTTTTGCCTCTGTAGAGGTATAAGGAGAGACAAACATTAGATTTCCCAGCAGATCCCACAATTAGCTCCTTAGAAACTAAGATAAATTCTGTATAAGACAATCCCTGAAAATACATTTAACATTAAACAGTCCTGAATTTAGGGTATGCTCTTGTGATATTAAGAGCAACCTGATAACGAAAACATGCTGCAAATCATTTCTTATAGCGCTCCCACAGTACAGATTCCAAATGTAGTCTTTGGATTTCATGAGATGTCTGAAATACCTGGTGCTAAAGGCTTTTGGGAGACTTCGAGGAAAGACTTAACACAGCTAATTATGTGTAGCATGAATACTTATCCACATTATTAACACTTTCCTTCAAGCTATAATTTGAAATAATAGTCTTAGATTAAGATTCTTTTGTGGGTTTTGGAAGCTAAAATTCTGTTCTCAAAAAGAGTCTGAAATCAAAGTTGTGAATGAAAATGCAGGTATTTTCTGTTCAGGTTACTGAATTTGTTTTCAGAGACAAAAGAATTCATGGACCAGGGTTAGGTTGTAAGTTTAGACCATTTCATAACTGTAGGGGGCAGGGTCCAAGATCATATATACAATTATATATTTTATATACTCTAGCTCCTAGAAAATATTAATTTAAAAACCAAGCATGGTAGCACAACTGTATCTCACTCTAGAGCTGGAAGCAGAAGGACCAAAAGTTCAGGATCATCATGAGCTATATACCAAGTACAAGGCTAGCCTGGGCTATAGGAAACCTTGACTCAGAAAAAAGAAGAAAATATGAATTTATTATAAAACTGTTATGATGACATCATAATTTTAAAATTTAAGTCATTATTATGAGATATGAGAAAATTTAGGAATAGGTATAACATTTCTAAAATACTTTTGAGATAAACCATAAACTTGATTATAGCAAGGAATATTTTACCTTAATAACATTATTCAATAAGTCTAATAATCATAAGCTAACATTTCATTAAGACATACAAACTTAGTGATAGTATAATGCTTAAACTGAGATTTATGTAAGATTAAGATATACGATGTATAAAATACTTAGTAATATAAAGTCATATATATGTGTATACTTTTTCATTGCAATTATCAATCATTTAGAGAAGGCGAAAGGAACTTCTTCCTTTGGTTCTTCTTGTTGGATGCAGAGGCTGAAGAATATGGTGGGTAAGATGGATACCTCTGTAAGGTCATGTTCGAATTGAAGAAAGGTGGATCTTTATCTTGGGCATAAATATAACATATAAAGGAAGTCTCAATGTAAAAGTAAGTGAAAAACATGTCTCCAAGGTATGAGCAAAAAGCACTCTAGTTTATGAGATTTTCCAGGATGCTCCTGATACAAACATCCTGATTAATTCCACAGTATCTCTTTTAGAAAGACCAGCACTTCCTGAAGCTGTCATGCTTTTGGCTTTGTGGGATTCTGATAATGAACACTAGATGCCTACCTAGTATTATTGTTAATGGTCAGTGTTAACAGTTACTTGACATAGCCTGGAATTACCTGAAAAAGGAGTCTCAATTGTCTGTCCCAGGCTGGTCTGTGGGTATTTCTGTGAGGGATGGTCTTAATTATTAATTGATGTAAGAGGGCCCAACCAAGAGGCGATACTATTCTCTTGATAGGTGGTCCTGGGTTAGATAAAGAAGCTAGCTCAGTATGAGCCTGCAATTGAGCCAGCAAGCAGCATTCCTTAATAGTTCCTGCTTGAGTTCCTGCACTCACTCCCTTGAATGATGGACCTGGAGGTGTAAGGCAACAAATTCTTTCTATCTCTGTGTTGCTTTGGGTCAGAGTGTTCTACTGTAGAAGCAGAAATCAAATCAAAACACTACCAAACCACAATAGTGGATCAAAGGTAAACTCATAAAGTGACTAAGTTCCATGAGCCTATTTTTCCATACCTTTTCCCCCATGGACACACCTCCTGATGTGATGATGACATCAGCACGGCTGATACCCTCATTCAAGGCATTGAGTAAGTCATCTGGGCTGGAATGATAAACACAAATATGTTAACACAGAAAGAAAGAGAGAAAGAAAGAAAGAAAGAAAGAAGGAAAGAAAGAAAGTGCTAACTGAAAACTATTTAAAAATGTTATTGGCTTACATTATTGTGAGCATAATAATGTGTTCTGTGTGAAGTGGGATTCAATTGGGTCTCTACAATTAAGGGTGTAAATATTAACATAGAAAAAGAACATTGTACAATGCTAAGTAGTAGCTCCTGGCACTTCCACAGGGCTTTTTGTTCAAACAATACAGTAGAGGAGACAGTGGGGTGCTGTAGGATGTCTGAAGTACTTTGGTTTGCCCACAAATATCTCATGTACTTAAAGTTACATGTCCTGGAATTCCTGGGCATACAAGTATAGTCACTCTATGTGTTGACAGGATCACATAAGACTTTAGAGACTTTAGAGAAAGAGGAACACTCCTCCGTTGTTGGTGGGACTGCAAGATGGTGCAACCACTTTGGAAATCAGTCTGGCGGTTCCTCAGAAAATTGGAGATAGCATTACCTGAGGATCCAGCTATACCATTCCTAGGCATATACCCAGAAGATGCTCGAACATATAACAAGGACATATGCTCAACTATGTTCATAGCAGCCTTATTTATAATAGCCAGGAGCTGGAAAGAACCCAGATGTCCTTCAACTGAGGAATGGATTCAAGAAATGTGGTATATTTACACAATGGAGTATTACTCAGCTATTAAAAACAATGAATTCGAGAGGTTCCTAGGTAAATGGATGGAACTAGAAATTATCATCCTGAGTGAAGTAAGCCAATCACAAAAGAACACACATGGTATTCTCTCACTGATTATCGGATATTAGCCCAGAACCTTGAAATGCCCAAGATGCAACTCACAGGCCACATGAAGCTCATAAAAAAGGATGACCAAGTGGAGGTGATTCAGTTCTTCTTAGAAGGAGCAACAAAATACTCAAGGGAGCAAATATGGAGACAAAGTGAGGGACAGAAACTGAAGGAGGGGCCATTTGAAGACCTTTCCACCTGAGTATCCATCCCATGTTCAGTCACCAAAGTCAGATGCTGATGTGGAAGTCAGGAAGTGCATGCTGATAAGGGCCTGATATGGATGTCTCCTCAGAGGCCTTCAAGAGTCTGACATATTCAGAGGCAGATGCTCACAACTAGCCATTGAACTGATCATGAGGTTCTCAATGGAGGAGTTAGAGTGAGAACTGAAGGAGCTGAAAGGGTTTGTGGCACCGTGAGGAGAGCAACAATACCGACCAACCACAGCTCCCAGGGTCTAAACCACCAGCCTGGGAGCACTTAGGGAGGGATCCGGGGCTTCAGATGAATACGTAAGAGTGGAGGGCCCTGCTGGGCATAGGTGGAAGATGAGATCCTTGACCTCATGAAGCCTGGACGCCCCAGGGGGTGGGAATTTTGAGGGTGGGAAAGTGGGAGTGGGGGGGTAGGTAGGGGTTACATCCACAGAGAAGAAGGAGGAGGAGTAAGGGGATAGGGAGTTCCTGGGTGGGTGGGGGATGGGGTAAGGGGACAACATATGAAATGTAAATAAAATATCCAATAAAAAAATTTATTATCAAAAAAAACAGACTTTAGAGAAAGTCAGGTGTGGTGGTTCATGCCCATTATATTGGGATTCATGAAACTGAAGCAGGACGTTCATTGTTCAGTTTGAGGCCAGCTTGGGCTGCATAGCGAGATACTGTCTCAAAAAACAAACCCAAACAACAAATGAATAAAGAGTCTTTAAAGCAAGTGTCTTGGAGTCTTGAAAAATGGGCTAGACTTTGACAGAAAGGAATGGGAAAGGGCTTTATAAACCAAAGGAAATGCACTGGCAAGAGCCTTGGAAGAACAACTAAACTTATGGTGTTACCAGGTCAGAATGGACTATGGCCTGGCTAGAGTGAAGGGCGTGGCAGAAATGATTAGGTAAAAGGATAAGAAGATTCTGGAGGTTCCCTCAAGCTTGAAAATATGGGGTCTATCAAATAAGAAGTGGAAGGAGGAAACCCCAAGGACTATGAAGAGCCAACAGGACCTTATTGGGAAAAGAAAGGATAGAAAAAAAAGAAGGAAGGCGATATGAGCTACTGTGTAAGAGTAAAGGGACAAGATGAATACTGGGGATTGAGGATAAGCATATTCCTTTTAGCAAAGAAGACAAGTAAGTGTACCAGGCCCCTCCTGGTGTGTAGCTGAGTTCTGGGGAGAAGAGGTACTTTATATCCAGCTCACACTCTCTTTTTCTGAGAACATCTTTCTTGGAAGAGAGTAGTGTTTACTTTCTGTTTGTTCTTCATAGACATCTGACACAGACATCCAAGAAGTAAGCCTGGCTTCTCATTTTCCAGGGTTGGCTTAGTCTGTCTATAGCCTAGACCCCATTCTTTCTCTTGAGTTCCATGTGGTAACACTATAATGTCCCCAGAATTCCTCCTTTGCTTAAGGTCACTTGAGTAAAAAGTTTTTGAATACAAAGATACTTTTTATAGTAATTGAATGTATTTCCCAAATCTCCCATGTCTTTGAAGCTGGATATCCAGTCACCTTAATGAACTACTTGATAAAGGAAGGGGGCAGAACACTATTGATGCCAGATGGATTGAGACTGCCTGAGCTTAAATCCTGGTGCTGTTACTTGCTAAATGTTAAACCTTAGACAAGTTCATAAACCTCTTTTGCCTCAGTTTTCCATCTGTAAAGTAAGGATAAAAGAGCTGTTACCACATTGAATGATAGAATGTATAAAAACACTAGGAATAGTAACCAGAACATCTATGTTTCTCAGAAAGGTTAGTTGTCATTTATCTAATAGTATGACAAAGTACAATTTTAGGATGCCAGGCACTTCGTTCTTGAAAGTTCAGAGGTGGTCTGAGGTTGAGATTTAAATCCATTTATAGAGTATATGTGAAAAGTCTAAATGGCAAGGCACGTTTTCCTGCTTGCATCACTGGGGTTGTTGGATCTCAGAAGCAACCTCCCAAGGAGAATCTATGAAAATAAAACCTTGGAAAGTGACTGTGGGAGGTTCTGCCTACCAATATAGGGACATTTGCAGGTCTTCAGTTAGATGTACAAAAAGTACTTGTATGTTCACTGAAGGAAGAACCCACAGTAAAAAAAAAACCAAATCCACTGTAAAGTGGATTTTAAAGTTAAACTAGGGAGGCAAACATGGAAGAAGGGTTGTACTGAACTAAGTACTTTAAACAGATCTTATCAGTCCTTTTCATTTTGATTTAAGGAAAATTACAGCAAATTATTCTGTTATGTGGTAGGAATAACACCCTACCATGTAGACTGTAGTTCAAGTTAATATCAACAAAACATAATTTTGTGCTGATTCAAGGAAACACTAGTAATTTTACCAATCTTATATCATTTATAGCATGCTGGCTATACAGAATTTTGAAAAGTGTTTTGAAACAAAGCATCAGTGACACACATTTGATCATGGGACTAATATTTGTAGGTAGACTGTCTTGGCTAACTAATGATTTCAAAGAAGCATACTTTCCAGTGATTTTTCCGTATTCCTTTCATAGTATTCTGGAAACTTTTTCCTATTTTGTAAAAAGTAAATAAATAAAACCACCATACAAATGAACAAAACAAACAAACAAACAAACAAACAACAACAAAAAGCCTGTGTGATCACATAATCACCAATGGTCCACATGAAAAATTAGTTTGCAGAAGTAAATTACAAGAGATTTTGTCCCAAATTCTTACTGTAATTTATCTTGCTTTAAAGAAAATGTTCAATGCTACTTTCCACCTTGTGGCTAGAAGATTGATAAAATGGTTGCTTCTCAGTTTGGAAATGTCATCTTGTCTAGCATCACAGCTGGGCCCACCATCTGGGTCCTGTCCTTCTCCGTCTTCCTGTTCCTTGTGTGTGGCTTGGTGACAGACACTCTTACCTGCTATGCCATCTCATTGGTCTCTGACTTAACTTTTTTTTTTTTTTTTTGGTTTTTTTTTCGAGACAGGGTTTCTCTGTATAGCCCGGGCTGTCCTGGAACTCACTCTGTAGACCAGGCTGGCCTCGAACTCAGAAATCCGCCTGCCTCTGCCTCCCGAGTGCTGGGATTAAAGGCGTGCGCCACCACCGCCCGGCTCTGACTTAACTTTTAACCAATGAAAACTGAGTTTGCTTTTGAAGATCAAGAACTCGACTTAAATAAGAGGTAAATGGCATTAAAATAAGACATTATAGTAGGAAGAAAACCTCCCGATTTTCTCAGTTTATTAAACAGAAATGAATATATTAATTTTTTATTAATTTTTCAAGGATTGGATAGTAAAACTGCAAAACATAATTTATCCTGATGCTTAAGACATAATTCTCTATGTATAATCAACTGACACTGAGAAATAAAATTAATGACAATAATGCTCATGTTTTAAAAGAACAATATACTTCCGCACCTATGAGTTAATTTCAAAATGCTGTTATATAGGCAGGATAGGAGAAGATACTGAGGTTGACAGACATAGGGAGATATTCAAGGTTATGTTGTTTTCATTTTTAATCTATTTTTCTAAGTGACCATAATATTCATATTGTGAAAGACATAATTTTTTATAGTCTACCTTCAGGCAAAAGCTGTCAATATGTATAAATCTTATTTGACTATGAGGATGCAGGGTCAAGTGTGATGGGTCTCCTCATTATACAATGGTGAATAAAAATATATTAGGAAAAAAGAAATAGTGAATATGTTCGACTATGAGAATCAGTATCTAGGAGTAAAAAAACAAAGGGTACTAGATGGAATAATTTCCAAAATAATAAAGAATAAAAGAGAGCAAGTATCTATCTGAAGTAGTATCTGTCTGAAGCCAAGCAACAACACAGCCAGAAAAAAACAATAAAGTTGTATAAATTGTAATGAAGTTAAGATGGAAGCAAAAAAAATCCTGTTAATAATTTATGCAAGCTTTCTATTAAAGCAAAAAGAATAATAATGTTTCAAGTATATGGAAGATAGGCCTTTCAATTTTAAGCTCAAGTTCTGTTTTATTGTTAATTATAAGGAAATGCCTCAAGAGATCAGAGACTGAAAATAACTGGCAAATGTAAATAAGCAAAACTGCAGGCAGGGCAACACTAGCATCAAAGAGCAGCGAGAAAGGAGCAGGAGAGGCCACAGTTAGGTAAAAGCTGATAGAAAGCTGACAGCATCTGTAACTAACTGCCCTATCAAATGTTCTTGTTTTATCCAGGCTCGGCAACTGCTCTACCAAATCCTTTCACGAGGTAGGCACTTGGTAAATGTGCCAGATTAATCATGGTTTTAAATCAATCTCTCTATAGTAGCTTTGGGAATAAACAATTATAATGATATTACAGCAAATAATAGTTTCTGAAAATGGAAGAGAACATACCATTTAATATTTTTATAAGGATAAATGGCACTTTCTTTGAGAGGGATCTAAGTAATGTTAAACAGGATTGTGCATTCATATGTCTGAAAGGCCATTATATAGAAAGAAGATGGAGGCAGCTTATTTTAGAAGAAACAGATTTGGCCTAGTATTATGGAAACACATCCTGACTGTAATAATAATAGCATATAAGAAGAAAATCTGCTGCCTCATAAAAAAGATTTTTCTTACTAAAATAATCAAAACAAAACCATGATGACTGCCCCTTTCTCTGCGGAATCACCATGGCGGCTGGGACCCTGTACACATACCCTGAAAACTGGAGGGCCTTCAAGGCCCTCATCGCTGCTCAGTACAGCGGGGCTCAGGTCTGCGTGCTCTCCGCACCACCCTACTTCCACTTTGGCCAAACCAACCGCACCCCTGAATTTCTCCGAAAGTTTCCTGCGGGGAAGGTTCCAGCATTTGAGAGTGATGACGGATTCTGTGTGTTTGAGAGTAATGCCATCGCCTATTATGTAAGCAATGAGGAGCTGCGGGGAAGAACGCCGGAGGCAGCAGTTCAGGTGGTGCAGTGGGTGAGCTTTGCTGACAGCGACATAGTTCCTCTAGCTAGCACCTGGGTGTTCCCCACCTTGGGCATTATGCACCACAACAAACAGGCCACTGAAAATGCAAAAGAGGAGGTGAAGCGAATCCTGGGGCTGCTGGACACTCACTTGAAGACACAGACTTTTCTGGTGGGTGAGCGAGTGACAGTGGCTGATATCACAGTTGTCTGCACCCTGTTGTGGCTCTATAAACAGGTCTTAGAGCCTTCTTTTCGCCAGGCCTTCCCCAATACCAACCGATGGTTCCTTACCTGCATTAACCAGCCCCAGTTCAGGGCTATCTTGGGGGAGGTGAAGCTGTGTGAGAAGATGGCCCAGTTTGATGCTAAGAAGTTTGCAGAAAGCCAGCCTAAACAGGATACTCCAAGGAAAGAAAAGGGTTCACGAGAAGAGAAACAGAAGCCTCAGGCTGAGCGGAAAGAGGAAAAAAAAGGCAGCTGCCCCAGCTCCTGAGGAAGAGATGGATGAGTGTGAGCTCATTGGCTGCTGAGCCCAAGGCCAAGGACCCTTTCGCTCACCTGCCCAAGAGTACATTTGTGTTGGGTGAGTTTAAACGTAAGTACTCCAATGAGGACACCCTCTCTGTGGCACTGCCATATTTTTGGGAGCACTTAAAGACGGCTGGTCCCTGTGGTATGCTGAGTACCGCTTCCCTGAAGAGCTCACCCAGACCTTCATGAGTTGCAACCTCATCACTGGAATGTTCCAGCGATTGGACAAACTGAGGAAGAATGCCTTTGCTAGTGTTATCCTCTTTGGAACCAACAACAGCAGCTCCATTTCTGGCATTTGGGTCTTCCGAGGCCAAGAGCTTGCTTTTCCACTGAGTCCAGATTGGCAGGTGGACTGTGAGTCGTATACACGGCGGAAACTGGATCCTGGTAGCGAGGAGACCCAGACCCTGGTTCGAGAGTACTTTTCCTGGGAGGGGGCCTTCCAGCACGTGGGCAAAGCCTTCAATCAAGGCAAGATCTTCAAGTGAACATGTCTTGCCAGTCGCCTAGCTGCCTGCACCTACCCTTCAAGGGAGATGGGGGTCATTAAAGGAAACTGAACTTTAAAAAAAACAAAACAAAACATGATGACTAACTGCAAAAGATTTTCCTTAACATTCTCCATGAGTGAAAAAGACTGGTCTAGGTAACATGAGGGTGTGGCAGTGCACACCTTTAATCCCAGCACTTGGGAGGCAGAGGCAGGTGAATCTCTTGAGTTAGAGGCCAGCCTGATCTACAGAGATAGTTCCAGGACAGCCAGGGCTACACAAAGAAACTGTCTCAAAAAAACAAAACACCAACAAATAACTCCCCCCAAAAGCAGTTCCCTAAATATTCTGAGCCTATGAGAATACTGAAAATTATAAAGACAATAACTATATTTTCTTTTACAATATGAAACATAGAGGGAGAAAGTGATTTGAGCACTGCAATAAGAAACTATGTTGTGGGTCATACTGTTCTTCCTCTCAAGTGTTCAGCAGTCTCTATAAATTGGATAAATTTTAGAAGCTATGCTTTGTGTTTCCCATAATTTCAGTTAATTCAGTCATTCTGGATTTCTGACGGGGTTGAAGACTTACAGTCTCATAGCCATTCCCAGCTATTTACTTTGAGAGAAAAGATTTGAGAGGATGGTTTTCAGCTGACATTCATTCTAAAGCCAAGAAAAAAGCCAGGTTCAGAACTAAGTCTTTTAGTTAGGAGAGATGACAGAGTTTCTGGTTAGTCAACAAAATGTTGGACTGGGTATTAAGTCTATCTTGTACCTTACTGATACAAATTAGTATAGTTATGCTCTAACTGTAGTTTGAGAGAAAAGTTTTATTGTAACAGGAAGAGTGATATGTAGGAGGAGCTAAGGTGGGAGGAGTAAGGAGAGAAAGAAGAGGAGTAAGAGGAGGAGGAGGAAGAGAAGGAGAGGAGTTAGGAGAAGAGAGAGAGGGGGTGGGGAACATGGAGGCGGGTGTTCGAGTGTCTCCACCAGTCAAAGATAGTTGGTATATCTAGGTTGGGTATTGGGTTACACTTCTGATTGTATGGGCATCTTGTAATTGAGCATTACCAAACTTATAAAGCCTTTGATTAACATTTAAAAAAGTTTCTAATAAAAAAAAAGAAGTCAGAACCTAAAAAACAAACAAACAAACAAAAAATTATGTTATGGGTCATACCGTTCTCCCTCTCAATTTTTTTGGGAGATACACACATACATCAATACTTATACATACATGCATACATACATATGTAGACAGATGATATGATAAAGAAGATGAAGAATTTTCGATTAACCAATGTGTTCCTATCAAATTTTGATATAATTTATTATTATTATTATTATTATTTTTGGTTTTTCGAGACAGAGTTTCTCTGTATAGCCCTGGCTGTCCTGGAACTCACTCTGTAGACCAGGCTGGCCTCGAACTCAGAAATCCGCCTGCCTCTGCCTCCCAAGTGCTGGGATTAAAGGCGTGCGCCACCACCGCCCAGCTTGATATAATTTAAAATAAAACATTTTTATTTGTATTTTGAACATACTTGTATGGTGCCTGTTATATGGTAAAGGATGAAATGTTGTAACATACACATATGTGTATGTGTGTGTTTACACTGTATAAAGATGCGTCTCTGTCCTTTCTCACTTGCCCAAGGTACCTTTTGGTAGCAGGTAATTGTTAACTGCTCTGTGTTCCACATGGGTCACACGCGTGTACCTGCCCAAGAGCTATTTGGATTTACAAATGAAACACACACACCAATTAATTTTAACACGCCTTGACTAGCTGGGTACTTCTAATCCTTCCAGAGGCTAGCAAGCACTCCTCTCCGGTATTCTGGAGTTAACATCTTTAAAATCTATATTTCATCTCATCTCTGCTACCCCAAACCCAACCGGGGAATTGGCCACTTGGGCCACTTATCGGAATTCTTACATGGCTGGTCCATCCTAAGCCCCTCTCATGACAATCCTTTTTTTTTTTTTCTTCTCCTTCTCTCTCCCCAAGCCCAGGAATCCTAAAGTCCTGCCTCTGACTGTCCTGCCCAGCCATTGACTGTTGGCATCTTTATTTACCAGTTGGAGACAATTGGGGACAGGATTCCTCGGTGTCTCTTATATGTACACACTTGTAAGCAGTTTTGGGGACCAAAATTAACATTATAACACTAGCAGCATTAGGCCAAACCTACTTTACCTTTCTGATTGGTTTAATGACAAGCTGAACAGCCAATAACTAGTAGGAGATTCTGGAAAAGAATTGGGCTCAAAGCATTTGCGAAGTGCTAGGACTGAGTAGCAGTGGCAAGCTGTGAGGCAGAATGTAGAGTAGTACCCATGGGTTAATTTTAAGTTTAAGAGCAAGTTGGGAACAAGCGTAAGCTAAGGCCTAAATCACTCACAATTAATAAAATGTCTCCATGTCATTACTTGGGTAGCTGGCAGGTCAAGACAGTCTGGTGGTGTGTGATATGTGTGCATATGTGTGCATGTTGAGTGTGGAGACCTTAAATTGATGTACAGTGTCTCCCTCCATTGCTCTCACTCTTTATATGGAGGTAGGGTCTCTCAATTAAACCCAGAGTCCTCCGGTTGCTTAGTTCAGGTAGCTAACTTGCCTGCTGCGATTCCAATCGGCCCCATGCCCTGTCAGCTTCTACCTGGTTTCTGGAGCTATGACTTCCAGTACTCATATTTGTTTGTTAAGCACTTCAACCCTTGAGATATCTCCTCTGCCTCCTCTCACTTTCTGAACATTAGAATCATTCACATATTTGACTTAAATGGAGGGGAAACAATCTTTTCTTTAGCCTAGAGCCACCACATTCATCTTCAGTTTCAGAGATGATGACTGATACCAATATCACTCTTTTTAAGTTCTAAATCTCTTGTTAAAAAAACACACACAGAAATTCAGCTTTCCTTTACTTAGTTCCAACTTTAAAGTAAGTGCTAATTATGATCATAATTTTCCTTTCTCAGCCTACATTATTTGCTCCCAAAGCAATGATGGCGAGATTGATTTAAAGGCATAGGTTGAAAAAAGGTACAAGAGAACTGTATCTCGAAGTTCATCTACCAGAGAATTAATGTGACTTTCTGAAGACTAGTCCGTTTTTGTGAAGAAAGAATATATCGTCTAGAGAATATGCCCTGGTTTTTCTGGCTAACCAACAAATCTGATTTCAGAGGGTACCTGCTTCATTAAAATGCCTTTGCTTCTGAAAAGTTGTCTTTGCTACAAATGATTATAATCCTGAGCAGCAAAAAATTATTTTTGCTTTACATGAAGTCTGCTATAAAATTCAAGACCAAAACAAAGCCTTTAACCAAGTTTATAAAATTCAAAGTGGGAAAGGGGGGTGCCCCTGAAGGAAGGGAAGGAAGGTAGATATAGAAAAAGGTGGGATGAGGGTAAAGCCGACTAACAGTATGTAAGAGATCTGATAGGGAAAAGGGAAGGAAGAGGAAAATAAAAATAAGGATGTCTGAAAAAACCACAAGGAACCATACTATTAACTGGTTACCTAAAAACCCCAACTGTAATATACATATACATAATTCTGTATACAAATATACATATATAGCTTTAATGAGCTTTTCTCACCTGAGCTGATGATGCTTCCTCCAAGAGATGCAGACCACCTAGCAAAAGTGCTAATACCAGACATGACAAGCTCTCTCTTGAGCTGTTGGTCAGGGCTGTCTAAAAGACTCCCAAAACATACAGCTTATTGCTATTACCTTTTGTGCTCTCAAGAGGTAGAAGGTCTAGACCCTATTCACTTCAGAAACAGGACCCAGAGACCCCTGAGTAGGAACTGATCTCCATGTCCCTTCTCTGATGACTAGCTTTCATGCTACCTGAAGCATTATGTAATGTTACAAAGGAGGGAGGTAGCCAACAGTCCTAATTAGCTGTGACATCTATGAACCTCATCAGTGACCAGCATGACATGATAACTCTAAGGATGGAGTAGTGGTACACATACCGTGATTGTAACCACCAGCTCTCTAATTGGACTTAAAATCCACTCAACAAGAGGCAAACCATGCCTGGTATTAGAAACCTAGCTAATTACTGGGTGCTTCATTACTGAAGTCATGGTTATTGGAGGAGAACCTACAATTGTTAACTTATTAAACCATCATAATCCCTAACAATAATTTATAAATCCTTGTCCTTATACTTGCAAATAAATCTAGTCTTCACCTCTCATCAAGGAAACTTCTCTTTGCAGCAGACGGAGACTGTTATAGAAAACTAAAACCAATCAAAAGGCAGAGTTGTGGAGCCCAGTCCCAAAGGGTACAGTTACACAATACTCTCACACTTAAGGCTCAGGGAACACTGTGGAAGGGGATGGGCAAGAAGTAAGAGCCAGAACATAGGAGAGTTTGCTGTCGGACTATGTAATATCAGAAGTAATCTGAGTAATATCAGAAGCTGCACCGATTAAATCTCTCACCAACGTGACTGCTCAAACATGAGCTGAAGTAGGATGACAGCAAGGAATATGCCAAAGCGAACAGAAGTTCACAAGGCCTCAGCCCTTTACAAGGAACTGTAGGCAACTGAATAAAGTTGGGAGTGGAAGAGGTGCCCTTCTCTAGGGAAGAGCACACCAACTGGCTGTCCACTACCAAGCAGTTAGCCTTGAAAACATATATACAAGTAACATTATACACACTGAGTAGGTTATATTTCGCACTATGTATGTGTTGACACTTATGCATGCATTAACAATTGATGAAAGAAGGCCATGAGTCTGAAGGAGAACAGAGCAGAGATAGACTGGAGAGTTTGGAGGGAAAAGGAAGAGAGAGATGTTGTAGTTATAATCTCAGCTTCCCCACTCAAACTTCAAAGTACTCAGAAAGCAAATACATTTTTTATTTTAAAGTACTTAATATAAAAACAGATGGCCAACATCTGCTAATTAGGTTTTTGTTTTGTTTTAAGATGAACGAAGCTGGCAGACTGTGGGAAGTCCTAGGTCTTGTGGATTAAAGAATAAATGCAGTTAATAAATACTCAAACAACAAAAGCAGCTTGGGGGCATTTACTAATTTCTTCAAAGAGTAAGGATAACTACAGGCATTTTCTGAGCATTAGTTCATATACTGCATAACACATGTGCTATACATGGCTGTTACCTCTCTTTACTTCCACAAGATATTTTGGCAGTATGCAGTTATAAAGAGAAAAGAAAACGAGGCCAAGCTTTGAAGCCAATAGCTAGTGCAGACAACATTTAAAAAATTAAGAAAATACTAGGTGTGGAGGTGCATGCCTTTAATCTCAGCAGTTTGGAGATAGCTAGGTAGATCACTGTGAGTTTGAGGCTAGCCTAGTCTACACAGGGAGATCCAGCCCAGCCACAGCTACATAGTAAGACCTTGTAAAAAAATTAAGAAAAATAAATGAAATAAATAGTAATACTATTATTGACTGAATTCAGATATATTGATTAAAATGAGTATATTATGTGTGTGTGTGTGTGTGTGTGTGTGTGTGTGTGTGAAATATATGTGAAACATAATAATCAGACCTGATTGAGGGGCTTTAGGAAAGTTTGTGAGGTTAGTGAGGTATCAGCTTCAAACAAAACAAAACAAAACAAAACAAAACAAAACAAAACAAAACAAA
>NW_021604585.1:7996596-8014083 GCF_004785775.1 Grammomys surdaster | reverse complement strand
AAACAAAACAAAACAAAACAAAACAAAACAAAACAAAACAAAACAAAACAAAACAAAACAAAACAGGATAAATGGCTTTCTGTGGTATCTATTAGCATACCAAAGCTCATGCTAGCCTTCAGGCTCTCAGCTTCTCAAATACCAGTTACAGAGTCCATGCTGCCTTCCTGGCCCTTCTTACCCTGCCCACTACCCTAAACATCTCCAGCTCATCAGTATCCTTTCCTCCAGCTTTTCATTCCCAGATAACGCTGCCATTTCAGCCACATGTTCTTTGCACGCTCGCTCGCTCGCTGTCTGCCTTCTTCTTTTGGTCCTCCTCCTGCTCTCCATCTCCTCCTCCTCTCTTGGCCTGGCCCTGTCTGCCGGCCTTGTTTACTTTCTCTCCCTCATCTAGCCCCTCCAGATGCTCCTCATATCTACAATAAAAGCCTTCCTGTCAACCACACTTGGAACCCTCCTGCTATACTGTATATAGAGAGGAAATTCCTATTGGTATAGTACTATCTAGAGATAACTCCTTGAGGAAACAAAATATCAAGGCTTAAGGATTCAGAAAAGCAACTGTAATAGCCACTCTTAAAGAAGTCTCCCATTAAGAATGAGAAGACTATCTTTTAATTAAATGCATGTTCGTTAAAGTGTGAAGAATTCTTTGTTAATGAGAAAAATGAAGAGTTTTTCAATAAATGATAAAAAAATCTGCTGATCAAAATTTAAAACTATATATTGAGCAGAAGAGTTCATTTCAAAAAAAGTAGGCAGTTTATAAATAACCAATTAAAGTGAAGCCTAAACTCTCGTAGTTGATTAGAAAAGTCCCTCTTTAAGAACTTTAGGGAAGCACTAAGAAGTTAAACATGTTTGGCTCACAAATTGGAAGCTGTAATGCTTTGCCCAAGTAATCAATGTACTATTAAGTCTACCTTGATAATTTTTGCGAAATGTGCCAGTTTTATAAGAACCCAATTTGCTGTCTCAGTACTTGTTAATCGTCCACCTCGTGCTTTAATGTGAAGAGGCAGCTTTACAAATTGGCATTTGCAAGGCTGAAATTCAAATACAGTCTAAAACAAAGCCAAGTAACTCAGCAGGATTTGCGTGGGGCTGGCTTCTAAGAAGTCTTCTTTTCCAGAAGGGGGAACATTTTACTTAATTACAGGAAGGAATTCAAGTCTTGAAATGTTACAAGGTCTAAGTCAGTACTAGAGAAGCTATGTTACTGAGTTGTGTCTTAAGCTGAGGTACAAACAGTATAATAGTTAAAAACAGTTTTTGGAATGAAATGAATTCAATTAATACTGAACTTAATTTTTTAAATTAAAAGTGATTTTATTTTATGTGTGTGATGTTTTGCTTGTGTGTATGTATGTGCCCGAGAATGTCAGGAGAGAGCTTTGGATCCCCTGGAATTGGAGTTATAGACTGCCATAGCCTCCATGTGGGTGAGAGGAACCAAATCTGGGCCCTCATAACAAGTACTCTTAACAACTGAGCCAATTCTGCAGCCTCGAATGTAATTTAATTTAATTAAGGTTGTATGCAAAGTGAAGACAGTATAGGAAAAGATGGCCGATTGTCCTGTCCAAGAGATGTACCCTCACCAACTGCTGCGGACATACTGACTATCAACACATACTTTGTCCTATTAATCGAGAAGCTTACTATTATTTGTTGGGAACGTACACACATTGACTCAATATAACAAATTCTTTACCTACTATAGCCTATATACATGATAGCAACTATAAAGAAAATATAAAAGTTGAAACTCACATATGCCCAGATGACCAATATTTTAACTAAGTGTTGGCCACAACTCTGTATTTCCTGGCATGAAATGGCACTCAGTAACTCATGCTGTCTAGTAGGACAAACAGGCTGACTGATTATGGAACCAGACGGTTCTCATCTGTTTTGTCTAAGCTTGACTAGTTTTGTATTCAAGGAAGGGAAAACAGGATTCGGGAGCCAATGTTGTTACTGAATGGGGACAGGAAGCCATAGGAATGGAGAGCCATAGGAAAACTTGCCTTAGGAGAATGGACATAGGAAGAAAAGCTTCAAAAGCCAAGAAAGCATAGATTACAAATGGCAGGATATAAAACTGTGCTAAGAGGCCTAATAGCTGTTTTATTTTTATTTTATTATTTATTTATTGATTTAGTTTTTGGTTATTTGAGACATGGTTTTTCTGTGTAGCCCTGGTTGTCCTGGAACTTACTCTGTAAATCAGGCTGGTCTCAAACTCAGAGATATGCCTGCCTCCAGTTCCTAAATTCTGGGATTAAAGATTAAAAGCCACTTCCCGGCTAAACATACTATTTTAATAAAGTGTTGCTCAAGTGAAGAGAATCAACACTAATAACAGTGGTACTGTTGTGTACTATGTGATAGCCTTTATCATTTCTCTTGATTTCTTTCTTTTTAATTCTACTTTTGAAATCTGAGTTTAATATCTGAAATGTTTGGAAAGTATTTTTATTATTAGGCTGTAACTCCTCAATGCTAAGATACATATTTCTCTTACATTTGTATTTTCAATAACAACTTACTTAAAACTCACAGTTGGATGCACTGAATTTACTGCATTGTTGCTACTTTCTGTAACCCATGGACCAGCAGCTTGGGAAAACATACAAGTTTGTTAGTGTTAGGTCCAAAAGGATCTCTACTCCCCCAAATTCTGGTGCTCATTATTCTCCTCTACCAAAGGAGCAAGTTCCTCCCCACTGTCAGAAGGGACAAATGACTATCTGTGGTGCCTATTAGCATACCAAAGCATATGCTGGCCTCCAGGTGTCTAGTTCTTCTCACCTCCCTTCCCTAAACTTCTTCAGCCCCACCCCAGCTTCTCATTCTTTTAACTCTGCAGTTTAGTCCTTTCTCTTGCTCCCGGCTCTTGGTTGTTTCTTTCTTTTCTTCTCATGCACACTCCCTGCCCCCCATGGCCAAGATTGGTCTGTTATTTGTGTTCAGTTCACTACTTTATCTCTCAGCTCTGGGCTCTTCCAGATGTCCCTAGCTCTCTCTCCAGGCCTCATATCTACAACTGAAACAGTCCCCTTAACCATACCTTGGAGCAGTCACACCTTCACTTTTTACAGTTAGAAAGTCTTAGCCCACTCCAGCTGATTCATAAATGGGGTTCTCATTAAGACCAGGTAGCTTATGTCCAGATACAGTGAATGTTTCCTGGTGACTGACTACACAATGAGTAAGCTGTATCACTCTTAATTCTAGTCTCCCTCAGTCATTAGCCATCTGATACACCACAGTCAAATTATTTTTCTAAAATAATGACTTATTATACCACTCCTGCTTTTAAAAAAAAAAGCTTCAAATTCAACTAATCTGGGCAATTCTAACCCCAAATATGTGCCAAATT
Organism: Grammomys surdaster; assembly: GCF_004785775.1. NCBI lineage: Eukaryota > Metazoa > Chordata > Mammalia > Rodentia > Muridae > Grammomys > Grammomys surdaster. Next base: position 8,010,695 of record NW_021604585.1, on the reverse strand, counting down.
TATGTGTATTCTTTCTACCCCCAACATTTTGTTCTAACCAGTCTGGCCTATTATTGTAAAATTTATAGTTTCTATTTGGATTAACACATCATCTTTTTCTATATAGATACTACCAATCCTTCAAATTCTTGGACTTTATAAAATTTGTTCTGACCACCTAAGCTTAGAAATTGTTACAGCTCTTATGACATATTTTTATCATGCTTTCAAATTATAGCAAATTGTGCATTATTAACCTCAAGAAATTTAGATTCCATTTCTTCCTCTGCACTAACTAGCTTTATAATGTTAGATGAATTTCTTCTTGTCTTTTTTTTTTTTTTTTTGGTTTTTCGAGACAGGGTTTCTCTATGTAGTTCTGGCTGTCCTGGAACTCACTCTGTAGACCAGGCTGGCCTCGAACTCAGAAATCTGCCTGCCTCTGCCTCCCAAGTGCTGGGATTAAAGGCGTGCGCCACCACCGCCTGGCCATTAGACGAATTTCTTAACATTGCTGGGTTTCAAAATTAAACTTTAAGGAAAAAAAGAAGACAAAACAAAACCCTAGAAACTCCAACGTATTGTGTTCCTTATAGTGTGAGCAAAATATAGAGAATATATTTTAATGTAGACTTATTATTTCTAGAACACTTAAAAAATACAGTGAAAAGCTACTTGAAGCCTTCCTTTTATAATTCTCACTGATTTATTAACTCACTTTCTTCTTTTAAACAAAAAGTACACAAGACATAGGCAAATGTTATAGGCTGCAGAAGTGGCCCCAGAGTTAAAAGCATTGGCTGTTCTTTCAGAGGATCCAGGTTTGGCTTCTAACACCCACAAGGCAGCTCACAACTGCCTATAACTTCAGACCTAGGGATCCAATGCCCTCTTTGATCACCATAGCACTAGGCATACATGCTGTATAGACATACATGCAGTCAAAATATCCATACAGATATTAAACAAACAAATAAATAAATGACTGGCAAACTTTAGGTGAAATTGGTTTAAACAGTTATAACGCTCTTCTAGTTTATGCTGACTGAAAACACCATGGAAAATGACAAGAACAAGAGTTACAAGTACAATCATACAGAAACTAAAGGCCACACTCAGGACTCTTCAGATGACAAGAATACAAGGGTCACTTTCTACCCTTATCTGTCAGAGCTTAGCATGGTTCTGTGCTTGAAAACATTCCTGAGCTGTTTCTCACCCAGAGTTCCTCCCATGATTACTTGTTTCTTTGCAGAGCTTCTCACAGAGGCTTCTGTATAACAATATTTGCTTTCATTAGAAAAGGGAATACATAGCAAAGAGAATGAAGAGGCAACCTACACAGAATATCAATAGCTGTACAGTGATGTACCTTGTTTCCCTTGCTAAATTCCCAGTACAGATTTTCATTAGAAAAGCAGTAAATTCTTTCCTCCCACATTCCACCTCTGAGTTCTAAACCATTCATCTAAGCTTCTTTAATACAGCACTCAAAGACTGAAAAAGTCTATATTAGCAACACTCAAACAACAACCCTGTTCTCAGTTTTATATAAAGCATTGTCACCAAATAAAAGGATATACACTAGAAAGTGGCATATTTCTCTGAATTGCCCAATATACTGGTTTTTATAGTTTGTTGTTCATTATACTTTCAAAGTATGCTTTGAAGTTAAATTTACAATTTAAAATCAACATTATAAGATCACCAGGAAATATCTATCACAAATTAATGAAGAACTTGACATCAGTGTTAGATCATAGACCTCTCTCCCATCTCAGCCTCCCCTACTCCCTCAGCTCTCTCTGGGGCAGAGAGTTGACGAAGCATGCTGTGTGTTCTTGCAGTTTCCCTCCTTGCAGTTGGAAACACCTTTGAATTATAACTTTACTTTCAGTGCCTTGTGACTTCTGGCATGTAGGCTAGGTTACCATGATATGGAACTTTATCCTCCCACCCTGAAAATTCCCTTCGTTCCTGAATCTGGAAGGAATGAAAGGCCTGTGTCCCTTGAGGGCCTTGATGTTATCTCTTCTAATTGGTCTCCTACTTCAGGATCTCATCACTCAGGAGTCTCTAAGTCTCTTAATAAAGGACAATTCAGCCCTTTTCCACAAACCTGCTTTTTAAAAACGTTATATCTATTAGTACACCAACACAAGAGTACTTTAAAGGTGTTTTGTTGTTTTGTAGTAAGATAATGTCAGTAATACAGTCTACCAAGTACCTAAGTACTTTAAAAAAGGAGAAGAAACAAGAAAAAAGTGAAAGATTCCCCCCAAACCAAACCCAAAACAAAACAAACAAACAAACAAACAAACAAAAAACAAACCCAAACATGGCTGCAGTAGCCAAGACCCTTGGTAAACAGAAGTTTGCCTGTGCTATATAACACGCATATACACACATGCATATACATATACACATACACACATGCATATACATATACACACATGCATGCACATTACATACTCCATGAAAAATATCAAACCAAACCAACGTGGAAAGTGCAGAATGAAAGTAAGAATACACAGAATTATGGGTCAGATCAGTGCAATTTAGAGCTAGGATATATAATAATATGAATAATAACTAAAAAGCCCCCTTACCTTTACATGTTGTAAAGAGTTTATAAATGCACTTGAGGCAGGGGTTGCACCATTGTTTGGTGGGAACTAAGACGTTTTCTGCTAAATTTGTTTCTTGCTTATTTTATCCTTGTGGTTTTAAAACTCTTAAATCCATCCTACTTCTTCTCAGAAGTGTGTGTGTGTGTGTTCTTTAAGGTTCTATCTATGTCAATATTGGTTTTAGGTATTTGAAATTTATATTAAAAGACAGATTACTGATTAGGTCTAAATTCAAAGAACAGGGTATTTTTCCCCTGCTGTGAAGCTCTTCCCATTTTCTTTCTAGGAAGTCAGTCTCTGATACTAGGTGACTTGCAAAGCGGTCATCAGCTGTGAGCTTCTTTAAACAGTCAGGAGAACACAAGAATAAGGATTTTCAAAAGGAATGAAGTTTAAAGACACCTCAAACAATCTCAGGAAAGAAGAACTTTAAACAGTTACTCATATGATATTGATGTTCAAGATGTGGACTGTGGCCACTTCACATCTAGGATGGGTTAATAATGTTACTACAACATACCTTGTGAACTGAGGTCAGAGCCTCATCTTAAAGAAAGGATCAATGCATAATGAGCTTTCTCCAGTGGTAAGGAAGGTAAGGGAGATAGATACAGGTGACAGATACTTGGTATCCATCACTTCAGTGGATCTTGTTTTATTTTTACTAGGTTGATGTTTAATTATTACTACAAGTAGTGACCGTCTAGAGAACAGGAGTTTGTACCTTATGAAAAGGGCTGAGTAGCAGTGTTGCTTAGCAGTGGCATGCTCAGAAAATGGAGGCTTATTTTTTTTTTTTAAATGATGAGACATACCATTGGAAACTGAAAGAAACATTTGGAGAATTTACTAAAGATCTGAACTGATTTGGTAGGTAGGGGGCAATGTGCTTTTAAATATGAGCAGATATAGTTAATGGACCTCTTTTGCACTTAAATAGGTGAAGCTGGAAGAAATTTGGGTTACACAAAAGATACAAAAATAAGCCCAAGGAAAACAAATGTGCTTAAATGTCAAAGAATCAGGTAATAACTAGTTTTGATAGTTTTTCTTAGACTTCTTATTTGTGTTTCCAATGTCTTTCTTGAAATAAATGTATGACCAGTAATGGCATCATCACCCTTATTCACCAGGATAAAGTCAATTACATATATATATATATATATATATATATATATATATATATATATATATATATCAATTTAACACACCACAGCAAACTGAAATATTTCTCCTTTTGTAATACCCATTTTAAGAAATATTTATTATGCCGGGCATTGGTGGCACACATCTTTAATCCCAGCACTTGGGAGACGGATTTCTGAGTTCGAGGCCAGCCTGGTCTATAGAGTGAGTTCCAGGTCAGCCAGAACTACACAAAGAAGTCCTCTCTTGAAAAAACCAAAAAAAAAAAAAAATATTTATTACTAATATAGTCTATGCATCTCTATAATCCTTAGGCTTCTGAAGAATGTGACCAATGAAAACCACATTGTTCAATCTGTCTCTTTAGCACCAAGTCTAGATACCCCAGTAATCTAAACATTTGTATTTCAGAATAACTACTTTTGAAAACAAAATGTTGTACTTACTTGTCTCCTACAATCCCCAGGTTGATTGTTGGGTAACCATGTTCCTGAATTGTTGCTAGAAGTGTTGATCGATTGCTGTCCCGAATCTTTCCTGGTAATAGGTCGTCTTCAGGATTTAACAGCTACAATGTGAAAAAATAAAACACTAATTACTTTCTTTATCTAATGTTGCTATTATATTGTAATGGAAGAAATTAGATGTGAATTAGTTTAGTATCTGGTTATCTATGGCAGCATCCAGCATGTAGAGTTATGCTCAAAGGATCTTTGAATAACTATTGTTTAAGTAAAGGACAATGGTAGCTGGGCAGTGGGCCAGATTTCACACTAGCATTGGCTATAATTTGGCAGTGGTGTCGAGGAAAAACTGGGCTTTCCTAGAAACTGATGATTATAAAACTCTATTTGGTCTGGAATACTATCTTCCAGTTTATCTTAAAATAATTTTTATGTGTATGAGTATTTTGCCTGCATGAATGTTTGTGTTTGTGTTCCTGGTGCCCACGAAAGCCAGAAGATAGCACTGGATTCCCTGGAATTGGACTTACAGGTGTTTGTCGGCTGGGAGTCAAACCTTGGTCCACAGAAAGGGCAGCCAGTGTTCTTAACTACTGAGGAATTTCTCTAGCCTTCCTCCAATTTATCTGACAATGAGAATATCTGATATTCTCAAGTTCGAAGAGAAAAACCATTTGCTTTTTTTCTTTGAAGCTTTCTTATGTTTTATGAATTGGAGTCAATAGTATTAAAGGAAAACTTCTTTGAAAAAAAACATATTTTGTGTCCGAACATAAACTTAAACAAGGAATACAGACATATTCTATTATCTATCTATCTATCTATCTATCTATCTATCTATCTATCTATCTATCTCCCCATCCACAATTCCATCTCTCTGAGTTAATATCTACTAGTGGTGTCAAAAAACAGAAGAAAACTTATTTATGTTAGGATGTTTTAATAAGGAGTCAGCTTAGTCAGTATAGTAGGAACAACTTTGGATTCAGACTAAATACAAATTACCTAAATTCCTGGCCTTAATATTCTCATTTATAAAATGACTTTACAGGGTACCTGTAAAGTACTTGTCAGAATTAAAGTAATAGTTTATGTAGACTAATATGATATATTACTGATTATATATCATTAATATCAATATATTACCAATATTATAATACTAAACACTACTATATAGTATTATTAATATTAATATGTTATGCTATGTTATTAATGATTTAATAAATGTGGTTATTTTTTTCTCATGATCAGAGTATCTACTTTCTCTTTGGTTCTCATACTGTCATTTCTAGGGGCTAGTTTACACCATACTTGTTTACAGTGTGCGCACAGATTCTTAATGACTGCAAAATACTTAAGAAAAGGACTCCTTAATTCACTACACACACACTGAAGAATAAGTATAAGTTATATTTTGAGGGCCAGTAAGATGGCTATCAGCAGGTTGTAGAGGAATTGTAATCTAGTGACATGATGCTCTGGTAAGGGATTACATCCAAAGATCTAGTCCAGTCAGAGTATAGGCATGCCCTGGATTATAGTATGATCTGGCTGGAATGAAGACATGCCATTAGTACACACTTATAAATCCTAATAATAAAGATACAATTAGTTTGTAGAAGGAAACAGCAATGTATGAAAGTGACATCTAATTGAGGGGCAGACATAATGACAATTCAGAGAAAGATCTGACAAAATGAGTAAGAAGTAAGATATGACAAACTCACATGAGAATAGTAGAGGAAGTGAGGATACTTAAAAGTAGTAAGAGAGAAAAGGTGGTGGTGGTGTGTGTACAGCAGTTTTACCAGGACAGTTTTACAGACAGACTACACAAGAATGAGTGGAACCAGAAGATTAGCACATATTGCCAAAGTTAGTAAGAGACCAAGCAGAGCAATTCAGTTGGAAGCTGAGAAAAACCATATTGAATCGGTTAGCTTAGAAGATTAGATTGTATGGAGGCTAGAAGCTTTCATGCCTAGGCCTAGGAGAGTTGGAATAGAGAAGGAAATGCTCTGGGCTCGCTCAGCCTAGGCTGTGTATTCACACAGCTTGGGTGTGGCTCTCATCTCATCACTTCATCTGAGAAAATACAAGAGGGTAAAGGTACTTGCCCAAAGTCTGATAGCCTGAGTTTGGTCCTTGAAACTCATGTACAGGCAGAGGAGAAAAATGATTACACAAAGTTGTACTTTTACCTTCCCAAATACACTATAGCACGTATGCACCTCAATTCTCCCTAATAATAATAAATAAATAATAGTACTTAGAAGTAGACTGAGAAGGAGGCAGAAGGCAAGTCTACTACCTCAGAGACTTTGTCTGTTAATACATGGAATACCAGGGCAGGAACCATAGTCTCCCCTTTAATCTTCTTTCTGATTCAGTAGAGATGCTACGAATCTAGACTTTTGGCTTCATGTTAAGAAGTAGCGGCTCTGAAACTATTTTCTTCTAAGGAGGTTGGAAAACAACTTCCTGCCATGTTGTATCACCTAGACGTCTTCCCTTACACACTACACTAACTTATCTTTATCATGTGCTGTAGGGTACTCTAACCCACTTTTACATGCAGTCACTGGCAGTGACTGAAAAACTGTTGTTGCTGTGCTGATTTACATGAATTTTCTGATTCAACTAGCAAAAGTATTAGACTCATAATTTTATAAAGGCTATGACCTGCCTTTATATAAAGAAAATTGTGTCTTCATATTATTATTCTTATCATTGTTATTAAAGTATTTATTTTTTCCTCTCTGTTATATTTTTGAAAACAGTTCCAGAAATAGGAGAATAGAGATAACTGGAAAACCAGTACTTTGTAAAATTGACATAATGAAATAATAATTGGTTAAAAAAGGGAGTGGAAATCAAAGAAGCATACAGAATTAAATAGAAGGCTAAATATATTAAAAAACCCCACAATTTTCCTCTTTACAACTTAATCCTATTTTCTGTTATATCTCCAGCTATGTCAGGAATGGTGCTTAAAACGTTATTACAATTAAAATACAAAGAAAGGAAAAAATACAACTGTCTCTCTCATATATATATATATATTTTTTTTTTCACCACCTCCAAATCTTGTTGCTTTCCTACCATTTAAATTTTCCTTCCTTCTTTCCCTCCTTCCCTCCTTCCCTCCCTCCCTTACTCCTTTCTTTCTTTCTTTCTTTCTTTCTTTCTTTCTTTCTTTCTTTCTTTCTTTCTTTCTTTCTTGTATTTTTCAATGGTACTAACTTCCTAGCTTGCATTTATTTATTTATTTATTTATTTATTTATTTATTTATTTATTTAGAGACTGGGCTTCTCAGTGTAGCCCTGGCTGTTCTGGAACTCATTCTGTAGAGTAGGCTGGCTTCGAACTCAGAAATTCGCCTGCCTCTTTGGACATTGATTTTTCCTTTGTAGTTTACTCTTTCTCCAAGAAAGACCTCAATGATTAACCCCCTCCTTCCCTTCCTTCTTTCTTTTTTCTTTTCTTTCTTTTTCTTTTGTTTTCTGTTTTTTGGAGACAGGATCTCACTGTACAGCCTAGCTGGGAACTCACTATATAGACCAGGCTGTTCTCAAATTACAGAGACCCCTCTGCCTCTCAAGTGCTTGATTTAAAGATGTTTGTCACCGTCATGGCTCTATTCTACTTTATTTTCACATTTTCCTCTACTCTTTTACCAACATCTCCACAGCAACAGTCCAAGTCTCCAGTTCTAGGCATTCAGTACATTATATCTGAGTTTTGTGAAGTCTTACAACTCAGTGCCCTGCCAGAAACGTCTTTCCTTCAGAGGAATGAAGAAGAAACATGAACTTGCAATACCAAACTATGTGTTTAACTCTATTTTACCAGTCTCTTCTTGGACTGTCCTCACTAAATCTCTTTGAGAATCACCCAGTAACCAACTTCAGTTCTCAAAATCAGGTATGTACACTGTTGTAGCTCACTCCCTTTAAGATACTACTGAGATTTTGTAATATGGTAGAGAAATATGTCATCTCAAAATATGCCACTTTGGTATAAAGATGAATTGTGATCTGAAGGCAACTAACTGAGATGCGTAAGAGTTTCTCAGCAAAGAGCAAGTATAAGAGCTCTTTGAGGCCAGGGGTGGTGGTGCAGATCTGTATTCCAGTGCCTGGGAGCTGGAGGCAGGACAGTTAGGAGCTCAAGGTCATCCTTAGCCACACAGACGGTAGCTATATGAGACCTTGTCTCAATGCCCACCCTCCAAACCCATCAATCAATAAATGCAATAAGTTAAAGGAAAGGATTTAGGCAAGAAGTCTTGTCAGTAAGGTTTTCTTTTTGGTTATGCTTCACTGAATTCCTTTAGCCTCTTTGTTCAGGGGATACAGTGGTTTGAATTCTCAATGTCCCCTTGTAGCCTCATATAGATTTGGACCACAGTTGGTAGTGTTGTTTGGGGAATTATGCAACCTTTTTAGAGGTTTAGCCTTGCTAGAGGAAGGAAACCACTGGAGGGCCAGCTTTGAGGTTTTATAGCCATACCTCACTTCCTATTTTCTTTCTCTGTTTCTTGTGTGTAGATGATTATGAGATGAACCAGCTTCTTGTTCCTAGGGATTGTTGGCAAGCCTTTCCCATCATTATAGACTCTAGGCCCCTAGAACTGTATACTAAAACAAACCCTCAAATTTCCTCTGCTCATGGTACTTTATCACAGTAACAGAAAAGTAACGAATACAGATTTCTCTGTTAATGAGGTCACTCATTTTGAATTATGATATTTTTGGTTGAACTCTCAAAATTGGTTATTTTTGTCATAAAATAAAGACCTTAGGACATTTTGTTTATTTGATCGGATATGTGCTAATTTTTTCCCATGGTGAAGAGCTGCTAGAGTTTCCATTTGATGCCAGTAAGCATCTTCTCTACCGACTGACTACATTTCTATCTGTTTCTAACATTGATTATTAGTCTATAGTCCATTGATGTTATTTGATAAACTGGACTGGAGAGAGATTTCTTCTTTACCCATTCAAGATTGTTAAATTTTAGGGTTCAATGTTGAAAGTTCAATTTTTATGTTTAGCTAATGAATTCATGCATTCATCAAATAATGAACTACCCACTGGTGTTAATTCTAGCTTGTTTGGCCATGTATTTATTTCTAAAAGACATCCTTTCATCAAGGACAGGTGCAGTACTTGGAGTACTTTTAACATTAATATTAACACAAAATACTTTTAGAACAAAAGGGGAATATAATTTTAGATATTCAATGATTAGCATTTTATTATTATGCAAGACTTCAAAAGGAAATCTGCAAAGAAAGGTAAAAGTTCTTTTGCTAAATCCTTATGAAGAGACTTGGTCTTAATTTTTTTAAATGGCAAATCCACTTAGTTTATCATAAGAGACCTCCCACTATTTCTGTTCTTCAGAGGTTTAATACTATGGTCTTAATGAGTTCATCACACACCTAAGACTTGCTTTCTTGTACATTGAAATGGCGTTGCTTGCGAACCATTTTTCTGTGTTAAGCGAAGGTTGTAACTTTTTGTAGTCATAACTACTTTCTTCTCCCTTGCAAGCAGCAGCTCTTTTATACACCCTAACTTTTCTTTTTCCATTTTCTAGAAAATTTACTAGTTGCACAAACTAATTTGGTGATATATGTACACCCTAGAATACCCACACTAACTAGATTAACAGCCACCCACACACCCACACACCGAGAGTCATCTTATAAACTCAATGTTTTTCTTTAAATAGCTTTTACTTATTGATCTGAGAAAAATATAAAGTTAGGCTAACTCCCTTGGCTACTCGGTTATAAAGTAAGACAAGACAAGAAAGAGAAACATTTATCACTTTTAAGCATAATTTAAGATTTTAAAGCATAAAACATTCGTTTAGGGCCTGGGAGATATTCAGTTGGTAAAGTGCTGGAGTTCGGATCCCTAGCACCCATGTTAAACAAATAACAACAACAACAACAACAAGAAACAAGTGTGGCCCCTCAGCAAAAGCTTGTAATCCCAGTGGTGGCTGAGCTCTAGCTTTAGTAAGAGACCCTATTCAACAGACAGACAAAACCCACACCCTGAGAACAAGGAAGAGCCCAGCAGGTGATAGCACTTCCACAGGACCCAAGTTCAGTTCCAGGCACCTCACAACTGCCTGTAACTCCAGCTCCATGAGAATCCAACAACCTCCAAGAGCACCCACAGAAACAGACGGACAGATAATAAATCAAAATAAATCTAAAAAAAAAAAAGTTCCTATATGTATGTGTGCATGTATGAATGCAAGTATGATTGAAGAGGAGGAGCTTTGGAACACTTCTCCCCCCCCTCCACACATACACATGGGAGAGGCTAATTAACATTCCTTTGTCAGAGGACTCTTGCTGGATTAAGATTCAGAGGAGGAAGGGAGAGGCTGATTAACATTTCTCAGACCAGATGGAAGGGAACCCACCTGCGGGTGGGGAAGTCCCAGAGCACACAATTGGCAGGATGGACTAACCCTTGCCACTCACAGACAAGGGAGGTCCTTGCCACCTCATTCCCCAAAGACCAACAATCAGTTTAAAAGTCACACTGTTCTGCCAATCATATTGTGCCTAGTCACTGTTCCTCTAGTCCACACCTTCAACTGTATACAAACTGACCAGATGGGCTGCCCGGGGTCGCCACTCCACCTTCTGTGTAGGACGACCCCAATGCATTGGATCCTTAAGATTCCTCTTGCTCTTTGGTTCACTAAGGGGGTCTCTGGTAAGCTAAGGCTCTCCAGCCAAGAGTCTTACATGATTACCCATGGAGTATGTACGATAATGGCCTGAAGTAAAGAAATGCCAACAAATTTGCTCAATGACTGAATTAATGAATGAACAAACATAAATTAGGCCATGAAAGACTAAACAATAAACATACTCAGTATTGGCGACAGTGTAGAAAAAACAAGTTTCCAATACTTAAGAGAAGGCAAATAATATGAGATTTTTAGAGGCAATTAAGTAACAGATGATTCAATGTTTTAAAATAAAGCGTTGACCCAGCAAAGCTATGAATTGAACAGAGTAACGGAACATTCAAATCAATCTGAATGTTCATTATAGCATTATCTATGTTACCAGTAAAAATGGGAAACAAATATCTTTTTTTTTAGGGGGGGAGGGGTTTCGAGACAGAGTTTCTCTGTGTAGCCCTGGATGTCCTGGAACTCACTCTGTAGACCAGGCTGGCCTCGAACTCAGAAATCCGCCTGCCTTTGTCTCCCAAGTGCTGGGATTAAAGGTGTGCGCCACCACTGCCCGGCTGAAATGTCTTATAGTGGACAAATGATTAATATAAGGAACTTGGAATATAGAACTGTTATATAGCCATCAAAGATGGATTACAGATATGAAGACTTGTGACTTGTTATTTTAGTGTAAAAATTTATGACATATAATAGCATTTTGAGTACTGTCAGTTTTATATATAGATATATATTTATATAGGCCTACAGTTACACATATATTTATATAGGTAAGAAATCAGACTGAAAGACTACACAGCAAAATGCTAGCAGTTGTTTCAGTTTTCTTTTGCTCTATACTAGAATATAAGTTTCATAAGGATAGAGACTGTTGTCCTTTTTGTTTACTATTGCATTCCTACAATTGAAGTGGTATGTGGAATATTACTTAGTATATATTAAATAAATGAACACTAACATATTTATCTAGTTTTTTAAATACACTTACTATGATATAATTAAAAAGAGATCAATATATACTCAAAAGAATTAAAGCAGGGACTTTAGAACTATATTTACTTTCTAATATTATCCATATTAGCCAAAAGCATGGATAAGCCTGTAGAACATTTTGTTAAGTGAAATGGACCAATACAAAAAGAAATACTCCTGCCGGGTGCCTTTAATCCCAGCACTTGGGAGGCAGAGGCAGGTGGATTTCTGAGTCTGAGGGAAGCCTGGTCTACAGAGTGAGTTCCAGGACAGCCAGGGCTACACAAAGAAACCCTGTCTCGAAAAAAACAAAAAAACCCCAAAAAACAAAAAAAATACTCTAGGATCATATTCTGGTGGTTCTTAGGGTTTGGGGGGAGGAGAAATGGAGAGCTGTAAAATGGATATAGAGTTTCAGTTATGTAAGAATAAAAACTTTTTTTATTTTTTTGAGAGAGAGAGAAAAAAAAAGAAAAGGAAAAAGAAAAAGAAAAAGAAAAAGGAGAGAACAAGAAGTTGGGTAGTTGGGTGTGTAGGAAGGCAGGGAGGGACCTGGGAGGAGTTGGGTGAAGGGAAAGATTATGATAAAAATATGCTTTAAGAAAAAAAAAAACACTTCTGGGAATAGGAATGTGAGCAGTCAGGTATAGCAGTCCACTGCTCTGAAGTCAGCATTCAGGAGGTAGGCAGCTCTCGGTGAGCTCAAGACCAGCATGGTCTACATAGAGTTCCAAGACACCCAGGGATGGTACCTGGTGAAGTCACTAATGAAGTCAGTGTGTAGGTTCCTCAAAAAATTGAAAATAGAATTATGTGATTCAGCACTACCACTTTACCAGAAGGACTAAGCCAACAAACCACAGACATACTTGCACAGCCATTTTGTTGTTGTTGTTGTTGCTGCTGTACTATAGCTAAGAAATGGGGACAGTATACATGTCCACCACTGGATAAAGATGTGGTACATAGACAAACAAGACTTTTTAAAGACATAAACATGTTTATCTACGTGGCAGTAAATAAGAGTAAACGCCAGGAAACTATAAAGAAGCCCACAGAGTGGAAAACAGCTTTAAGAGAAAAGAGTGAAGAACACAAGAAAGCAAAGTAGTAGGAAAAATATAAGGGAAAGTACAGAGGAAAAGAAGGGCCAGGGTGGTTTGCTGGGTGCTATAGCAAGCATGCAATCAACCAAAATGTAAAATGAGTGAAAACAATATGTAAGCTAATTTAAAAAATCTTTATAAAAAAAGAAATCCTGACATTTGCAGGAAAGTGGATGTGACAGAGATATTATGTTAAACAAAAAAGTCAGATCCAGAAAGAAAAATGAGTATTTATCTCATATGTGGAGATTGTATGTATGTATGTATGTATGTATGCACATGTGTGTGCTTGTGTGTGTGTGTGTGTGCGTGTGTGTCTGAGTGATTAATGTAGAAAGGGGACCATGAGAAGGAAGGGAGAGATCCTAACTGTGCTGAAGGAAAAGAAGGCAAGAAAGCTGAAAGTAGGACTCCCAAGAGGGAGAGGAGAATGAGCAAAAGGGGGACAAACACACAGGGAAGGATAGGGAAGGGGACGAAAGAGAACAAGTTAATGGCATATTATGAAAAAACCATGGGAAACATACCACTTTGCATGCTAAAGTAAAATGTTCACTTACAAAAGAGAAGCAGGTATCTATCAGCCATACATCTCAATGAAAACCAGAACTACCATTTAAGGGGAACGTGCACTGTGACTGGATAAATGATAGCCTTGTCAGATAAGTGGAACTTCTTTCAGCCTCTGAAAATAAATGAGCAGAGGGCTTTTTTTTTGGGGGGGGGGAGGGTAGTTGTCATTGTTTTCTAACACCCAAGGATCTCAAGCCTTCAGAAGAGATACTAGATTTTATTTCTTTCCTTTACCACTGATTTCCAGCATAGTGCATGGTACATAGTAACACCTGTTGAACTAAAATACATAGTTGTAAAAGTAGTTAATTTTGAATATGGGTGGGGGAAGTAGCAACATAGAGAGTACAAAATTTAGATGCAAACATCTCTGCTGCTTAACATGGTACCAGTTAGACACAAGGTTATTAAAATCATCACTATCTTATCAAAACAAAAAGAATATTTGGGCCCCTGCCTGGTCCTCTGGGCTGGAGCAGACACAGAGTCGGTCTGC
>NW_021604585.1:7829971-7996586 GCF_004785775.1 Grammomys surdaster | reverse complement strand
GCCCCTCCGGAATTCCACTTCCCTTCTGCCCCTGCCTGGTCCTCTGGTCTGGAGCAGACACAGAGTTGGTCTGCTCCTGTCCTGTGGAGAAACTGAATCCTGAGTCATCCAGGAGCCACTGCACTCAGAGCAGCTGACACAGAGTCGGTCTGCTCCTGTCCTGTTGAGAAACTGAATCCTGAGTCATCCAGGAACCACTGCACTCAGAGCAGCTGGAGCCACTGCACTCAGAGCAGCTGAAACTGAATCCTGAGTCATCGAGGACCCACTGCACTCAGAGCAGAAGGATTTCCAGATCCAAGAGGTGGCCTGAGTCCCAGGAGTTATTCCACCCAGGAGATTAGGAGCATAAGACCACAGAGACCTCTGGACTCTGAGGAGCTCTGCAATAAGCAAGATAACTGGAAATACAGACTCCAGTTTTACACAGTGAGGGCAGGTACCACTAGAGTTAACCAGATGGCGAAAGGCAAGCGCAAGAACATAAGCAACGGAAACCAAAGTTTCTTGGCATCATCAGTGCCCAATTCTCCCAATATAGCAAGCCCTGAACACCCCATCACACCTGAAAAGCAGGATTCAGAATTAAAATCACTTCTCATGATGATGATAGAGGATTATAAGAAGGAATTAAGTAACTCCCTTAAAGAAATACAGGAGAGTACAAGTAAACAGATAGAAGCCCTTAAAGAGGAATCACAGAAATCCCTTAAAGAAATGGAAGAAAACACAAAGAAGGAATTAAACAAAAACATTCAGGATCTGAAACTAGAAATAGAAACAATAAAGAAAGTTCAAAGGGAGACAACCATGGAGATAGAAAACCTAAGAAAGAGATCAGGAGTCACAGACGCAAGCATCACCAACCAAATACAAGAGATAGAAGAGAGAATCTCAAATGCAGAAGATACCATAGAAAATATTGACACAGTTGTCAAAGAAAATGCAAAATGCAAAAATCTCCTAACTCAAAACATCCAGGAAATCCAGGACACAATGAGAAGACCAAACCTAAGGATAATAGGTATAGATGAGAATGAAGATTCCCAACTTAAAGGGCCAGTAAATATCTTCAACAAAATTATTGAGGAAAACTTCCCTAACCTAAAGAACAAGATGCCCATAAACATACAAGAAGCCTACAGAACACCAAATAGACTAGACCAGAAAAGAAATACCTCCCGTCACATAATAATCAAAACATCAGATGCTCAAAACAAAGAAAAAATACTAAAAGCAGTAAGGGAAAAAGGTCAAGTAACATATAAAGGCAGACCTATAAGAATTACACCAGACTTCTCACCAGAGACTATAAAAGCCAGAAGAGCCTGGACTGACATCATACAGACACTAAGAGAACACAATTGCCAGCCCAGATTACTATACCCAGCAAAACTCTCAATCACTATAGATGGTGAAACCAAGATATTCCATGACAAAACCAAATTTGCACAATATCTTCCCACAAACCCAGCACTTCAAAGGATAATTGATGGAAAATGCCAACACAAGGAGGGAAACTACAACCTAGGAAAAGCAAGTAAGTAATCTTCCAACAACCCCCAAAAAAGATACAAACATAACTTTACCTCTAATAAAAAAAATAACAGGAAGCAACAATCATTTTTCCTTAATATCTCTTAACATCAATGGCCTCAATTCCCCAATAAAAAGACGCAGACTATCAGACTGGATACACAAACAAGACCCAGAATTTTGCTGCATACAAGAAACGCACCTCAGTGACAAAGACAGACACTACCTCAGAATAAAAGGGTGGAAAACAATTTTTCAAGCCAATGGTCCCAAGAAACAAGCTGGAGTAGCCATTCTAATATCAAATAAAATCGACTTTCATCCAAAATTAATCAAAAAAGATAAGGAAGGACACTTCATACTCATCAAAGGAAAAATCTACCAAGGTGAACTCTCAATTCTGAACATCTATGCTCCAAATGCAAGGGCACCTACATACATAAAAGAAACTTTACTAAAGCTCAAAACACACATTACACCTCACACAATAATAGTGGGGGATTTCAACACCCCACTGTCAGCAATGGACAGATCATGGAAACAGAAACTAAACAGAGACACTTTGAAATTAACAGAAGTTATGAACCAAATGGACTTAACAGACATCTATAGAACATTTCATCCTAAAACAAAAGAATATACCTTTTTCTCAGCACCTCATGGTACCTTCTCCAAAATAGACCATATAATTGGTCACAAAACAAGCCTCTACAGATACAAAAAGATTGAAATAATCCCTTGCATCTTATCAGATCACCACGGACTAAGACTGGTCTTTAATAATGACAAAACCAATGGAAAACCCACGTACACATGGAAACTGAACAACTCTCTACTCAATGATGACTTGGTCAAGGAAGAAATAAAGAAAGAAATAAAAGACTTTTTAGAATTCAATGAAAATGAGGACACATCATACCAAAACTTGTGGGACTCCATGAAGGCAGTGCTAAGAGGAAAGCTCATAGCTCTAAGTGCCTACAAAAAGAAACTGGAAAGAGCACACACTAACAAGTTGACTGCACAACTAAAAGCTCTAGAACAAAAAGAAGCAAATACACCCAGGAGGAGTAGAAGGCAGGAAATAATCAAACTCAGGGCTGAAATCAACCAAATAGAAACAGAAAGAACAATACAAAATATCAATAAAACCAGGAGTTGGTTCTTTGAGAAAATCAACAAGATAGATAAACCCTTAGCCAGATTAACCAGAGGGCACAGAGACAGTATCCAAATTAATAAAATCAGAACTGAAAAGGGAGACATAACAACAGAAACTGAAGAAATTCAAAAAATCATCAGATCCTACTACAAAGGCCTATACTCAACAAAACTGGAAAACCTGGATGAAATGGACAATTTCCTAGACAGATACCAGGTACCGAAGTTAAACCAGGAGCAGATAAACCATCTAAATAGTCCCATAACCCCTCAGGAAATAGCAGCAGTCATCAAAAGCCTCCCCACTAAAAAAAGCCCAGGACCAGATGGTTTTAGTGCTGAATTCTATCAGACCTTCAAGGAAGACCTAATAGCAATTCTCTTCAAACTATTCCACAAAATAGAGACAGAAGGAACACTACCCAATTCGTTCTATGAAGCTACAATTACACTCATACCCAAACCCCACAAGGACCCGACAAAGAAAGAGAACTTCAGACCAATCTCCCTTATGAACATCGATGCAAAAATACTCAATAAAATTCTAGCAAACCGAATCCAAGACCACATCAAAACAATCATCCATCATGATCAAGTAGGTTTTATCCCAGGAATGCAGGGATGGTTCAATATTCGGAAATCCATCAATGTAATCCACTATATAAACAAACTTAAAGAAAAAAACCACATGATCATCTCACTAGATGCTGAGAAAGCATTTGACAAAATTCAACATCCCTTCATGATAAAAGTCTTGGAAAGATCAGGAATTCAAGGCCCCTACCTAAACATAGTAAAAGCAATTTACAGCAAACCAGTAGCCAACATCAAGCTAAATGGAGAGAAACTTGAAGCAATCCCACTAAGATCAGGGACTAGACAAGGCTGCCCACTCTCCCCCTACCTATTCAATATAGTACTGGAAGTCTTAGCCAGAGCAATTAGACAACAAAAAGAAGTCAAAGGGATACAAATAGGAAAGGAAGAAGTCAAAATATCGCTATTTGCAGATGATATGATAGTATACTTAAGTGACCCCCAAACTTCCACCAGAGAACTCCTAAACCTGATAAACAACTTCAGCAAAGTGGCTGGTTATAAAATCAACTCAAACAAATCAGTAGCCTTCCTCTACATGAAAGATAAACAGACTGAAAAAGAAATTAGGGAAATGACACCCTTCACAATAGTTGCAAATAATATAAAATACCTTGGTGTGAATCTAACCAAGCAAGTGAAAGACCTGTATGACAAGAACTTCAAGTCTCTGAAGAAAGAAATTGAAGAAGATCTCAGAAGATGGAAAGATCTCCCATGCTCATGGATTGGCAGGATTAATATAATAAAAATGGCCATCTTGCCAAAAGCAATCTACAGATTCAATGCAATCCCCATTAAAATCCCAACTCAATTCTTCACAGAGTTAGAAAAGGAAATTCTCAAATTCATATGGAATAACAAAAAACCCAGGATAGCGAAAACTATTCTCAACAATAAAAGAACTTCGGGAGGAATCACCATCCCTGACCTCAAGCTGTACTACAGAGCAATAGTGATAAAAACTACCTGGTATTGGTACAGAGACAGGCAGGAAGATCAATGGAATAGAATTGAAGACCCAGAAATGAACCCACACTCCTATGGTCACTTGATCTTTGACAAAGGAGCTAAAACTGTCCAGTGGAAAAAGGACAGCATTTTCAACAAATGGTGCTGGTTCAACTGGAGGACAACATGTAGAAGAATGAAAATTGATCCATTCTTATCCCCTTGTACAAAGCTCAAATCTAAGTGGATAAAGGACCTCCACATAAAACCAGATACACTGAAACTAATAGAAGAGAAGGTGGGGAAAAGCCTCGAATACTTGGGCACAGGGGAAAAGTTCCTGAACAGAACTCCAATGGCATATGCTCTAAGATCGAGAATTGACAAATGGGACTTCATAAAATTGCAAAGTTTCTGTAAGGCAAAGGACACTGTCAATAGGACAAAACGACAACCAACAAATTGGGAAAAGATCTTTACCAATCCTTCATCTGATAGAGGGCTAATATCCAATATATACAAAGAACTCAAGAAATTAGACTCCAGACAACCAAATTACCCTATTAAAAAATGGGGTATAGAGCTTAACAAAGAATTTTCAACGGAAGAAACTCGAATGGCCGAGAAGCATCTAAAGAAATGTTCAGCATCCTTAGTCGTCAGGGAAATGCAAATCAAAACAACCCTGAGATTCCATCTCACACCAGTCAGAATGGCTAAGATTAAAAACTCAGGTGATAGTAGATGCTGGCGAGGGTGTGGAGAAAGAGGAACACTCCTCCATTGTTGGTGGGACTGCAAGATGGTGCAACCACTTTGGAAATCAGTCTGGCGGTTCCTCAGAAAATTGGACATAGCATTACCCGAGGATCCAGCTATACCACTCCTAGGCATATACCCAGAAGATGCTCGAACATATAACAAGGACATATGCTCAACTATGTTCATAGCAGCCTTATTTATAATAGCCAGGAGCTGGAAAGAACCCAGATGTCCTTCAACTGAGGAATGGATTCAAGAAATGTGGTATATTTACACAATGGAGTATTACTCAGCTATTAAAAACAATGAATTTGAGAGGTTCCTAGGTAAATGGATGGAACTAGAAATTATCATCCTGAGTGAGGTAAGCCAATCACAAAAGAAGACACATGGTATTCACTCACTGATTATTGGATATTAGCCTAGAACCTTGAAATGCCCAAGATGCAACTCACAGGCCACATGAAGCCCATAAAGAAGGAAGACCAAGTGAGGGTGATTCGGTCCTTCTTAGAAGGAGCAACAAAATACTCAAGGGAGCAAATATGGAGACAAAGTGAGGGACAGAAACTGAAGGAGGGGCCGTCTCAAGACCACCCCACCTGAGTATCTATCCCATGTGCAATCACCAAAGGTAGATGCTGATGTGGAAGACAGGAAGTGCATGCTGATAAGAGCCTGATATGGATATCTCCTCAGAGGCCTTCAAGAGTCAGACATATTCAGAGGCAGATGCTCACAACTAGCCATTGAACTGATCATGGGGTTCTCAATAGTGGAGTTAGAGTGAAGACTGAAGGAGCTGAAAGGGTTTGTGGCACCATGAGGAGAGCAACAATACCAACCAACCACAGCTCCCAGGGTCTAAACCACCAGCCTGGGAGCACTTAGGGGGGGATCCAGGGCTTCAGCTGAATATGTAAAAGTGGAGGGCCCTGCTGGGCATAGGTGGAAGAAGAGAACCTTGACCTCATGAAGGCTGGATGCCCCAGGGGGTGGGAATTTTGAGGGTGGGGAGGTGGGAGTGGGGGGGTGTAGATAGAGGTTACATCCACAGAGAAGAAGGAGGAGGGGCGAGGGGATTGGGGGTTCCGAGGGGGTGGTGGGGGATGGGGTAAGGGGACAACATAGGAAATGTAAATAAATCATCCAATAAAAAAAAAAAAGAAAAAAAAATTAAGCCAAAAAAAAAAAAAAAAAGAATATTTGTTTCAGGTCAGTCGATAGTTTTTAGGAATCCAATTTTGTTTTTTTTTGCTTTGACTAACAGAAGTATAAGGATCATACAGAAAACATTAAACAATTTCATTTTTTAAAAAAGACTTATTTACTTTATGTATGTGAGTGAGTACACTGTCGCTGTCTTCAGACATACCCAAAGAAGGCATCTGATCCCATTATAGTTGTGAGCCACCATGTGGTTGCTGTGAATTGAACTCAGGACCTCTGGTGAGTCAGTCAGAGTGAGCCATCTCTCTAGACCCCCAATTTCATTTTTAAAAGCCTTCAATAAATTAAAATTAATGCTAATGAAGGGTTACTCTCAGAACAAAGACTTTTATGTTTTTTTTTTTCTTTAAAGTCTGGTTGTCTTTAATAGTATAATCTGAAGAAGTTGCTAAAAATCTTGGTATGATTTGATTCTGTAATTGAGCTTCTAAAATATTCATCTTTCGCATTCCCAGCATGACCAGAGAGCTCTATATTTTAACAACCTAGGCAAAAGGGCAGCCAGGAAGGTTCTCAAGAGTTCTCAGAAAAAGCCTGATTATCATCTCATTTCCATCCAGGCATGGCATGACATGTAGATTCATTTTGAGATTCATTTCCAACAGTATACCGCTAGAGATGCTTCAACTTAGACTCAAACAAACCCTCAAATCAAACTAAATAAAAAAAAGAACATCAAACCCCTCCAGAGATTAAAACGTACATAGATTTAACAAGAAGACAGGCTAGCCATGATACCTCTTTCAGTCACTCATTTCCTATGATGGATGGCCCTCATTTCTGCAACAATGTACACAAATCATGTTTCAATGGGCTAGGTCCTGTGCTTGCACAGTTTGTTATCTATAGCATACAGCTAACATTCTTTATTTGTATTAAGAGTGTAGAAAGGACATTGGCTATAATATTTCATTCTACAAATGAAAGGGAATAATTTCTTAATCCACAGTTTATAGTTTTACCCCATCTTCTGTACCTGAACTATGCTAAGGCCAACTTATTATTTCTTTGTTACAGAAATGTGATCCCATTGTTAAGAACCATAATATACAATGTTCCATTTATGACAGATAATAGATGTCAGGAAGTGTTTTGTTTTATAAGCTCTCTCCTTCATTATATTTGTCTATTTATTTACCTCATTCCCTGTTGACATAACGGCAACCACTGGAAACTTATTAACTTCAACTTCTGTGACACCTACAGTTGCAAGGAGACCAATCTCTGAAGGGCCCATATGGGTTCCTTTGGCCAAAACACACTCCCCTCTTTTAATGTCATGGCCGATGGGTCTGAAAGTCAAAGCAGAACCATAAGCATTATGGCTAAGATTAACATTTTTTTTTCTACTCAGAGGGAAACTTTAGTATTAGAGAGAGGAGACAATCAGGGGAAAAAAGGTTCAGAAATGAGTTAGGAGACAAAGAATGAAGAGATTCTAAAAATTCCAAGCTTTAAGTTATATCACACTACAGAAGACAAAATAGAAATATCTATAATTGCTAAACAGAAATGTTACATTTGAAATTACTTTATATTTTTCTTTTTATTATATTATAGGTAAAAGTACTAATTTCAAACTTTCTCTGATACTAGGCAAAGACTTATATGAAAATATCTAGCAGCATTAACAGAGGCCCACTGGTTAGCTCTGTGATAAGGAGAATGGTGCTAATAAGATTAGTTAGAATTGATTTCCATGTAGATACCTTAGGTTGATCTAGATCTGAGGCTACTTTTTCCTTGGTATATGTACCTTAGCCTGCTGCCATAAAGCTGGGAGAAGTACAGCTTTGTTACAAAGGGAAATTAGTATTGATGGAATCTGCGTAAACACATTATAGCTCAACGAAAATAATTCAAACTATGCATACTATTTATTGTAGGAGAGAAACCTCATTTTTATATTTAAGGAACAATAAATTATTACCTTATTAAGGATAGTTGAGGAGGGTGCCCTATCAGCTACTTGTATAAATACCTAATCATTTCTATTCCAATTTCCGGATAATCTAGGGGTTGGAATTCAGTAATTTTGGATTGGCTAGAAGAAGAATTAACTGTGAGCATAAGTACTTATCAAAATTTTGATAATTTTATACATCTTTACTATTTTCTTTTAAAAGGCAGGATAGACATGGGATATAACATCATGCCAAATACCATTGGATTCATGTTAGTTCTAAAATTTACAGTGGTAATCATTATAATTAGGAAAAAGTTTAAAGACACTTGCAGTGTATTTGGCATAATTCTAACACCTCTCTGGATGTTTTAACTTTATATAGTGAGCTCATGAATTTGAAAAATGCTGCTCTGCTAAGCATTGATGTAGTAGATACTGCAGATAAAATTATCCATGGACTGACATCAGTATTTCTATTTTGGTCAAGCTTCAAGAATGGCATATATAGCTTGATTATGCTAGCCTTTTTTGTCCTGGGAAACTTTTATTCCTGTCCATCGTGTTAAAGCTTGTCTTTAACAACATCAACATGTTGGCAGTCAAAGTACATGGCTTGAACCTGAAAATGGACCCCCAAACAGAGTTATTAAATTAACAGGCTGGCAAGCCAACGACGGGTAAGATTCTGCACAGAATCTTACCAACCTAAGATATAAGTGCATTGCTTTTGATAATGCATATTCCATGACGGGTAAGGAAGGCATTCTTGTCAGAAGGACTTAAGACTGGCTCAGTTTTGTTAATGAAGTGAAAAAGAAGGAGAGGCGGAGAGCCTTTGGGGCTGCTTGGCAAGAATCTGACATGGGCCAAGGACAAGGAAGTAGGCTTCAGGTAGGAATCTGAGATTAGGCTTGAACAAAGAAGTAATTTCAGGAAGGAATCTAAATTAAAATGGTATAAAAGCAAAAAGGAGGAGGGGAGATGAGATAGGGGGTTCTAGGGAGGGGAAACTGGGAAAGGGGATGACATCTGACATGTAAATAAAGAAAAAATAGCTAGTTGACATAGCTGTGGGTTTACATTCTCCTGAGTTCATGATCAGGTAGAAACACAAGTGGGCTATACATTCTAAATATCTGAACTTACCGGATATCTTGGCCTGGCCGAGCTTGCACCAGAATTCGTACTTCAAGTTCTTCAGTACCCTATAATTAGAGCAGGTGATATAATTTCAAATAATATACTCTAATATAATTTCTGATCAGTAAGAATGAGCTCCTCTGATACCTTATCATCAGACAGGCCCAGAATATATATAGATATAGAGGAGAGGAAACCATTTGTAAACTCTCTGAAAGAAATAGTGTGAACTTTTAAAGAGAGCTCCTGAGAACTTAGGTTTGTTGCCAATAAATAGTACTTTCTATAATTTTCATGGTTAAAAACTTATCAATTAAAGCATTGAATTGTATCTTGTATACAGGATTCTCAAGAATTATATATACATGACGTACATATGTATATACACATGTGATAAATGAAGATGCCTGCTAACAGCCACTGTTTTGGTTGCTACGGAATTCAATATTGTGTAAATGTTTCCAAATACCTATAGAAAAGCATGGCTATAGATTTCTGTAACCTCATAGTAACCATCAACTGTACATTCATAGGCTATGAATAATAATAAATGTCAAATATTGTGACATTTGAATTGTGCCTTGTTATCTCGTAGTTTGAGGATGTATATGTTACGGATTTCAATGCTTTATATGCTTCTCTGATGCTAATAAATCTCTGCCTGGACAGTTTTAAGAGCAGGTAATCTGATCTGCATGCTGATATTTTATATATGAGGAAGAGGATTAAAAAGGACAATCTCCAGAACAAGGAAGGTTGTTATCTCTTAGCGTGTTTGTATTTTACCATTTACTTAATCTATAAGAATATATATTATTTTTAATCTCTCCTTCAGAATTTAAGATTCCTCAAACTTCACAAAACAGGTATAATTATCAGTCTATAAAACTGTTAAAAATTAACTTGCCTAGTGTTATTCCTAACAGTCTGCTTTGTAAAAAGATTTATTTTTAATGTAGGAATGATGTGGGCCTGGGGTCCATGAAGCTGAGAAGAGGGTGTTGGATGTCCTGGAAATGGAGTTACAACCTGTGTGCTGGGAATTGAACTTTAGTCCTTTGCAAGAACAGGAAGTACTTTAAACCACTGAACTATCTCCAGCTTGTGCTGTTTTTTGGGGGGTGGGGTAGGGTGGTCAACTTGGCATAAGTGGGAGTTACCTGAGAAGACAAAAAAGGGCAACTGAAAAAGTGCCTCCACCTGTAGGCCAGCCTGTGAGGCATTTTCTCAATTAATGATTGATGATGTAGGGGCCCAGCTTACTTTGAATGGTGCCATCCCTGGGCATGTGGAGCAAGTAGGCCGAGCAGGCCATGGGAAAGAAGCCAACAGGCGGCGTTCCTCTGTGTTCTCTACTTCAGTTCCTGCTTCCAGGTTCCTGCCTTGAGTGCCTGCCCTGACACAGAAGGACTGTGTCCTGTAAGCTGAAAAACTTTCCCTTCTAGTTGCTTCTGCATAGATTTTATCATAGCAATAGAAACATAACCAGGGCAAGCCACAGTAGTCTGGTTTTAAAAATTGCTATAGTTTTCTTGACAAAATGGCCTATTTAGATACCATAAATATCTTTTATTTGAGACAATGCAGAGGGAACTGACACAAATTCAACATTTCCAGGCTTCTATTTGATGGCAGAGCTTTTCCTGGAAACCAGTGATGAAAGGGTCATTTGGTTCAAGAACTTGCCCAAATGTTCTCTGTTAAAGTCTTTTACATTAAACTCTGATTCCAAGAACACCTTCACATTTTATCAGAAGGTAGTCTCAATAGCAAGGTATGTCAACTGTTAATATCATAGTTCTTTTATTGTGAAATAATTTGTTTGCCTGTGAAAAATTTCATATTAAGCATGGTTCAAATTCTCCTGTAACAATACCATAAAATTTCCTTCAATGTCAAAAGATTTTCAGTCTTTAAGACAGTTATTTACTGGAGACCTACATGCTACATTAACACCCCCACCCCCATCCCAGTTAGTCTTATAAGCACTGTAGGAACTGAGTATGACCATAATACTGCCACAGGAACCTGGTGGTGACATACATCATCTGACTCCCTGATGAGTTCAGTATCTTCAACTTGCACTACTGCATCAGCACCACAGGGGATTGGAGCACCGGTTGTCACCCGCATCACCTGTCCTGGCATGACTGTCTGAGTTGGCTGGAAGTACAAACATAAAAGACAGCCGGTTACTTAGTTGCTTCAAAGGAAAATCTTCAGATATATCATTTTTAGGAAACAAATAATGAAAAATCTTATAGTTTATTCACTTAGAGCCAGAGTAGTAGAAGCTACCCATAAATAACTGCATTCACAACAAAGAGTTTGCGACTTGATTTAAGCTGATTTAATTTGTGCTTTAAAATCCTTTCTTGGAGCTTTGTCTTGAAGAACTGCCACTTACATTTGACACTATTGCTTTTCATTCAAATAATATGAATTGTGTTCATGTAAAGTGATTTGAAAATCTGTGAGAAAAATTCCAAGTCATAGGAGATTATGAATGACAAATATGAAAACCCATCATTTTGATAATTTGCTGCAGTTCTGTTGTTTGGCAAATGTGCTACTTGATTAAGTAAAGTCTTTGGTCCAGAAAAGCCATCTAAATTATTTATCTTGAAGAATTTCCTAAAAACATGGTGTTTCACTATCAGTTAATAAAAGTGTAAAACGTAGACTTAAATTATTTAAAAACACCCCAGTGTGGATTTAAAAAAAAAAAGCATGTATTTACATGATCCATCTGACAGGTTTGAACAGGCCTTCAGGACAATCATCTGTCAGAGGTCATGATTTAGGACAGAACAGATGCGAGAATGTTTCAAATTACTCCTAAAAGAGAATCCTGAGACAAGAGTAAAAAATGTTTACAAGTATTTTAGCTTGCTTTATTTTACATGTATGTATGTATGTATGTATGTATGTATGTATGTATACATGCTTGTTCATCACAAGTGGTCCTGTTGCTACCAAAGGTCAGTAGAGGGCATGTGATGCTCTGGAACTAGACTTACAATTGGTCGCAAGCCTCCCTGTGGTTCAGAAAACTGAATAGCAGGTGCTCTTAATTGCTAAACCCTCTCTCTAGTCCCATGTACTTCTTAACATACACACACGCACATGCACGCATGCATGGACATGGACACACACACACACGCATGCACACACGCACACACACAAACACGCGCACGCATAAACCTTAGACAACGATTAAGGAAAACTACCAGAAGTATAAAGTACCAATAAGAAGTTATATCCAGAATATCCTTTATAGTAAGAAAATCCTTGAAAAGTCATTTTATATTGTTAACACAAAATACTACAAAGTGGCTAATATTCTTTGAACCTCTCAATCCACTCTGGGTTAAAAATTAAATTAACTATATATTCTAGAGTGTAAATTCTACAAAGGTAAAACATTTGCTCACTTTTGGTTTGCCTCTGCAGCTCACACCAATGTTTTGTGACCTCTGCTCTGGCCCAGAAGACTGAGCTCTATGGAGTATTTTAAGCAGGTTCCCATCACTCTGGCCAGTGGGACTAGTCCACAGAGAAGTAGATCTGTCACTCCCTTTGTTCTTGTTGCAGTTTGGTGGCAGTCAGGGCTTCTTTACTAACTGAAGGCCACAGCTCCTTTTGGAGTGGTCTCATAGCTATGAATCTCTGCAGGTTGAGGTGCTATTCTCTCTCTTCTCCTTCAGACCGAGAGGTCGTAATGGGATATCACTTTAGCTAGTTCTCAAATGTCTCACATACTTTTGTGGTTCCTTTTCACTCCATCCCTACTTTGGAAACAATATCACTTTAATCTTTACAACCTCTACTTTCCCAGAGACATCTTTATAATCCCAAAGCCTAGAAAGTGGTTGGCATACACTTGTAAGCAACAATTATTTCTAGAACAGATAAATAACTATGTATTATCTCATTATTACAAGAATTTCATGAGGTATGTACTGAATAATGGTATATACCTCCAGTGTTCTTCCTGTCTTTCCCCCACAGTCATTGGAGATAGACAAGTGTGATAGATAACATCTAGCACAAGTTACATACTTTAAACCCTTTTATTCTGCTAATTCAATAAATGACATTCGAGTATTGTTCAGAAATGTTACATATTCATGTAAATTTCTACCAAAATAATGCATGATTTAAAATGAAAAGTTAGGGCCATTGTGTTTTAAAAATTATAATTTCCAATTCCAGATATCACTTATTATCTGGGACATCCAAAAATGTTTTTATTAATTCTTTGAGAATCTTGTACAGTGTTTTTTGATTATATCCATCCTCCTCCCCCAGCTCTTCCCACAGACTTCCTCACTTCCCTACCCATCTAACTCGATTTCACCTGCCCCCATCAATACAGTTTGTGTTATCTGACTACTTTTGGGTATAAGGTCTGCCCTGAAGTGTGGTTGATACCAGGTTATTATACTACTGAAGAAAACTTACTTTACTTTCACCAAGCAGCACCCAAATGCCAACAACTGCTCAGCGAGGGGTGTGGCTTCATGCCCACCTCATGCCCTATCCTGCATGCTGCACACATTTTAGTTTGGCTTGAGCTTGTGTAGGTCTTTTTCCTGTTATTATCTAGAAGATATTGTTTCTTTGAGGTCATACTACCTCTGGCTCTTTCCACCAATCTTCTGCCTAGACAGATCCCAGAGCTTTGAGGAGCGGAGTGTGATATAGAAATTATCTGAGATATCTCTTAATGCATATGATCATTTTATAGCATATTCATTTTTGATAAGAATGTTTTCATGTGAGACATATGGTTTTATAAGAGGGGTTAATGCCCAAACTATCTTTGGGGCCTGTGGAACACTGAATTTCAAATAGGTCTAGAGAAAATTCTTTGCTAAATAATTTGCATTAGAAAGTAAATCCTAATGTAAATTTCAGGGCTACTGTTTCTTTTAAAAATTATTATTTTATTCTATGGGTCTGGGTATTTTGTCTATGAGCTATGTCCATGCCTGGTGCCAGAAGAAGGCAGATGACCTGGAACTGGAGTTACAGACAGTGGTGAACTGCCATCTGGGTGCTGGAATCAAATTCAGGTCCTCTAAAAGAGTAGCAAGTGTTCTTAGTCTCTGAGCCATGTCACCAGCCTAGGCTATTGAATCTGAAGCTGCGCTATGCTAACCTCAGCTTACTCGGGTGCTGTGTACTGCCGTCAGTAAATGTGTAAGTTCTATTGCAGTTGAGTCCCTAATTTTCACTATTATTATTAGTCTGTGTGTATGATATGTGTGAATCATGGCACTGGTAGATGCCAGAGGACAACTTTCAGGAGTTGGTTCTCTCTTTTGCTGTAGATTCCAGAGATCAAACTCAGTTTTCCTGCTGTGTGACAAATGTCATTACCAGATGAGCCATCTGGGTGGCCCTCTAATTTTCTTTATTTTTGGCTCAAATCAACTCTTATGATATTTTAATGTGATTATTAATACTAGTTTTATTTTCTTGATTCAGGATCCTGTTGTGTGGTCCAGGCTAACCCAGATCTCACAGTCCTCCTGCTGTATGGTCTCAGTGAATGTTAGGACTACACAAGTACCACCAACCCTGGCAACGATTTGGCTGTTCCCTAAGATCATGAATTCTAGATGGTAGGTAAAAGAGTCCTACCAACTTACATCATATTAAACCCAATGTTAAAGATATTACTGGAGATGTAAAACCTTGTATATCTATCTAGATCAGACAATACAACTGGCATATGAAGGAATCAAGTACAAAGATACATTCTAGGAATATGTGACATATTTCCTTTACTCTGTAAGATGAGAAGGTATTCTCTTAAATTGAAATTTGCTATATGTTATATATATATGTACATATAACATATATATATATTGAACATAGTTAAAATCTTGGTTTTTTATTATTGGAGGTACTGAGTCTCCTCCTTTGGAAATATAATGACAACATTTTACAGTTACTCAGTATTTTCTTTGAAAGCATCCAGTGATAACTACTGGGACCAAACTATTAGTGATTTAAGGCCACACATTTTAAAGCACTAAGAAATGATTTTTCAAATCACTGCCCATGTGTATACAATGGCGTCTCAATGCTCAAGCGTAAGTTGTGAGTGAACAATGTACCTCTTTTGAGATATCTGAGCTTGCGCTAAGTATGTGTAACACATATTGTAGGTAAAGAACAACACAGGTGATCTGAAGAAAAAGCTGCTTTCTTGAACTAGTTTGACATTACCCTATCAAGCCTTTATAAGAATTTAGAAACTTTTATGTTTCACAGTTCATTTTATGCTCCCAGTTCTCTAGTTTAGTCAGAAGTAACTAACAAATAGGGGAGAGAGGCTTAGAACTCTTAATCTGTTATGCTGTGGTTAACATAAACCACCTGTAGTTTTCTGAGTAGTTCACATAATTTTTATTTAAATATTTGTTTTTCTATTCTTTTAAGGCAGGGTTTCACCATATATATAGTTATGGCTGCCTGGAATTTTGCTATGAGTCCCAGGTTGACCTTGAACTTGTATCGATCCTCCAAGGTCTCTGCTATAACAAGTGCTAGAATTATAGGCATAAGCTGCCTGGCCAGGCACCTCTGGGTTTTTTAACCTATACTGCTCTCTGTCTAGAATGCTCCAGTGTTATCATCCTAAGCATCTTCTGTTGAAATGTTCAAGTCTCTTCTGCATTCAGAGTGAGTGACTGGCACCATTAGCTTAATAACTAATATACTTTATAATATTTAGTTATTTATGCTGCCTCGTCTGACTCCTTAAGAGAAGAATAGTATCTTAATCTAAGTTATAGATCAGAATGTAGCACTTTCCAATCATATAGTGTGTTGGACACAGGAATGCTCAGTACATTCAACTGAAGTTCAGACAAGTATTCCTTGAACACCAATTTGTTTTGTGGCTTCACTATAAAATGGCCATTCATATCTGTTAGAAATATCTGTGCTATGTGATCAAATAAAGTAAAAAAGAATTAAAGGGAGATGCTCATTGGGTAAAGTGCTCAATGTACAAGTGTGAGGTCCTGAGTTTGAATCCCCAGAACTCATGTAAAAGCAAGCACAGTAACATGTGCCTGTAATTCCAGTGCTCTATGGTGAGGGGGGAAGTGAATACCAGAGACTTAGAGTCTCAAAGGCTAGCTGTCATTACACATATTGCAGTAAGTAACAAAGAGACTCTGTCTTAAACAAGGTAGATGATGAGGACTGACATCTGCGGTTGTCTTCTTATTTGAATATGTGCCATGGCATCATGTGTGTACCTACATTCAGACACAAATGCACACACACACACACACACACACACACACACACACACACACACACACCAAGCCTACCTGTTTTTTCCCCCTAAGTAGTATGTGAAAATAATATGGCAATAAATAATTTTTAAAAAGTGTCAATTTTGGTAAACTTATCTTCATGTCTTTTCTTCCTCAGCTTCTCATGTACTTTTGTAACTTTCAAAATAAACAGAGTTAACGCCATCTGTAGAAGGTTGATTCCAACAGCAGTGACTCTAGCTTCCGCATCTAAGCATCTAAGCATCGAGGTGAATGTAGTTCTAGCCAGAAAAATCAAAATTTATAGGGAGAATCACTCAAGCATAGGGCTAGAAAATGCCTATGAGGCATGTCTGTGGGTGTGTAACAAGATTATTCATCATATATTGATAGATGTAGGTTTGTTAAGTATTTTTTTTCATTGTTGTTCACAAGGGGACTTTTTCTTTTATCCTTTTGATAGTATGCTAACTAATCTTTCTATGACTTCCACCATGCTGCTACTGAAAACTTGTAACTGGATGCCCACAGTCTGTGAAGCAGACATCTTGAGTGTCCTTCAGGCTATGGAGCTCACCTGTTCACCAGCTTGGGATTCCCCAATGATGAAGCGATCTCCTGGACCATCAGCAGCTGTGAGATGGAACAGAGCCGAGAAGAAATCAGCATGGACTTAAAGCAAAAAACAAGAACCTAGTCCTGAGACTCTTAAGATTTCATTAAAATTATTTTCAGGAAGTTCTGTATTTCCAATTTCATAGAGTAGACAGTGGTTGTTCTATGACTGGCTTGATCTTTGGTATGCAATAGATTCCAAGCATCAGCAGAAGTGGATTGATTTGTGCCCTCTCTTGGCATCACTGGAGATGTCTTTCATGTAATGCCATGTGCTTTTCTAACATGATGTTCGTTTGGCTTATCCTTTCAAATGACATCACCACAGACATAATAATAATAAATATATTCATGGATATATATTCATCGACATATGAATATATCACTTTGCAAACCTAACCTTCTACAATATTTTTGCAACAGTTTTTTAGCTTAACATTTTCTTATTTATTTAAAGGGAAATTGGAAAATCCATGGACATGAAATTATCCTATTTATGAACTGGAATAGACAAGCTTTGTTGCATCATATTTTATACTTAGTATTGTTACAGCTGGAAGTAGGGGCTTGCCATGCAGGTAAGTGTTCTAATACTGAGTTACACTCACATTTCTGGCTACTTACTTTTATTTTTAGAAGTGAAGAGTATTTATTTATTAAAAATTTATTTTTGTCATAGGATTTCACTGCATGGCCCTGGTTGGGCTGGGACATGCTATGCAGACCAGGCTGGGCTTGAATTTGAGACAGTTCTCCTACATCTGTCTTCCATGTATTGGGATTACAGACATATATCACCGTGCCAGGTAAAATTACTTAAAAAAACTTTTTGAGCATATATGTACACTTCTGTGTGCAAATGCAAGCACCTGTGTGGGACAGTGCACATGTGGATGTCAGTGAACAACCTTGCCTACTCCCTTATTTAAGACAGGGTCTTTGATATTTTCTGGCTGTATATGGTAGACTAGCTGGTTCCTGAGATTCTGATCTTTCCTCCCATCTTCCTATAGAGCCTTTAGGATTAGAGATCCTCATGCTTTGTACCCAAGAATTTGAGCTCAGGTCCTCAAGACTACGTGGCAAGCACTGTTACCTACTGAGCTTTCTCCCTAGCTCTTAAAGACACTAATCTTTAAATTGAAAAAAAATTCAGAATCGGGATTAAGAAACAAACAAACAGACCAACCTTCTTGTTTAGCCTCATCCACTCCTTCTCCAATGCCTGACACAGTAAGTAATGACTTGGAAAAAAGAATTTCTAGAGAATACTAGTGCAAGGCCTATCTAATGAGTTTTATGATCACTATTTTAATTTTCATGTCATCTGATAAAGCAAGGGATTTGAGGCCTATATATGGAGATGATAACACCTTACATATGAATATTTAATTATATTTGCCGTAACAGTGACAATTAAACAACTTTTCCCATATTAAGGAAGACATATGAAATAATTTTATTCTTCCCTTTCTTCTCCCCTTTTTATCCATTCTTCATGGGACACCACTTTGTAGTACAAGCTGGCTTGTAGTTCGTCATGTAGCCCACAGTTCTTGAACTTGCAGTGAGTTCTAGGCTTACAGACATGCACTATCATGCGTGCATGTCTGTAATCTGAAATTAAGTAATTAATTGTTTCTTTAAGTATAAGGCAGTATTATTTTTATAAAGGCTTAAATAAAATATTGTTTGAGTCACAGTTGGCTTTTGTTACTTTGATGTAGAGAGGGACAAAGATGAGAATCACTTTTATGACTACATGTTGTACCTTAACCTTTATAAATATTATCTGAGTGAATAAATTCCTAGAGTTTTGCATTTTTTTTTTTTTGGAAACTTATATTAAACTAGAAGTTTTCCTGGAATGCTGTTTTTACATGCCACTTTTACAGGTTCATTAAAAAGCCTCTTAGATAATGTAAAATACAGACAAAAACAATTACTTCAAGAATTATTGACATTTTACAAATGTTTAAATATATTAAACAAATTTTTTCAGTATTTTAAAGCAAATTACTTTTTTATTGAAAATTAATGAATCAATGATATTTTATAATTCCATATTGAATATGTGTACACACTTGTGTTTAATTTTCATTATTTATATGTGTGTACTAGAGAAAACATTATCAGCTTGTTTCATTTTATAGCAATCTAGATTTCTAACTCCCCCACCTCACTTTTATTTTTTGTTTTTTTTCTTTCTTTTCTTACTTCTGTCCCAGAGTCAATCAGCATGGCTTGAAGTAGTAGAGAAGAAATGAATCTGAATCCTGACTCTGGCCATTATTAGATTCAAGACTTTCACAAAACTAGTCAGCCTCTGAGCTTGCTAGTAAAAACAAAGATAGTCATGGTGTGTTCATACCTATTAAAGATAGTCACTACTTTTATTCTTTCAGTAAATTTCTACCAAGTGTCTTCTATTCCCTAAGTGTCAAATCAAGTACTCGGGACAGTGAAGGGAGTAAAATGAGATTATTTCCATTCTAAAAATGTGCAGACTGTTTTAAGTTTTTTCAAACTCTGGGTCCAAAATGGCAATATAATGGATATATATCAACTTATAAACATACTTCTGAAGGAAAAAATAGAAATATTATTTTATAGGTCAAGTGCAACAATGTGTGACAGCAATCCCAGCTGTAGTTGAAGCTGGCCTGGAACTCACTATATAGCCCAGGCAGTCCCTGAACTCCTTGAACCTTTGCCTCAGCTTCTCTTGTGCTAGGGTTACCTCCAGGATCAACCACATCTGGGTCATCTCTCTTTTCTTAATGTCCAGAAAACACCTTTAATTTTGTTACATTTTTGAGGATTTCTGTTTTTGTCATTTGATATAAAGTTGATACTAGCAGATAACTAATCATTGTGGCATTATATAGAAAATTATCACCCTAAATTCATTTGTTATAGGAATATCCTTCATTTAATTTCCCTACTGGGTAATTCTACTAGGTAATTAAATCAGATAAATTTTTTTTTAAAATTTGTAGTCCTTTTCAATGAATAGCAGGAAGCACAGTTAAGGATAGTTAAGTGAGAAGGTAACATGTATTCTTTTCCAGGTGGTTGTGGAATAATGCCCATTTATTGTTGCTATTGGGAAAGGAGATATTTATCTCCTTAAAATATAAAATATGTTAACTGTTCTTAAATTAACTAAAATTAATTGTTCCAATTACGGTATCTGCTCACATAAGTACTATTCCCCATGTCTCTCTCGCAGGCTTCCTTTTTATCTAAAGTAGCTATGGTAGAAAGCAATGATAGGCGACTAATGAGCTGAATAAAGAAGCTATGGCCAGAGAAGATGTACACATAGACTAGTGACCCAGAAACACCAATCATCGAAGCAGCAAAGAACCAATTCTAAACCAAAATGTCTGTGGATGTTGAATTTGTGTACTGTAACATATTAGATATGGTTTGATTTATGAGAGGTTAATAAGGAGAATGCAGTAAGATATGAACAGTTTTATAATGTTCCTTTTCCTTTTTGTACTTTCTATCTATATCTTTAATTAGCATGTTAGAAAAACTTTTAAAATTCACTTGGTATATTACTCAATTGTAATGATTTCTTTTGACATACTCTTTCAAAACTGTTATAAATGGTACTCAAAGTAATTCCTAGCTTGTTCAAAATACCTGTTTTTACACAATTCTAAAACAAATAGTAAGAGGATAAAACTATCCAGTTTAATTTTTTTCTATAAGGTTAAATGTGAAATTCTAAGATACTGTTTTTTTAATATGTAAGAAGGAATATGTGCAGCACTTCTACATGAGTACACAAGCACATCAAGACAATGTTCAGCTTGACTAGGGAGAGGGAGAAATAAACTTTCAAAAACACTGGGGCTAGAGAGACGGCTCAGTCGTTACGAGTACTGCGTTCTCTTCCACTGGACTGGATTTGATTTCCAGAAACTATATGACAACTCACGATCCTTTTAACTCTCTCTCAGGGAACCCCGTGCCCTCTTCAGTCTTCTCTGGAATGCACAGCAAGAATAAAAATACTGCATGGACATTAACTGT
The DNA here is from genome assembly GCF_004785775.1 of Grammomys surdaster. Lineage (NCBI taxonomy): Eukaryota > Metazoa > Chordata > Mammalia > Rodentia > Muridae > Grammomys > Grammomys surdaster. The sequence goes on along the minus strand of NW_021604585.1, from coordinate 7,975,340 downwards.
TAATATGCCACTTTCATTAACTGTTAATATGCCACTTTCATGTTGTTTTTAGTTTTAAAAACCTTTTAAATTCTCTTTTTCCTAAATGTAGTTTTAGGTTTATAAAGTTATACATATTCTTATTATGTATCATTTGCCTTTTGTTGTTGCTGCTGTCTTCTCGTTTTTTAAGAGCCGGCTTCTCTGTGTATCCCTGGCTGTCTTGGAACTCACTTGGCTGGTCTCAACTCAGAGACTCGACGCCTCTGCCTCCTGAATGTGAGTCACTACCACCGGCTGACTTTTGCCTTCTTTCTATTTTATTTTTCTTGGTTTTTTGAAAGCTGTTTATACGTACTTTTCCTTAAAAAAATTTTTTTTGACACATGGTCTTGTCTAGCTCTGGCCAGTTTCTTACCTACTATGTGACCCAGAGTAATGGTAATTTTCCTGCCTTAATCCTCCCAAGTGCCAGGCTAAAGGTTTGAACCACTACCTCAAGACTGTTTTTTCTTACTTCTTGTTGTCTTAGTCTTTCTATTACTATCTTGATTTTCCAGCCCACACCTCTAAATCTAAGTGTTCTTCCAAATGATTTGGAGTTTTATTCCACATGTTTATGAGGGAAATCTAGAAATCTAGAACAAGTTAGAAACTTTTCTACAGGGGTCACTGGTTGTTACTAGATGGCCTAAGACAAAAGTAGAGAAGAAAAAGGGACTATAAAGGGTTTTGGAGAGAGTGGAGTTGAGTAAAAAAGGGTAGGAAGCCATAGCCATTGCTCAAGGGTAAATGTGTGTATGTGTGTGTGCGCACGCGTGTGTGTACATGTGCATATACATTGTTTCCAAATTACAAAGGTGAGGATATACAAACTGAAAAATTCATGCCTTTGTCTTTTTTAGAAATTTGTTGTTTCCATTATAACACATCCCAGGCACCCTCTGTGATTCTCTGTACACAACGGCTGCACTATGTGCCACATCTTCTTATCTGCTCTATATTCTCGAGAACTAGCGACAGTTTGTATACAGAAGGAAATGTCCAACTGCTAGGCAATGTCTTGGACGTTTTATACTGTGGAATATCATTTGGGGTTTTTCTTTGTGAAATAACTAAAAAAAAAGCAATCTTAAACAAAAGAATAAGTAGGATACTCAATTGTGATTTTACACAAGATATCTTGAATGAATCTACAGCAGTAGAAAGGCACTTTCATGGCTCATGAGGGCTAGCTAAAGTCTTGGCAACAAAAGAGCAATGAGCAATAGTTTCTTTTTATGCAGCTTCTGGTACCGCATGTAACATCACAGAGGCACATTCTTTCTGAGAATAGTTCTGCCTTAGATAATTTATCTTCTCATTCTTGCCTACTTTATACCCAAGCATGTAAAAAACACTTTCTTTTTGCTAATATTTCACTTCCCATAGCTGTTTCACTCCACAAATAAGAATCTTTTGTCATTTTATAGTAATCCTGGATTGCTATAAAGAGATCAAAACAGAATTTACCTTTTAGATTGAAATAAGAAATGCAAAGAATCCATGAAGTGATCATAACGATAAAAAATTTTCTTTCTGGACAATATTCAATTTTGTAAATCCTATAGGAAAATAAACTTGGAAGAAAAGTATGTGTTTGGGAGACAAGGTATCTTGTTTAACTCACACTGGCCTTACACTAATGATCTTGCAGTCCTGGAACCTAGATCATTTAAACTATTTTCAAAGGCTATCTACATAGACTATTTGTGATAGTCTCCTATGTCTCTAACATAGGGGATGGAACTGGAACATTACAGATCAGTGAGTGTATTTTATTACAAGAAAATAAAATACTATTTTAATGGACAGGGTTAAAGAAACAAAACGAAAGAAAATTCGTAACGTGCCATTTAAAACAATTTGGCTAGTTGTGTCCTCATGTGAGTCTATAAGGGAAATATGAATTTTAAATTAGGGTTTTCATTGTTTAAATATTCCTGTAGGCTGTGGTTCTATGTAAGCACTAGTAGCTTGGTGTGTTTTATTCTTTAAATATGAATGTTAGCTATCCAAATAACAAAGCGTGAAGATTGTTAGAAGCATTTCTAAAGTAATACTTTCAAAATATCTGAGTATTCCTGGAATACTGATTTATTGTAACCGAATCTCAAAATACATGTCAGTAAAAGGCAAAAGATTTATATGATCTGACGACCAAATGTAATGTCTTCATCAAACCCTTCCCCTCAGGGCTCAGGGAACTATTCAGAAGAGAATGCAGAAAGATTTAAGAGCCTGAGGCGATCGAAGACTCCAGGGAAATAGTATCTCCTAGATACAACAGTATTGATGTCCATCTAAATACACAAGACTATACAAGGTACAGTCAGATGGGATCCCAGTACACAACGGGTGAGTGAGCACAGAGTCCCACTCTGAACCGAGAAGATATTTATAATTGATATCCATGGACAAAGGAAAAAAATCAGTTTTCTTTAATGGAGCGTTGTCCTGTCCAGCAGGGCATTAAACAGGGTCTGGGGAGATCACCTAAGAGAGAATGGGGAAAAACGGGCAAACACAAAGAACCACGGCTTGTCTATAGGCTGATCAAACCATAATTTTTACTTTTTCACACAGGGGTTATATACACAAAAGGCAGGATGTGGGGAAGGGATGATGCAGGAGCATAGGTGTTCAGGGGGAATACAGATATCTTCCAGAACAGAGTGTCAGCTGGGTGAAGGTTCAGGGGACAGATCACTATGACTCCGCCTATGATTCACTTGTCTTTATCTAAGTTGGTACTATCCACCAAGGCTACCTATCTACAAGATCTATGACTATTCACCTGGCAATTTCCCACCAAAGCTGCTTGTTTACAATAGCTTCTAGGCATCTGTTTCAGTGCTTTCCCACAGAGACCTAAGGCTTTGTGTTAGCAGGCATGTATGTTAGGCCTACTGCTGTTTCTAGGCCTATGGCTGATTCTAGACCTACAGTGTATAAGGAGGGCTGCCCCTGACAGAGTGTCACTGTGCATATCAACCATACTACATGCCCAGAGTAGTTAACCAACACATAACAGTCAGGGACTTTTTTGTGGCCTTTTGTTTCATTTGGTTTGTTTGGTATTTTGTGTCTTATTGGTCTTTTGTTTGTTTTAAATTTTTTTGGACTTTTTTTGAAAAAGAGAAAAAAAAAAAGTTGGGTGGATAGAGAGGTAGGTACAACCTGGTAGGAGTTGGAAGAGGAGAAAACATGACCAAAATATATTGTATTAAAAAATTTAAATAGAAAAGGAACTGTATTTTTAAATAACCCTGAAAAGATGGGAGATATTTTTAGATTATTTTTTGAGTTAATAACCAGTAACATAAAAATAATATATTGATTTTTGAAAATAGCTAAGAAAAATGATTTTAAATATTCTCATCACAAGAAATAATTATATGAAACAATAATATGCTAATTAGATCAATGGAATCATATCATAATGTATCCCTATTTTAAAATATATTGTACACAGAAAAACAAAGGAAAAAATCAAGTAAGAGTTAACAAAGCAACTTAAGTGTAATCTTATCCTGGGTTATCAGGTCAGATTCTAGGCAGGCAACTGTTATTTATTATTTTCTTTTAAGCTTTATTCAATTTTTGGCAACTCTGAGGGTATGAGCTCTGAGAGTAGCATCTGGAGTTCCAGAACTCTGATTCATAGTTTCTTCTGGAGAGAATTAAAGGTTTCATGCCTGCATTTCATCAAATCTTTTACTGATGTTTTAAGTTTAAACCAAGAAAACAGACTTTTACATTTAACCAGAATGCTAGGAATCTGCTCATTTTTCCTGGGACCTATAGATGTTTCCAACTAGAAAACATGCAGAAGACTTCCACATCAAGGCTGTCTGCTTTCTGATATGTGAGGGCTAAAAGCATAAGCTACAGTAACCGTATCTTCTGGTTTTGTCCTGCCAGAGGATTCAGGGCCTTGTACATGCTAGGTGGTTTCTCTGAGCCACATTCATAGGTGAGTAATGGCATTTTTAATTTGACCTCTGTGTGTACATGTATCATAAAGGATTTTCATAGGACTGTATAATACTTTCCCTGCAGAATATTAATCAAGATTGCCTCAAAAATACATAGGTACAGATTAGTGGGTTTATCAGTGAGTGAAATAATTGTGACAATTAATTGGGAATGGATATAACAATTTTCAGGAATAAGGATAAAAAAAATGTAGAAAAATAGAGTACGAGTCTGATGACCCTTAAAAAAAACTTATTTACCTCGAACAGCATAGCCATCTTTTACTGATGCTGGGAATGGGGGTAGGTTGTCTTTTGCATATACATCTTGAGCAAGGACTCGTCCCATTCCATCTGAAAGAAAAGAAAGAAATATGAATAATGGAGGCAACAGGTAAGTAATCATTCATAAATAAGATGGGCACGGTGCCTGTGTCACATCTTGTAAATGGGCTCAAGTAGACCTTCTGATTTCCATCCTAAGGAAAAATAGACAGAAGAGATGCGTCCTGGTTTCTAGATTATATAAGGTCAATTTTTAGTAATTCTTACAGCAATTATCTAAATATGAATTGCTACACAGTAAGAAAAGATAAGAAGCAATGTCATGAATCTTCTGAGAATTCAAGTATTATATTCTTCAAAAGAAAAACCAAATTTAAATATTTTCATATTCATAGACCCAGAAATTTCCCTTCTATTATTATATTTTAAGATTTTATCTTCATGGAGATCTTTAGTTCAGAGTTGTTTATATTAGTAAATATAGAAAGATACCAAAAGGCCAATAATATATTGAAGTAAACAGTGACATCAATTTTATGATAAAATGTGGGACTAGACTTCTGGTCTGGGCCCGAGCACAGAGCAGATCCCAGGCGGCAGCTCTGTACCAACCTCACAAAACCTAGAGGAAGATGGCATCCCAGGAGCTCTAACCCTGGCAGCATCTCAGGTAATAATGAATCACCCATGATGTCTGCTGTTAGAAGTTCTAATCCAGATGCTGGCCTCTGAGCTTATACTACTCAGACCTTCAACGGGCCATTGACAAGCACATCAAACAGCTAGAGACTGACATCACTAATCTGAAGAATTCCCTCGTTTTGCTGTCTGAAGAGTCCTCCAAAAATTGCAAAGGACTTTATTGGACTTGATTTACTCTTTTACAATAGAAAAGATTGTGTATAGCTCTTGACTGTGTGCGGCCCTTAAAGAAAAATGTTGCCTTTACATATACAAGACAGGGATGGTTAAAGAGAGCATGAAAAAGGGCAGAGAAGGCCCTGAGAAAAGACAGAGAAAGAGAAAGATGAGAGCTGATACAAGAATTGGTTTTCAACCTCTCCATGGTTGTCAACCCTACTTCCTCCCATCTTGGGACCATTAATTGGGTTATTTTTGCTTATTTCTTTTGGTCCCTGGGCCTTAAATTGGCTGACTAACTTTGTGAAACAACTGATAAATAATTTGGTAGCAAAACCTATTCAGATACATTATCATAAGTTAGCTATGGAGGGCCACGAGACTCAAGATGAGGTTGTTACTCTATCCAGTGTTCCCAAAACCCATCTCCACCCAATCTAAAAGAGGGGACTTCTGCCCCTAGACCAAGCAGAGAGGGGTCACCCAGAACCCCCTCTAACTGGTGATCTGAATTCTTGCTCAGGCTGCGAGGGTAAGCACTGCAAGGGGTTCCCTGAGGGACAAGCCTGACTGCATAGGGGTTGATGTCAAAAGTATCCCCTCTCCAGGAAAAAGACATTGGGACGGGTACGGCCCTCATGCCTCACTGGACAACGACAGGGGGACCAGAGCCATTACAAGGTCCCCTTCAATTACTGGAGGTCAGGCCTCTATCCCCGCCTTCACAAGATTAGAATTGCCACAGCCCTTCTATACTTAGAGAAGGGAGGAGATGTTAGGGGCAGCCCTGCTTACACACTGAATGCCTAAAATCAGCCATAGGCCTAAAATCAGCAATAGGCCTATCATACATGTATACTAACACCTAGTCTTGGGTCTCATTGGAAAAACATTGAAACAGATGGCTATAAGCTAATATAAACAGGCAGCTTTTGTGGAAATTTACCAGCCTGAGTAGTCATAGACCTTGTAAATAGATAGCCTTGGCAGATAATATCAACTTAGATAAGGACAAGTGAATTATAGGCAGAGTCATAGTGACTTGTCCCCTGAACCTTCACCCAGCCGATACCCTGTTCTGAAAGATACCTGTACTCTCCCTGAACACCCACGCTCCGGTGTCATCCCCTTCCCCACATCCTGCCTTTTTGTGTTTATAACCCCTTTGTGGATAAGTAAAAATTACAATCTGATTTAAAAAAATAAATAAAAATAAAAATCAATAAAAAATATGGGACTAAAGTAGCATTTATAAAGAATACTCATGGGCAGATGAAAAATTCTTAAAAAGATATATTTTAAAACACGTAAAATTATACACGCACTATACTATATAAAAACATAAAGGCTGTTACTTTAAAATGCTAGTTCTGTTTTTTTTTTTTCTCACTTTGTTATAGTTTTTGGCAACAGTTTCAAATTTTGGCTTTCACACAACAAACATGTCATTCTTGCAAGATTTCTTCCCAATCATTTCATTTGAATTTAAACCTTTGATTTTGGCTTCATTAACCCAAGTGATTTAATGACAATTAGTGTATCAATAATGTGTGGTATAATTCAAATAGATTGATGAGTAACTCCTTAAATTCTTCATTGAGTCTTGGACCTTAAAACCAAGGCAAGTACCAGGATTTGATTGCTATGAAGCACCTGCATACTTTATAGTATCTCATTGTTTCCATTGGGGTTGGTTTGACTTTAGCCACTGAGGGCCTATTGCTTTCAAGATTTAGGGCCTAGAAGTACAGAGATTTTTTACTTTTGTACTCTAATTCATAGAGATACCAACTCTTACTTTTTAGAGCACAGAATCTTGAATTGGAAGGGAGAATTTGGTAGATTTTAGCTTCATATATTTCCACAAGGTTGAATCTCTTCTGGACCTATACTTTCCAAGACAAGGAAATGTAATGAGACCATAGGTCTGATTCCTATTCACACATTTGTTTTTTTTTTTTTTTCAGTGTTTTCCTATGTAGCCCAGGATGGACTTAAACTCAATTTCCCCAATTTTATCTCTGAATTGTAGAATTACAGGTATAACTGTAGAATTACAGGTATAATAGTAGAATTACAGGTGTAAGCCACCAAACCTTGCTAGAATATCAGTTCCTAAATGAACGAGAAGTTGTAAGGTAGTCATTGATATTGAACCGGTATCATAGTTAACCTACAAGAGTGGTTCCTTAAATATAACTGGTTTTGCTTATAGTGGCAGGTCCAAATACAAGCTCTACACCTACTTTTATACTAAGAGAATGTCTTTGCTGGGATCTTAAATATTATTTATTAATGGCTAGCTGGGTGGTGGCAGCACACGACTTTAATCCCAGCATTCAGGAGGAAGAGGTAGGTAGATCTTTATGAGTTCAAGGCTAGCCAGGTCTACAGAATGAGTTCCAGGAGAGTCAGGGCTACACAGTGAAACTGTCTTAAATAACCAAGAACCAAAACTAAACCAAACCAAACCAAACCAAACTATAATGGTCAAAAATTAAAGTTGGCACATGGGTTGCATTTTTCTGGCAGCTGGCCCTTAGCAGGTTTATTGATATCTAAAAAAATGCTTACTAACTTTTAAACTTACTAAACAGTACCATGTACAATGTATCACCTAATCTCACAATAATGCAGAAATGTATCTGTCAGAATTTAGAGAATACATATCTGTAGACTCCTCAACCACTGATGGGATATCTATATTACAACTACTGCCTACAAAGCTCAGGGGGTATCATGGAAGAAAAGGTGGAAGGAATAGAAGAGCCAGAGGCTGGAGAGGATTGGGTAGGAATATTGTTTTCTGGACATGACATGAGTGTTGACACAGACACAGCACCTGTGAACTCATAGCAGCAGTGGGCAGCCTGCACACTCACAAAGCAGCAAATATTGAGCAAGGCTCCTTTTATTCCTGTAGTCCTAGAAGTCAGGGCCAGAGCACTGACTAGGCTATTTGAAGACTATTGATACAGGTATCTGCAGGTTTCATAGTGGCTTACAAAATATAAGTGAATGAGTTAACATAATGCTCTAATCATCTGCTTTATATGATATGCTCACTTGTGCTCTAAGAAGACAGGCAGAATTGTGGGTCAGAAATAGGTAGTCTTTTTAGGTTGTAATAGGAAACTTGTATCTGATTCAGCTTCCTACTTGATAACTGATTAACAAATGCAATAGTAGCCTGAGTACTAGTGTTTCATTTTTTTAATACGTTTTAAAGATACACTATTTTACTTTATGCATGCATGAATTTCTGCCATGTTCATGCTTGTTATGTCTTGTAACTGGGGATATGTATTGTTGTGAGCTACCACATCAGTGTTGGAAATACAAGCTGGGTCCTCTGCAAGAACTCTTGGCACTAGACCTTTTCTCCAGGTTTCTAGTAAGTACTAGTGCTTTTACACTGGGATGAGCCTTTAGATTAAAATGGTAGTAAATGGACATACATGTGTATAAAATCCAAACAATTTCAAGCCTGACTATGAGAAAACATTCGTGTTTTCTCTCTATTCTTGGAGAAAAGCTTATTAAGATACAGGTTTTACAGGGAGGTGAAAAAAATCTGTTCTTCAGGGAATGTTATTAAGTTCAGGAAGTAAAAAACCTTAAAAGCTCTAGGAAGACTCTGAAATGGACCAGATATACTAGGCCCTTCCTTCTCTAAGCAGTATCTAAACAGTAAGGGCTGCTGAGATTCTCTCAACCATTAGAGTGGCCTGAAAGGGACAAAGACTAACCAAGCTGTGTAGAAGAGACTCAGGCCAGTTGAGCTGCTTGGAAGAAGCAGAGACCAGCCAAACTTCCTGGAAAAGACATTCTCCAACCTGTGAGCGGCTTGCTAGTTGTGCAGTGCTTTCCAGGTTTCCAGCGTTTGTAGGCTGTCACCAGTGATAGTATGTGCTTTTGATGATTTGGTTATCTTTAAGTCACGTGTTCTCCCGTAATTAGCCTCTCACCCTTATCTCTATAAGCAACCCCAAAGAAATTTTGGTGGCATCCCTACTTTGGCTTTGTACCGGTTCCCTATATGGGATGTGTAGATGTTTGTTCATGTTGCCCTAGAAATCATGCCATACAACATCTTCCATCAGCATACTTAAAGTTGAATATATTCTAAAAGCTTAGACATTGTTATGCCTGTATACATTTCAATGCTTTGTTTGTTTTAATAATTTCTACTGTAATCAGGACAAACACCTCTCATTAAAACATTATTCACACTGGAGTGTATAAGCTGAAAACTCTTTTAAGTGTGAGAGAAGATGGCAAGTCCAGATGTGGCCAACAGAGGCTCCTTTCATATTAATAAGGGATGCTTCTAAAGAGAAGACAGTTCTTAGCAACATCTGACCCTTGGATAGTCTAGGTCCAGTAATAGCCTAAATGGAATAACAGATAACCTGAAATTAAAATGCCACCCTCCAGCTGGCAGACTTTAATATTAAAAGACTTAGAAAGAAGCCAATCCAACACTTTGTCTTTCTTTTGCTTCTCATGTCCTCATGTTTTCCAGTTTAAGTGAATTTTATTTTACTTTATGTGCATAGTTATTTTGCCTGCATGTATGTACATCTGTGGTCACTTGCATTCCTGGTGCCCACTGAGGCCAGAAGAGGGTTCCAGACCTCCTGAGATTGAAGTTTTCAGCTGTTGTACTGTCATGTGAGTGCTGGGAATTGAATCTGGGTTCTCTGGAAGAACACAGTGCTTTTAACTGCTGAGCCATCTCTCCATCCCTTCCCTGTTTTCTTTGATATGTTTCATTTCCATTGTCTCTTTATATCACTAATCTATGTTTTTACATTTATCTTAATTCATTTTAACTTTGTAGCATACTTTACATTAATTTTGCAATTTTATTTTTAGATTATGAGATTACCATATTTCACCCTTCCCTTTCCTCCCGCCAAACCCTCCCATACTCCCTTCCTTATTCAATTTCTAACTCATAACAACTCAATCAAAAAATGGGGTATAGAACTAAGCCGACAATTCACAACAGAGGAATTTTGGATGGCTGAGGAGTACCTAAAGAAATGTTCAAAGTCCTTAGTGATCAGAGAAATGCAAATCAAAATGACCCTGAGATTCCCCCTGAAACCAGTTAGAATGGCTAAGATCAAAACCTCAGGTGACAGCAAATGTTGGTGAGGATGTGGAGAAAGAGGAACACTCCTCCATTGCTGGTGGGACTGCAAACTGGTACAACCACTCTGGAAATCAATCTGGAGGTTCCTCAGAAAAGTGGAAATAGATCTACCTGAAGACCCAGCAATACCACTCCTGGGAATATACCCAAAAGATGCCCTACCATGCCACAGGGGCACATGCTCCACTATGTTCATAGTGGCCTTGTCTGTGATAGCCAGAAGGTGGAAACAACCCAGATGTCCCATGACAGAAGAATGGATACAGAAAATGTAGTTCATTTACACAATGGAATACTACTCAGCTATTAAGAATGAGGACATCCTTCAAAGGTCTGAGTAGTGTAAGTTCGGAGGTGAGCATCTGGATTAGAACTTCTAACAGCAGACATCACGGGTGATTCATTTTTACCTGGAAAGGAAAAAGAAGGGAGTTCTCAGGGAGATTTCTCTTCTCGGGATATAAATTGTTATTCATCTTATTTATGGTTGGGCCTGGCTTTGTGGGGGTATCTATTTATTTCATTAACCTTTTTGGTAGCCAGTTAGCTGTGCCTTCTGTGGTATCAAACAGGCATATCAATCCTGGGCCCCGTAAGGGAACTGGGTCTGGGACATTCCCTTTAAGGGTAAGAGGGTCCTTCCCCATATCTGTGGCAAAGTTTTGTTGGTCTCAGTGGTGCCAGAGGCAGTCAGCAGCAGATTTGCCATGAGCTTTCAGCTTTAGAGAGATAAAAGTAACAAGGCATGATGGAGAGTATTTCAGGGGGACTCCTTCTGAGGGGGTACCGTTCCCCCTCTTTTGTTTTTAAAGCCAATTTTTCAGAGTTCTTGTAAAATCAGGGCAGAAGTGCCAACAGTTGCTCCTTCCACACTCAGAGAGTCTTGAAGACCGTATTTAAGGATACATAAATCTATATTAATAATCTTTTGTCAAAGGACTGTTATAGCACTGCCGACAACTAATCAGACTATATAATATATCAATTAGTAATAGCTTCTTCTACTTTTTGTGAGATTACCTCTCTTTTGTCAATTAATTGTTGAGGAAAATTAGGATTTACATCTCTCTTGAGAATATTGAACAGACTTAAATTCAAATAGGTGGACTAACTCTGTGATACAACAGATAAATAATTTGGTAGCAAAACCTACTCAGATACATTATCATAAGTTAGCTATGGAGGACCACGAGACTCAAGATGAGGTTGTTACTTTATACAGGATGTTTCCAAAACCCATCTCCACCAAACCTAAAAGGGGGGACTTCTGCCCCTAGACCAAGCAGAGAGGGGCCACCCAGAACCTCCTCTGACAGGCGATCTGAATTCTTGCTTAGGCTGCGAGGGTAAGCACTGCAAGGGAATATAAATAAAAGATAAAAATATCTCTCTGGGTTCCCTGAGGGACAAGCCTGACTGCATAGGGGTTGATGTCAAAAGTATCCCCTCTCCAGGAAAAAGACATCGGGATGGGTATGGCCCTCATGCCTCACTGGACAACGACAGGGGGACCAGAGCCATTACAAGGTCCCCTTCAATTACTGGAGGTCAGGCCTCTATCCCCGCCTTCACAAGATTAGAATTGCCACAGCCCTTCTATACTTAGAGAAGGGAGGAGATGTTAGGGGCAGCCCTGCTTACACACTGAATGCCTAAAATCAGCCATAGGCCTAAAATCAGCAATAAGCCTATCATACATGTATACTAACACCTAGTCTTGGGTCTCAGTGGAAAAACATTGAAACAGATGGCTATAAGCTAATGTAAACAGGCAGCTTTTGTGGAAATTTACCAGCCTGAGTAGTCATAGACCTTGTAAATAGGTAGCCTTGGCAGACAATACCAACTTAGATAAGGACAAGCGAGTCATAGGCAGAGTCATAGTGACTTGTCCCCTGAACCTTCACCCAGCTGATACCCGGTTCTGAAAGATATCTGTATTCCCCCTGAACACCCACACTTCAGTATCATTCCCTTCCCCTCATCCTGCCTTTCTGTGTTTATAACCCCTGTGTGAATGAATTACGATTTGAGAAAAAATAAATTATTAAAAAAAAATGACTGACACACAATAAAGTTCCTATATTTAAAAAAAAAAAAGAATGAGGACATCCTGAGTTTTGTAGGCAAATGGATGGAACTAGAATATATCATCCTGAGTGAGGTAACTCAGACTCCAAAAGACATGCATGGTATGTACTCACTAATAAGTGGATACTAGAAAATAAAAAGTACAGAATACAAGATACAGTCCACAGAACTCAAAAGGTCAACAAACTGAAGGGCCCAAGTAAGAGAAGCCTCAGTCCCACTTGGGAGAGAGAAGAAAGCAAACACAAGGGGGGAAGGAGGGAGAAGCCGCAGAGGGGAACACCATCAGGTATTGGATGGGAGGAACAGTACTGAAGCCCTGAGGCCCAGCAGAAAGAATGGAAACAGGCAACCTTGGGAAGTAGGAGGTGGGAGGACCCTCTAGAATATACCAGAGGCCTGGGAGGTGAGAGAATCTCAGGACACAAAGGGAGGGAGGGACCCTAGATGAAATGTCCTACAGTGGGGACAAGGAACTTGTAGAGCCTACCTCCAGTAGAAAGACAGGGTATCAAGTGGAGGGATGGGGTTCCCATCCCACAGTCAAAAGCTTTGTCACAGAATTGTTTCTGTCTGAAGGAACTACAGGGACTAAAATGGAGAAGAGCCTGAGGAAAAGGAGGTCCAGAGACAGGCCCAAAGTGGGATCCAACTCAAGTGGAGGCCCCAAGGCCTGACACTTGACTAATGCTATGGAACACTCATAAAAAGGGACCTATCATAACTGCCCTCCAAAAGACCCAACAAGCAGCTGAAAGGGTCAGATGAAGATATTTACACCCAATCAAAAGGTAGAAGCTGGTGACCTTCTGTGGTCAAATTAAGGAAAAGTTGGAAGAAGCTGAAGAGGAGGGCAACCCTACGAAGACCAACACTCTCAACTAACCTGGACCCCCAAGATCTCTCAGACACTGAGCCACCAACCAGGCAGTATACACCAGCTGATATGAGGCTCCCAACACATATATAGCAGAAGACTGCTGGGTCTAGACTTAGAGAAGATGCACTTAACCCTCAATAGACTTGAGGCCCCAGGGAGTTGGGCAGTCGAGGGGGTTGGAGACATCCTCTTGGAGACAGGGGTGGAAGGTGTGGGGGTGTGGGGGAGGGTGAGGAGGGAGGTATGTGATGTGGAACAGTCAAAGGGTGGACTGGGAGAGGAGTAAAGTCTGGACTGTAAAAAAAGATTAAAGAATAAATAACGATAAAAAATATGTAAGTTAAAAAAAAAAAAGAAAAAAATCCCAAACAAACAAGAGTGTCAAACTCAAACTAAGCAAAACAAAGAGAAAGATCCTAACCAATAAGATTGGGCATAAGAAGAGAACATTTCAATAGATACCAATGGAAACCAAAGGATCATTAGGGAATTCTTTGAAAATCCACATTCTAAAGAGATGGTAAATTAAGAAGAAATAGATAAATCCTAGACACATATGACCTATGAAGATTCAATCAAAATCACAGACAGTTTGAACAGACCTATAAGAAGGATGGAGGCTGAAGCATTTCCTACAATGAAAAGCTTTCGACAAGATGGATGGAAGCTGATTCCTATTAGACTTTTAAAGAAGTATTAACACCAATGGTATTCAAACTACAGAGTAAAGGAGGAAGGAGGAAACAGTGTAAGGCCATTCCATGAGACCAGTATAATACTTTTGTTACCTATATCAGTCAGGGTTAGAACAAAAAGGGAGAACACTATGAGTCAACGTCTCTAATGCATATAGATACAAAAAGCACTCAATACAAACAATACTTGTAACTGATTCAAAGATACATTAAAAAGATAACCAAGACCAAGTTAATTTTGATCCATGGATAAAATTATAGTTCAACATTCCTAAATCAATACAAGTAGTGCAGCATAAACATACAAAGGTTTGGAAATCACAGGCTAATCTGAATAGTTGTAAACAGTCTTTTGCCAAAGTTCAACATTCATGATTAAAAAACAAAACAAACAAGCAAACAACCAACCCCCCCAAAAAAAAATCCTGAAGAAATTAGGAAGAGAAGGAACAAACTTCAATACTTAACTCTAAAATTAGGAATGAGATCCTTACTTTCATCATTTTATTCGATATAGCACTAGAGTCTATAATAGATTAATAAAGCAAGAGAGGAAATATCACTAAGTAAGGAAAGTAAGGAGTAAAAACATTCAAATTTTCAGTGATATGATTTGATACTTAAAGATGCTATAGATTCTGTCAGAAAACTATATGTAGTTTTCTGATAAATATCTTTATCAAAGTGTTAAGATACAAAAACAATGAACATTTAAGATAGTTTTTTGTATACCAATACTCAACCTGTTGACAAAGAAATCAAGAAAAAAAGCCTTACTGCTAGCATAAGATTCCTAGAAATTAAACTATCCAAGAGTTGGAACACTTCCACAAGGGAAAATTTAAAAATAGTGATTACAGAAACTGAAGAAGACAGAATAGAAAATGACTATATTGCAGATTCAGTGCAGTCCCCCATCTTTATCACAGCATTATCCTTTAATATTATTATGAAAATATAAAAAAGCGATTCTAAAATTCATACAAAAGTACACACAGACACTGGACACTAACATCCCCATCAACCACTAAAACAAAACAAATGAAAAATCCCAAACAAAGCCAAAACCAAACCCCAAACCACCACCACCACCACAACAACAATAATAAACCCCAAATAAGGAAAACATTCTAGGCAAAGAGACAAGCCACCACCACCAAAACAAAAAACAACACACAAAACAAAACAAAAACCAGAAACCCAACAACAGTGCTGGAGGATTCACAATATCTGATTTTAAATTATACTATTGAGCCATAGTTGCAAAGCCAGTATTGTACTGGTAAAAAGACAGAGAGAGAGAGCGAGAGAGCGCTGATAGAGTAGAATTGAGGACCTAAAGATAAACTTAGAAATAGCTACACCCATCTTTATTTTTTCCTTTTTACGAAGTTGCCAAAAACATATAGTGGAGAATAGACAGCCTCTTCAATATAAATGATAAATGGTGTTTAAGTTAGGATTTCCATTGTTGTGAAGAGACACTATGATCAATAACATCCATTATCCTATATTCTGATAACTTGAGAAGTTTACTGATACCATTGTGATAGCACTGAAACTGTAATATTTAAAACTACCGTTATACCCAATGTATGTGAGAGGCTACTGACATACTGTGCTCATTAACAGTTGAGAAGACAGTCTTGACATATATACTTACTTGGCCATTGGTAGGAACAATATTAAGACCAAGGATTGACAGTTACTAGGAAATGATGTATAGACTTGAGTCATTATTTAAATAGCCTTTAAAGTGAATTTAACATAGTTGAAACTGATTATTTATTAGACACTAAAACATTTAATATGTTCAACGACATGTTTCTTCTCTTGAAAGACTAGACAAAGTTTTGGTTCATTGTATATCTTATTTAAGTATTACAAGCTTCATATGTATAGGCTCAGAAAGAATAATAGGTTTAGAGTAAAGATATCCATTAGATAACATTAGCAAGGCAATGAATTTATGGCTAATCCTGAAATCCTGTATATGGAACACAATAATAAAATGTCTATGTTTATGAAATAAAACATACTGCTTATTCAAAGTGCTAGTAAGTACATTTGCATTTTTCTATCTAAAATACTCATTAACTGCCAATATGGTGAAAGTGTAATGGTTCACATTATAAAATATAAGGTTTATTTTATCACTATAGTTTAATTTATTTCTATATATGAAATAGCTTTCCAAAGTTTCTAAAATGTTCTGAGGTCATAGAAAGTTGTTTCAATTATAAGCCACTTTTAGTAATACTAATTACTTTTAGTATTATTCTTTAATATTTATTTGCCTCTATGTGTGTATGTGTATATGAGTGCACATACTATGTTTGTGGAGGTCAGAAGACAACTTACAGGAGTCTGGTCTCTGTCTATATGTGGATCCTTGGAGTCAAACTCCGGTTGTCAAGCATGAAATCAAGTGCCTTTTCCCATCTCTCCTGTTGCTAGTAGCAACCGCCTTAATTACTATCCTTCAGCTTGTCCTCTGCTCTACAGGGGAAGATACTCCAGCATATTTTGTAACCATGTAGTACAGTACTATAAAATAATCCCTAACTTCTAGAGCATTGATTCATTTGCTTTAGGAATAAGGCAAAGACATAGTGTTTAAGTGTTTTAACATTTGTTTATTTAGTTTCTGTTACTATGTATGTGTGTTATACTGCATGAATGTTTTTGGAAGTCAATGGAACCAGCAGTAGTTGGTTCTCTCCTTCTATAGTGTAGGTTCTGGGGATCAAACTCAGGTCTTCAGACTTGGCAGCAACTGACCACAAAAGATAAGGGATTTTGATACTGTTCTTTCTTAAATAATTTTCTTTTCATTTTAACTGTAGTATATTTCCTTTGCTTATATTCTGGAGTTTAACAGTATTGACATAGATTATTTAACTTTAAGATAGTGAATAAAAAGACTGCTAAATAATCTATAACAAATAAGGTATGTATATTAAGGTACCTAAAAAGAATGGAAAAATTAGTAATATTTAAATATAAAACTCTTAAAAATTGTAACTATACTTGATGAAACTTGGGTGTATTAATTAAAATCTTACTAAAATCAATTATTCCTCTTTTCTTTTGAGATAAGTGTTCTCCTGTTGCCAAGGTAGGCCTTGATGTCATGACCTTCTTGCCTTATCCTCCCAAGTGTGGGATTTCAGCACCATATCTAGCAACACTTGCTTTTTGATTAATAATGTATTTTTATCAGAATTGCTTAAATGAGATTTATAATATACTTTTATTTATATTTTTGTGTGTATGTGAGTATTATAGCAAAATTATAGTTGTGAGATACAGATATCTGTACACATATGGAGAGCTGCCTGGTGATATGCAATTTTTGAAGGTTAAGAACATCACAGTTATTTTCAGGTGAGATTACATACATTTACAGATCACAGACATACAGACAATAGCCCCTTTTATATTCAGTTTTACTTTTTGTAGTGAGTTGTTCACCAGTAAGTTACTTAAAACATTAAATGAAAATTCCAGAAATCACTCAAAAGCTTAAAATTGTGTGCAGTTCTGAGTCCATTGGTGACATTTTATATAAACTCACTCAGTCTTGCCTATGACACGAACCAGGTTTTTCTTCTAAATATTCACAGTGCTATGTTCCTAGTAGAAGGATGCAGAAAGAAGACTAAAGATAAGGATGTGTTTATTAGGATAAAGAAACTGCAGAATTCAGTAAGCTGTAGACATTTTAGAGGTATAATGTGGCCATCGGCTAAAAGTGTAAGTATACCTAAAGGGAATGGTTTCAGCTGGCCATATTGGTAGAAAAAAAATAGGAAAAGTTAAAGCAAAAACCAGAAAAACCACTATACAAGGTGTTATTTGTAAATAAATAGCATTGTTCTAAGTGGAAACAATATACTCCAGTGTGCAGGGTCCCTTGGGAGAAGGAAGCTTCAGTACTCATCATCTTTAGGGTCAATGTAGCCTTGGAATTCTGACTTCTGAGATCCCAACTATCAGTTCAGAATCTAGTTATACTGCTGTGGTCCAAGGTGTTACTTTAGACCTGTGGTTCTGATCTGATTTGATGTTTGGTATCCTGTTTCAACCAGTTTCATAGAATTGAAGGGGTGACTGAGGTTTTTACTTCTGTTGGTTGCCTTGGTGCTTAGTGTGTAGCCTTGGTCTTGATGGCACATAGCCAAGATGGGATCACTTCAGTGATTCCATTTGATTATCAACACCAGCTTTTACTAATCCTCACTGCTGAGATTCATGCCGATATACTTCTAAAGAATAAAATATCCCAACAGGCCCAGAAAAGGAAGTCAAAATGAAAAGACAAATCCACTCCAATAGATGTGCAAAGCAATAAACATGAAGAATATGACACAGCCACCAATTCTCCCTTAAGAGTATCCAAAAGTACATATGTAGCTATAAAGCCTGGGAAATGATTTAGGGTTTTACTTTTTTAAAGAATTAATGATCATATAGAAGATTCAAACAAAGAAATGCATTAAGGAAATCTATCCAAAACCTTGACAAAACATTATCCAAAGTGAATGTACAGGTAAAAATCAGCAACCCTTCAAGACTCATATAGAAAAGGACTACAAACAAATAGAAAACAAAACCAAGCAAGTTTAGATATAACTATAGTGATAGGTAGACTTCAAACCAAAACTAACTAGAAAGAGATTAAAAAGGAGCCCCTAATTATATAAAACAAACATTGCGTGGCACAAAGTTCACATTCATTCTGACATAATAATAGCAGGGGTTTTCAATTCTCTATTCTCATATTTAGATAGATCTTCCAAACTACTACAATGAGACTTCAGAGCTAAACTATATTATGGATCAACTAGACTTGATAAACTAGAATATTCCAACCAATAGATGAAGAATACACGTTTTTCTCAGAAGCACTAGGAGCCTATTCTAAAATCAATCAAATAACAGAACAGAAACCAAGTTTCATCATCATCATCGTCATCATCATCATACGGGATAAAATTTGAAATCAACAATAACAGAAACTATAGAAAACTCAAACATTCTTTGAGACTAAAGAATGTATTAATGTAAAATATGTATTAACATATTTGAACAAGCAGTGGCTCATCCAAGATATTAAGCAGGAAACCAAAAAAAATCCTGGAGAAATATGATAATGAAAACAAGACCTATCAGATTTGTAAAGAAGGCAAAATGGCCAGGGTAGGAGGAAAGTAACCGAAATGCATTTTATACACACATGAAACTGTAAAAAAATAAAATTATTTCACAAGGTCTCTGTTTGAAAACAGGAATTCGTACAAAATTTACTTTGATTTAAAACTTAAGCTTTTCATTGGTACGAGTTTCTTATTGATATAGAAGTGAGATTAATATTGTTACTCTCATAGGCACTGTGCCTATATAACACATTTAGGAATACAAGGCTTAGGCCCAGTACTTCTTTAACTTTTAAAAACTGATTTGAGATGATTAGCCTGTGAGTTAAGGGCCTATAGCAAATTCATGGCTCTGAGTTTATTGTTAGGGTGTTTTCTATATTTTATTTAGAAATAGCTGAGAGGAGTTAACAGACAACAGTCCAGATTGCCTTACATGGATAGTTGGTTTTCAAAACATCAGAAGTTCACAGAATTGATGTTACAAACATTTCTGCATTAAGGTTCATTTTGATTAGAGACCTATCTGCTCCTGACAGCTTCCTGTCTTGGATTCTAAGAAGAAATTGAGCATCTTTGGAGTTACTCCAGTTGTGGTGAGACAGCCACTAGGCAAGAATTGCCTCTTTTCATCTACAGACAAATTACTGTCCTGAAAAGGACACACTTGCAGAATAGTCGACTGATTATATCTGCCAAGACAGAGTAATCAGGGCTTAATAATTCTGCATCACTAGGTCTGTCAGATGATCCTGTGGGCCAGAAGGCTGAAGATCGGAAGCTCCAACGTTTTGTAGTATAGGGACTGTCCAGGTATTCAGCGGTCTCTATAAATTGGCTAAGTTTTAGAAGCCATGCTTTGTGCTTCCCGTAATTTCAGTTAATTCAGTCATTCTGGATTTCTGATGGGGTTGAAGACAATCCCAGCTATTTACTTTGAGAGAAAAGAGTTGAGAGGATGGTTTTCAGCTGACATTCATTCTAAAGCCAAGAAAAAAAGCTAGGTTCAGAACTAAGTCTTTTAGTTAGGAGAGATGACAGACGTTCTGGTTAGTCAACAAATTGATGGACTGGGTATTAGGTCTATCTTGTACTTTACTGATAAAAATTGGTATAGTTATGCTCTAACTGTAGTTTGAGAGAAAAAATTTATCTTAACAGGAAGGGTGATATGTAGGAGGAGCTATGGTGGGAGGAGTAAGGAGAGGAAGAGGAGGAGTAAGGAGAGGAGAAGCTAGGAGATGAGAGAGAGGGGGGAGAGGAACATGGAGGTGGATGTTCACATGTCTCCACCAGCCAAAGATCGTTGGTATATCTAGGTTGGGTATTGGGTTACACTTCTGATTGTATGAGCATCTTGTTATTGAGCATTACTAAACTTATAAACCTTTGATTAATATTTTAAAAAATAAAAATAAAAAAAATAAAAAAAAGAAGAAAAGAGGAATTCGATTTAGGAAGTTTTAAAAACACAATTTCCATTTGAACAGATTATTCACATGAAAATGGAATAGAGAATTGGGGTGGAGATGGTATGAAACTGCAAGGAACTTCTAATGCATAAAGCTAATAATGCTCAAATGAAAAACAGTGGCAGTGGGGATGAAGACCAGGAATGCATTCTAGAGGCTATAGAAGAAAAAGTATTGCTACAAAGATAGGAAATTGAAGTTCAGTATCTGTCATGAAAACTTATTAGAAGGAAACATGCAATGAATATAGTGTTAGGATTTGTAGCTTAGTTAAGGTCTAGGCAGTGACAAGATAACAAAAATCACTTATTGATGGCACTTGAACTACTAACCTACATAAAGTCATATGAAATAAATATACAGACTACGGAAAGGGGCCAGTAATGCTCATAAATGAACTGACAAAAGGCAAGGGTACAAAGGAGGTAACGAAGAAGAGTAACTCTTCTGACTTTACTCTGTCTGCCCTAGATGATGAGGAAGTTCTATTTTCAGTCAGCTTTCTGTACATATGACATTACATAGAACTAGTCTTAGAAGATGTTTAGTCAATTTTTGTTGAAAAAACTGAATTAGACCTTTATATATGTTCTAAACATCTAACTAAAATGTCTAGGTCTAATTATATGCTCTTGGGTATAAAAATAACTGTGTTGCATCCAGCTCAAAGGCTGACTGTTAAACTGGTCAGTATTTTTCATCATCATCTGTGGAAGTACTTGATACAAGCTAACCACTCATGCAGATTTTATTAATTGTGATTGATCTGCTCCAACAAAGAGGAGAGAGCTTATGAGAGAAGGAAGTTTTCTCCTGGTAGAGAATGAAATAGTAATTTTTAAATCTTATTCTTGAAATTTCTGTTGTAAATGTGACTTGGAATACAGAATTTGATTTCTCTAAGAAACCAAACTGATCATGGGGTCCTCAGTGGAGGAGGTAGAGAAAAGACTGAAGGGGCTGATGGGGCTTGTGGCCTCATTGAAAGAGTGACAATACCAACCAACCAGAGCTCCCAGGGTCTAAACCGCCAGCCTGGGAATATGCGTGGAGGAACCCATGGCTCCAGCTGTATATGTAGTGGAGAATTGCCTTGTCACGCATTGGTAGGAGAGGAGGTCCTTGGTCCCTTGAAGGCTGGATGTCCCAGTCTGGGGGAATTTGAGGGTGGGGAAGGGGGAGTGGGTGGACGGTTGAGGGCACATCCTCATACAAGTAGCAGGAAGGGGGACAGGATAAGGGGTTTCTGGGGACAGGATAAGGAATGGTGAAGGGGATAACATCTAAAATGTAAATAAATAAAATACCCAATTTAAAGAAAATAAGAAAGAAATCAATGTTAAGAGAAAGGCCATTGAAATTACAGGGAACCAGGTCTGGTTAGTTAATTTCTGTTATAAATGTATTAAAATTTTAACAATCTATAGTTACATTTGTATTTTCTAAATATATCTTTGCTTGCATTACTACCAATAAGTAATTGAATATTCCATATTTAACAGTAAATAATTTCATTAATACTGACTTCTAAAATAATTTCTGACAATTTCCTTATTCTAGTGAGTTTCCTAACTTTTATTTCATTTAGCAGAGTAAAATGAAAACAACAGAAAATGTTAAATCTAAAAGAATGTGAGTCAAAGATGTAGGATTAGTGGAAGCTGTTTAAACCTATTTTTGTCTAAGCAAGGCCAGGACAAAGGAGTTAGAACATGGCACCTACTATTTCACTAATTTCAGGTCTTTAACATCATTTGTTATGCCAACTACCATTATTAAAAATATTTTAATGCTGGGCCAGGAGAACCATTATGTAACAGAAAGAATGTAAGTCTTGATACCTTACTCCCATTCCTTTTTTGCTTTTGAGTCTGAGTTTCCTTGCAGAAAAATTAGGATGTTGTATAACTATTCTCTAATGTTCATTGTAGTTTAAACACACCAGTTTTAAGATTCTATAAATAAAACTCTTTACTCAGACATTTATTTCTTTGTGTGTGTATTTATATGTGAATGTGCACATGTGTCTGGAAGGCACCTTGGGTGGTATTCCTCAGAAGCTGTCCACCTTGATTTTTGAGACAGGGTCATTTATAAGGACCTGAAGTTCACCAAAAAGGGTAATCTGGATGGCCACTGAGTCTCAGGGATCTAAGTGTCTCCATATTCCCAAACTGGGTTCACAAGCATGTGCCAGCACACCAAGCTTTTTATGTGAGTATTGAGAATTAAATTTGTATCCTCATGCTTGCACAGTAATCATTTTACTGACGGAACTATTACCCAAAACCTAAAATTATTTTGTGATGTTTCCATCTTTATGAAGAACTAAGAACTATATTTTACTTGAAAAATATCAAGTAGAGAGAATATCTGTGTATTGTATGGATGCTGCATCACTTGTCAATTAAAAAAAAAAACCCAAAACTATGGCCTATAGGAAAGAATAAAATAGAAGGTGGGACATCTGGAAGGCAGAAAGAATTCTGGGATAGAGCCAGGCATGGGAGATTCACCCAGGTAGACGTGACAAGAAGGATGTATGATATCTGAGCACAGATAACCAGCCATGTGGCAGAATGTAGGTTAAAATAAATGATTTATTCTAAGTTATGATCTAGTCAGAAGAAGAACCTATCTATATATAGTCAAAGCATTTGCAAATAAATTTTGAATCTGAGTCTTATTTCTGGGACCATGAGGCTAGGAGGAAGAACCAAGACCAATCATCTACAAAGTACAACTTTTTGGGAGGTGGGGTTTGATCACAAGTGAAGTGTTCAGGAGCTTAGTCTGCTGGAAATCAATGTCAAAATACAATTTGTCAGGCTATTAGAAATGGAAGTTGATTAAATACTTACTTCAGTGTTAATGTTTAACGCTTCCCAAAGGCCCAAGTGTACCAAGGCTGGCACTGTGAGATGCAATGGACTTTCCAGAGAGGCTTTGCAGTATACGTCAGTCATTGGGGAGGGCATATCGATAAGGGAACTGGGGGACTCTGGCCTCTTCCTTTTCTTCTTACATTTTGTTTCCTGGTTTCTGAGGTAAGTTGTTTGTTTTGTCACTGACTCTTGCCATAATGTGATGCCTCATTAGAGGTTCAAAGTTCCGGGACCACTTGATCATGAATTAGAATTTCTTAAAGAAAGATAACTGGCATGGTGGTGCATACCTTTAAACCCAGCATTTAGGAGGCTGAAGCAGGTGGATCTCCATGAGTTCAAGTTCAGTATGGATTACAAAGTGAGTTCCAGTCCAGACAGGGATACACGATGAGACACTATTTCAACAAATCACCATTACTACTTCCCCCCATGCCCCAAACCAACCAACCAACCAACCAACCAACCAAACAAACAAAAGACCAAACAGGCATTTTTTTCTTTCTAAGTTCATTATGTCAGGTATTTTTTTTGCTACAATGGCTGAAAACTAAGACAACAACATTTCCATTATCTTTTCTTAAACTATTCTGAATGCTCTTCTGGACTAGGAGCAAAAAACCAAGATGGTATGTAAAACAGGAAATAGATCAAAGTAATTATTTAATGACCCAAGAATAAAGTAGGTTATTTTTAGCTACAGATGCTTCTTAGTGTATGCTATATACTAATAACCATTTGAAGTTGAAAATATTAATTCAAAAATGCATTTAAATGGAGCATGGTGGCATATGCCTGTAATCTTAGCACCTGAGGCTAGTGCAGAAGAATCACAGATTGAAAGCCAGCCTAGGCTACATAGTAATATCTTACCAAAAAAAGAAGCATTTGATATCTAATCTAACCTATTCTATAGCATAGCTCTATTATTTGATACATGATTACCCTGGCTACATGGCTGACAGCTTGCTTTTGTACCCAGCATTATAAGACAATATCATATCACACATTACTAGTCCCAAACTACAAGAGTGGACACAGTAAACTCTAATTTTCTGGATGTGTGCTACTTTTAACCTTTATACAGCTGAAATTAAGTCAGAAACTGTCTGAATGAACTTTCTTCAACACATGGTTACAAGACATCCAACTCCTAATACAGAAGTTATCCGATGGACTCGTAACTACCTTATTTTTCTTACTTAGTGCTGATAGCACCATCTTTAGGGTATAGAACTGGTATTTTAGAAAAAAAAGCACAGATGGTCCTCCCATATTTTTATGAAATGAAAGAGATCTAGTATTTTATACTGAGTATTAAGTAAATTCTAGTTTAATAGAATATAGAAACAGGAAGGAAGATTCTGATGTTGATAATGGTGAGTCAGCACTGTCTTTTAGGAACTGGTGCATTCATGTTGCATGAGTCTCTTAAAAGACAAAGACCAAGACAACTACGAAAGTACCTCGGTAATTGATGATTTCTGTACCAAGCACCGGAGTCATCTCCAGGACTGTAATGAAGGCTTTGTCCATAGACGTCAGAGGAAAAGGAGACATGCGATGTCTTCTAGCCACCTTGGTGATATCTACAGCACTGTGACCTAAACAGAAGACAGTGAACTGAGAATAAGACACTCAAACACTGATTAACAAGGAAGAATGACCTTAAATATCTAAACTTCCAATTTCTGGGTTCTTGTGAGACACTATTTCTCCTGTAGCTGACACATGTTTGTAGAACATTAAATAAAGTTAGAAATGTTATATATAGCATGTACCAAAACTGTAAAATTTAATGATACTGGCAGATCATTGAGTGTTTACTATGAGTCAAGTAATCTTATAGTGAGGTACTGTTACTATTTTTTACATAGGAAGAAAGAAGCTTAGATAGGATTTTTATCTTTGCCTAAGTCATACAGCTGGTGACAGAAGAGCCAGGATATAAACCTAGGTATTTTTGGCTTCAGGTTAATATCTTCAACTATTGTACTAACCTTTAGACATTAATGAACTAGTTGGTAAAATGAATTTATTTAGGATTCATGGAATTGTTCTTTTTCCTGTAAAAGCCATGGAAAATTATATGCAGCTGTCCACTCTTATGTAATCTTATTTAGTCCTTTGGGATTAATGCCATACATACAGAAAAACTGCTTATATTTTAACTCTGACATCAATGTCTACCCTCCACTTTATATTTGTGTATTATATAAGAGCTAGTAGATAATATATTTTTCCAGGCTGGTAATCATCTAACATTTACTTGAATATGCAACATCAACTCAAACCTAAAATTTCCAAAAATAAGCTCTTAAATTTCTAACCTCCTTCATCATCCATTGGATGTTAGATTATCTTCGAATTTTCAACAGAATGAATTCTTTTTACCAGTTTTATACCTGGGCAAAACAGTGGAGACATCCTTGAGTCTTCTCTTTCTGTTAAAACTACACCCAAGCTAACTTTAAAGTGTACCCAGCCTATGATGGTTACGTCTCACTTCCACGGTGACGGTAAGAGCTGGATGTCATCTGGGTCTGGTACCTAGTCTCCTCGTTCTATCCTTGTCCCATCGCTGTTTGTTTACCACATCGTTATGTAATCCTTTCTAAGTCACAACCTACTAATAATACATGCCTATAACTTTCAAAGACTTGGAACTTCACTTACATTATAGTATTTGTTAATGTCTACGAAGCCAATAAACCATCACTTCCATTATTCTTGTCTTCTAGCTTGTTTGGGTTCACTGTGCTTCAGCCATACTGCTTTCTTTCTTTTTAGCAATTGTTTAAAGTATCCCTTTCTTTAGGGCCTTTGTGCTTGCTCTTTTCTCCCTGGGGGAACTTTCTGTCAAATATTATACTGCTACCTAGCCCTCATTTCTTTCAGATTTTTGTTTGTACCACCTCCTCAGAAGTTTTTATGAATACTCTCTGTATAATAATGCATGCTATAATTTTATTCCCATTTCCCTACTTCATTTCACATATAATATACAGACACTCACAGTCATATCTACAGTACATAAAAATAAATATTTCTTGAGGTAATAAAATGAATCATTTGATGATAGAGACATTTCTTTCTCTCTGTGTGTATGTGTTTTCATGTGTGTACAAGTTCATTCAGGTCATGTTTATATGACATGCATGCTTTTATGTATGGAGACTAGAGGAGAATCTTAGATGTCATTCTTTAGGAGTTATTCCCCGCTGTTATTTTTTTGGTGGGGGAAGAATTTTCATTAGCCTGAGGATCACTAAGTAAGCCAGGGCTAGCTGACTAGCAAGTTCCAGGGATTTGTCTGCTCCATTTCTCCAGCACTGGGATTACAAAGGTAACACTGGGTCCAGGTTTTTAATACATGGGTTCCTGGCATCAAACTTAAGTCTTTACGTTTGTAAGAACATTTCTTTATGAAGTAAACCATCTCCCTAGCCCCAAAGGCAGACTTCTTGATCACTATATCTTCATGTATGAATAACTAACCTTTACCATTGGAGCCCCAAAATCTTTGTAGAACTAAGAATAAATAGAAAAGAGAAATTGCAAGCACTACTGGTCTTTTAACTGGACATACAGTCCTTTATTTTCTTAGCCAATTTTTGTCTGGGAGAGGTCTTTGATGTAACTCTGACAGCAAGATATCGGAAGAAATCTCTGGGAGAAGATATTTTATTACAAATACTAAGATTAAAATAAATCCTCCCCAAAAGAAGCTTTTATCCTGTCTTCTATCTGGAACATGGCAGGCTACTTGGAGGTATTGTGGTCATTTTTTAACAATGAGGATGTAAATGTCATAGCCCTTTTATATCCTCAAATCTGAGTTGCTAGATAAGCCCTGCACTGCTTATCTCTGGACTTCTAATATGTAAAATAAATAAGCTCTTATTTTTAAAAACTACTTTGTAATGGTTATATATGCTTACCCCTCAGAATATTATAGTTTCTCGTTGTTGTATATCACTAAATGCTGTGCTTTTACTATGACTCCAGCAGCTGATTCAAATATGCTCACTAAAACGTATTATCCCAAAGAATTTCCAACCTATGATTCAAAAGAGCCCCCTTACACATATAAAACTTCTTATATTATGTAACGGTTTATCACATACACAATATATAAAATCACAGAAATGTAAAGCTCAAAGATGTTAGTAATTACTTAGTAATCTATCTGAGTAATATTTTCTACTTAATATTGTACTTTAAGGCTTAAAAGATTATGACATTACTATGATAAGTTCAGTGATATTCTCTTGAATACTTTAATTTTAGTTGGACAAATATTCTTCATGTCTGATTTGTTTTGTAGTTTGGGTTCATTCAATATAGCTTCTCAGGGATTCTTTTTTAGACCGGTAATATTCATTTGTAAGGTAGTTATCAAAATACATTTGGAACCATAAAATAGACTTTGTTCATAAAAAATTATTTTTTTCTATTTCTTAGTTAACTCTGTCAATTTGACACAACATAGAAAACATCTGATAAGAAAGCCTAAATTGAGAACTGTATTGGCCTGTGGGTATGTCTTTTTTTTTTTCCTTTGTTGTTGTTTTGTATTTTTATTTTTCTTTTTTCTTTTTTTTCTTTTCTTTTTCTCTCTTCCTTTTTTCTTTTTGTTTTCTTTTTCTTTTTTAGTTTTTCAAGACAGGGTTTCTTTGTATAGCTCTGGCTGTCCTGGAACTCACTCTGTAGACCAGGCTGGCCTCGAACTTAGAAATCCGCCTGTCTCTGCCTCTCAAGTGCTGGGATTAAAGGCGTGTGCCACCACCGTCCGGCGGATATGTCTGTAAGACATTTTCTTGCTTATTAATTGACATTAAACTCTGCCCAATGTGGGTAGCACCATTTACTAGGCTTATGTTTTGGGCTGTATTACTATGATACAAAGAGATGAACATGAGTCTGACCCATCTATTTTATTGGATATTAGACTGGCAACTCCCACTTGTTTCTTGGGACCAACTGCTTGGAAGACTTTCTCCCAGCCTTTACTCTGAAGTAGTGTCTGTCTTTGTCATTGAGGTGTGTTTCTTGTATGCAACAAAATGCTGGATTCTCGATAAGCAAGATTCCAATAAAATAGATTTTCACCCGAAAGTTATAGAAAAAGATGAGAAAGGACACTTCATATTCATCAAAGGAAAAATACACCAAGAGAAAGTTTCAATTCTGAATATCTATGCCCCAGATGCAAGGGAAACTAAGAAAAAGGAAACTCTACTGAAGCTCAAAACACATATTGAATGCCACACAATAATAGTGGGAGACTTCAACACCCCACTCTCATCAATAGACAGGTCATTAAAACAGAAACTAAACAGAGATATAGTGAAACGAACAGAAGTTATGAACCAAATGGATTTAACAGATGTCTACAGAACATTTCACCCTAAAACAAAGAATATACCTTCTTCTCAGCACCTCATGGTATCTTCTCACAAAACAAGCCTCTACAGATACAAGAAGATTGAAATAATCCCATGTATCTGATTAGATCACCACAGACTAAGGCTAGACTTCACTATCAACAAAAACATAAAACCCACATACCCATGGAAACTGCACAACTCTCTACTCAATGATAATTTGGTCAGGGAAGAAATAAAAGACTTCCTAGAATTCAATGAAAATGATGACACAGTATTCCCAACTTATGGAACACGGAACACAAAGTAGTGCTAAGAGGAAAATTCATAGCACTAAGTGCCCTTGTAAAGAAATTGGAGAGAGCCTACACTAGCAACTTAACAGCACACATGAAAGCACTAGAACAAAAAGAAGCAAATACACCCAAGAGGAGTAGAGGGCAGGAAATAGTCAAACTCAGGGCCAAAATCAACCAAATAGAAACACAGAACAATACAAAGAATCAACAAAACCAAAAGCTGGTTCTTCGATTTTCTAGAAAATCATTCATTTCATCTAGATTTTCCAGTTTTGTTGAGTATATGCTTTTGTAGTAAAATCTAATGATTTTATGAATTTCCTCATTTCTATTATTATGTCTACCTTTTCATTTCTGATTTTGTTAATTTTGATACTATTTCTGTGTTAGTTTGGCTAAGGACTTAATCCATCTTGTTCATTTTCTAGAAAAATACAAGGAACCGAAGTTAAATCAAGTTGAGGTAAATGAAACAGCTCCATATCCCCTAAGGATATAGAAGAAGTCACTAACCAGGTTACGGCTCCCCCCCACCCCCCCAAAAAAAGCCCAGGTCCAGATGGCTTAGAGAGGAATTCTACCAGACCTTCAAAGAAGAGCTTATACCAACACTTGTCAAACTATTCTCTAAAATAGAAAGAGAAGAAAGACAGCCTAATTCACTCTATGAAGCCACAGTTACTCTGAAACCTAAACCACACAGAGACTCAACAGAGAGAGGTTCAGACCAATTCCATTCATGAACATCAATGCAAACGTACTCAATAAAACTCTAGCAAACCGAATCCAAGAGTATATCAAAACTATCATTCACCATGATCGTGGCTTCATCCCAGGGATGCAAGGTTGGCTCAAAATACAAAAATCCACTAATGTAATCCACTATATAAACAAAGTAAAAAAGAAATCACATAATCATTTCATTAGATGCTGAAAAGGCATTTGACAAAATTCAACACCCCTTCATATTAAAAGTATTGGAGAAATCAGAAATTCAAGGCCCATACCTAAATACAATAAAAACAATATGCAGCAAACCAACAGCCAATATCAAATTAAATGGAGAGATGCTTGAAACAATCCCACTAAAATCAGGGACAAGACAAGGATGCTCACTCTCCCCCATCTATTCAATAGAGTACTCAAAGCTCTAGCTAGAACAATAAGACAACAAAGGAAGATCAAGGGGATACAAACTGGCAAAGAAGAAGTCAAGGGATCACTATTTGCAGATGATATGATAGTATACATAAGCAACCCAAAAAATTCTACCAGAGAACTTCTAAAGCTGATAAACAACTTCAGCAAAGTGGCTTGATATAAAATTAACTCAAGCAAATCTGTAGCCTTCCTTTATACAAATGATAAACAGGCTGAGAAAGAAAATAGGGAAACAACACCTTCACAATAGTCAAAAATAATATAAAATATCTTGGGGTAACTCTAACAAAACGAGTGAAAGATCTGTTTGTTAAGACCTTCAAGTCTCTTAAAAAAGAAATTAAAGAAGATCTCAGAAAATGGAGAGATCTCCCATGCTCATGGATTGGTAGGATTAACATAGTAAAAATGGACATCCTACCAAAAGCAATCTACAGATTCAATGCAATCTCCATCAAAATTCCAACACAATTCTTCACAGACATGGAAAGAACAATTGTCAATTTCATATGGAAAAACAAAAAACTCAGGATAGTGAAAACAATTCTTACCAATCAAAGAACTTCTTGGGGAATCACTTTCTTGGGGAATCACCATCCCTGACCTCAAGCTGTACTACAGAACAATAGTGCTAAAAACTGCATGGTACAGAGACAGGCAGGTCAATCAATGGAATAGAAGACTCAGAAATAAACCTACACACTTATGGATACTTGATCTTTGACAAAGAAGCCAAAAATGTACAATGGAAAAAAAATCATCTTCAGTAAATGGTGCTGGTTTAACTGGCAGTCAGTACGCAGAAAAATGAAAATAGATCCATATTTGTCACCTTACCCAAAGCTGAAGTATAAGTGGGTCAAGGATGTCAACATAAAACCAGATACATTGAATCTAATAGAAAGAAGAGAGAGCATTGAACTCATTGGTACAGGGGTAATTTTCCTAAACATAACTCCAATGGCTCAAGCCCTAACATCAAGAATTGATAAATGGGACCTTATGAAATTGGAAAGCTTCTGTAAGGAAAAGAACATAGTCAATAGGACAAATAGAAAACCTACAGATTGGAAAAAAATCTTCATTAACCCCACATCCAATAGAGGGCTAATATCCAAAATCAAGAAGCTAATCTCTAAAATACCAAACAGCCAGCCCAATCAAAAAATGGGTGTAGAACTAAACCGAGAATTCACAACAGAGGAATTTTGAATGGCTGAGAAGCACTTAAAGAGATGTTCACAGTCCTTAGTGATCAGGGAAATGCAAACCAAAACGAACCTAAGATTCCACCTTACACCAATCAGAATGGCTAAGATTAAAAAACTCAGGTGACAGCATACACTGGTGAGGATGTGGAGAAAGAGGAATATTCCTCCATTGCTGGTGGGATTGCAAACTACTCTGAAAATCAATATGGAAGTTCATCAGAAAATTGGAAATAGATCTACCTGAAGACCCTGCTATACCACTCTTGGGCATAAATCCAAAAGATGCCCCACCATACCACAGGGGCACACGCTCCACTATGTTCATAGCAGCCTCATTTGTAATAGCTAGAAGGTGGAAACAACCCAGATGTCCCACGATAGAAGAATGGATACAGAAAATGTAATTCATTTAAACTGTGGAATGCTACTCAGCTATTAAGAAAGGACATCCTGAGTTTTTCAGTCAAATGGAGGATGGAACTAGAAAATATTCTCAGTGAGGTAACCCAGACCCCAAAGGACATGGATGATATGTACTCACTAATAAGTAGACATTAGCCAAAAAGTACAGAATACCTACAATTCACAGAACTCAAGAAGGTTTACAAGCAGAAGGGCCCAATTAAGGATGTTTCAATCCCACTTGGGTGGCAGAAGAAAATATTCAAGGGAGGCAGAGGGAGGGAGGGACTTGGGTAGGAGAGGGAGAGGAGAAAAGTGAACACGATTAGGTATGGGGGGTGGTAGGAGACAGGAGAGAAGCCCTGAGGACAGCAGAATGAATGAAAATATGTAACCTCTGGGTATAGTAGGTGGTGTTGGACCTTCTAGAAAACACTAGGAACTTGAGAGGTAAGTGGCTCTCAGAACTCAAAGGGATGGGACCTTAGATGAAATGCCCAACAGTAAAGAGAGGGAACTTGTAGAGTCCACCTTCAACAGAAAGACAGGGCATCAAGTGGAGAGATGGGGTTACCATCCCACAGTCATAAATTCTGACCCAGAATGGTTCTTGTCTAAAAGAACTGAGGGATCAAAATGGTGAAGAGATTGAGGGAAAGGCCGAACTTGGGATCCATCTCAAGGGGAGGCTCCTAGGCCTGACACTAATACTGATGCTATTGTGTGCTTACAGACAGGAGCCTAGCATGGCTGTCCTCTGAGAGGCCCAACAAGCAGCTGACTGAGACAGATGCAGATACTTACACCCAACCAATGAACTGAAGTCGGGGACCCCTGTGGTCGAAAAATTGGAAGAAGCTGAGGAGGAGGGCGACCCAAAGGAAGACCAGCAGTCTCAACTAACCTGGACCCCTGAGATCTCTCAGATACTGAGCCACCAAGCAGGCAGCATACTCTAGCTGGTCTGACACATATACAACATAGGAGTGCCTAGTCTGGGCTCAGCAGGAGATGCAGCCTAACCCTCAAGAAACTTGAGGCCCCAGGGAGTGAGGACGCCTGGTGGGGAGTGGGGTGGGGAGGCATCCTCTTGGAGACAGGAAGTGGAACTGTGAGAATGGGGGACCAGGAGGGAGGCAATGGCTAGACTGTAAGAAAGTAAAAGTCATGAAAAAATTACAAATAGATGAAGAAAGGCAGCTTTCATAGTAGCAATAAAATGTTTGTTCAGGTTCTTCTTGAATAAATCAAAACCTCAGAAGGAAGTTCTGTTATTCATAACAATTAATAGGAGCTTCCTAAACTACTTACAGTGTAAATCAACACTTTTTGATATATTGACACTCTCAAGGAGAAGTCCTGGTCTGTCCTTGTTTATATCTCAGCTTTTAGTATTACACAGTGTTTGTGGGTAGAATGCCTTGTATTTCTCTTTTCAGGCTCTTTCTGAATAGCAGATGACCTAGAACAAATTTTCTAGGAAATGTAATGAACACAGATGATAGTAACATGTACACTCAATTTGAACTGTTACAGTATTGGGTATGTTGAAGAATGAGTGTTCAGAGGTGGCAAGCATTTAATCTTTCAAACAAATCTTTCTAATCGAGAGAAGTTAGTTCCAAATTCCTAGGGAAACACAATGAATTCACACACTCAGTACTACAAGTCACTTTTTTTTTTTTAATAAAATGTACTTATAATTTCTTATGTTGCCTCAAATTTCATGGTTTTACAGGTTTTCTACACATATATTCAAGGTAATTGTCTTAGTTAGGGTTTTACAGCTGTGAACAGACACCATGACCAAGGCAAGCCTTATAAAGGCTAACATTTAATTGGGGCTGGCTCACAGGTTCAGAGGTTCAGTCCAGTATCATCAAGGTGGGAACATGGAAGCATCCAGACAGGCATGGTACAGGAGGAGCTGAGAGTTCTGTCTTCATCTGAAGGCCGCTGGTGGAAGACTGACTTCCAGGCAGCTCAGGTGAGGGACTTAATCCCACGCCCACAGTGACACACCTACTCCAACAAGGCCACATCTCCTACTAGTGCCACTCCCCGGGCCAAGCATGTACAAACCACCACAGTAATGTATCTCATAGCATTTCTGACATAACTTAGAAAGCGTAGATGAAAAGACTGCTTATTTTCTAGGGCTAAATAATAAATACATAAAAACCAAAACCCAAAAACAAAACAAAAACACTGCTGGGAGGTCTGTGCCTCACTATTATAACATAGGCACTGATGTCAGGGTCAGCTCTGTAACTTACCTCATGATTCATTACCACCCACAGGACAGTTTCAACTCTTTAGGACATTATATAAAATCCTTCCCTTCTACTTTTTCAGCATCCTGCTCATTGCTTATAAAACTGGCAATATTGTGGATGCGTAAACACATAGTATCATTTCATATTTTCTTGCTTTAGTATGTAATATTCTTTCTGCCTAGAATAACTTTTCTCTCAATTTTTTTGTTTCCCTGGGAAATTGCTATTTTTCCTTCACAATTTCTTTGTTTTTCAATAAAGAAAAATTAAATAGTTACGTGAACATAGAAAAAAGTTCATAGAGCAAGCCTGAAAGGCTCCTGTTGGCTAAAATTGGTATAGATTTATGGTAAAAAGACTTATTTATTAAAATAAAAATAAGAATTAATTGGCAGTAATATAATGATTTAAAAATTCTTAATTACAACATAATTTCAATTTATTAAAGTATACTTAGAAAAGTCTACAATGGCAATCTTCATGCTAATAACTGGTTCAGGCAAAAATCATCAATGTATACGAAAACTGGAAGGGAAAATAAAATCTTCAAGAAAAACAAGGTATTTATACAGGTAAAATATATCTCCATAAGGTACTTATTAAATACAAAGCCAAAAAGTTATTTCTTTGCAAAAAACCTACTATCTACCATTTCTGCCAAGTGATCCACAGTAGTATCACTAACAAAGAACAAATTTACATCATGGCATCACTGATACGATATATTGAAAAGGACACAACATTACATTCTTGACAAATTGTATAGCAATTAAATCACCGTGAAACATCAGAAAAAGCAAATTTATATAATTTAGTCATTATATAAAATGAGCAACTATATAAAATAACTGACCTATGCCCTTCATAAATATTGAGACCATGAAAGTGAAGAAAAACATGAGTAATTGCTCTAGATTAAAAGAGTCTAAAGGGACATTATTGTTAAACGTAATGTATGAATCTGGGTTGAATCCAAGATCAGAACAAAAGAATTATTCTTTTACCCATTTGCTATAAAGAACATTAGAAGAACTGGCAAAATTTAATTGGAATCAGATTATATAATAGTATTATAGTACTGTTAATTTCTTGATTTTCATAACTGTACTGACGTTATGCAAGAGAATGTCTTACTTCTTCCCATCAACCTCATTTTACCCCTATTGTAAATCCACACTGAAGCAGGGATAAAGAGGTATCAGGTCTGCAGTTTATCCACAAGCAATTTAGTAAAGAATGTGCATATTAATATGCAGATAATATGGCAACATTTAATTGTGGCAAAATATTGATATCTGGGGAGTCTGGATGAAAAGCATACAGAAACTCTTCATGATATTCTTGTAATGTTTTCTTGAGTACTGCATCTGTTATGAAGCTAACCATGTTTATAAATTTTCCCTGCACTTAGGTATTATAAAACATTCTCATGGGATTTTCTTTACATATTGCATTAAGCACATCTACATTTTATATTTATTTAATATGTCTCTTTTCCTAACTATATTTTCAGGTTTCCAAGGGAGAAAGTATCTTAAAATCATGGACCAAAAATGTTCTGAACATATTATAGTCTAGAATATATCAAATAACAAAAAGATGGCTATATAAATAAATACTATATATAACTTCAGACATTGTTGTGGTCAATAAATTTAGTGTTCTTTTTACTTGAATTACAAAAATTTGATTTTTAAAAGCCAGTTGCACTGCGTGTGATGTTATATGTATGAGTCTAGGCCAGCCTGGGCAACACACTGTGACGTTGTCTTAAAAACCAACCAAACAATAAACAAACAACAGCAAAACACCAAAAAGCTGACACATACTTGTTAATAGGCTCAAAATTAGGTTTCTCTTACTCTTGTATCTTCTTAACCCAAATATTAAAACATATACGACATTTTTATGTATTGCTTATTGATAAACATATTTTATAGTTCTATATTATGCTTTTATGTTTTTTTTTAACCAAAGGAAAAGTACTTTAAGAAGTTTTTGTGCATGAGTGTTTTGCCAGCCTTCATGTCTGTGTACCATGTGTGTGTGTCTTGTACCTGAAGTAGCCAGAAGAGGATGTCAGATCTCCTGGAACTAGAGTTATAGATAGTTTTGAGCTGCCATATGCGTGCTGAGAATTGAATCTGGGTCCTATGGAAAAGCAGCTAGTGCTCTTAACCATGCAGCCATCTCTACAGCTCCCAATTAAAAGTGCTTTTAACTCCATTAAAATATACTATTTGATATTAGGCAATCTATTGATCTGTATCCAGTAATTCGTTTCCATGTACCTTCAGATTTCTATTTCTATATGCTTTCATACTGCAGTCTACTGTCATATCATTTCAACATGAAGTACTTTATTAGCATTTCTCATAAGGAAGAGCTAGTGGTGATGGTCTTCCTCAGCTTGTGTTTATCTGGGAAAGTAGTCATTTCTTTCATGTTTGAAGGACAGTTTTACTGGATATAATATTCTTTGCTGAAAGAGTTTAAAGATCTCCTACTATAACTAATTAGATTTTTATTCGAGCTCTTTTGAATGTGATAAATCATTTTTTTTGTTGTTGTTGTTTCTTTTGGGGTTTTGTGTACCTGGTGACAATTTGAAAATATCATGTCCTGATATGTACTTCTTTGGATTTATCCTAACTGTAGCTTTGAGTTTAATGTTTTTGTTTTAAAATTTATTTGTTTTATGTATGTGTATCACTTTTTTCAGACACACTGGAAGAGCATCGGATCCCATTACAGATGGTTGTGAGCCACCATGTGGTTGCTGGAAATTGAACTAAGGACCTCTGGAAGAGTAATGAGTGCTCTTAACTGCTGAGCCATCTCTTCAGCCTGAGATTAATGTATTTATTTAGTGTATAGTAAGTATGCAATGTCAAAGGCCAGCTTCGGCACACAGGGTAAAGGAAGGCAGAGAGTGTAGAGTAGGTGACTGAGGTCGGCACTAATAACAGCTGACCGGGTCAGCACTAGTAGGCCTGATGGAGGTCGATTCAGAAAACAACTGATGGGCTGCTGCCTATGGCAGCCACTGGTTAAGGAAAAGAAAGGGAAAAAAATCATACACACATGCATACACAGAGCAGATGAAGCAAAGCAGGCTCCAACAACTCTAATTTTTTTTCTTATCCCTTTTATACTACCTAACACAGAGTTTTCTATGTAAGAAGAATATTACCTCATGGCTACAAATTACATATTCCCAAAAATAAAATCACCACAAAACATATTCTTCAAAAACAGGTTAATATCATTACACAAAAGGAAATTACAAGATTAATTGATTATGTATTCCTCTTTTGAAATTCATACCTAGATAAGCAGTTCCCATCTATATTTCTTTCCACAAGTTCAAGGTACAAAGTCATAGTTCTTTATTCAATGATTAACAAAGTTTTAGCAAGCCAGTCTACAGTAGCAAGTTTTTCCTATGTTTAGCTGACGACAGTTTGTATTTACTAAGAAACAGATCATCATTTATTTTATGTCTGTTGGTAAAACCTGAATATTTAGAAGGCAATCTGATAGATACAACATATCTACTTAAAACAAAAGTTGGTATTTCCTCCCTAAGACCTGTGACCTCAAAGCCATAGGCTTTTAACCAGATTTACAGTACCAAGCATGAATTTTCACCTATGGAGCAGGCTTCATATCTAATCAGAAACTTTGGTTGCCTCCTTAACAGACATGTCACTGTAGCACAAGTGGGTATGTGTTGCCTTCCATATTAACATACATAACAGTAGTATGAAGTTTGCACAACTGAATAGAACTGTTAATCACTTTTCCTGACCAAGTAGCCTGTGTAGCATCTTCAGGCACTATGAAAGACAGTAAGCAGAGACAAAACTTCCAGCTCAATTGTAGCCTGATTTCTTTATGTCCTATAACCAAATCGTGTGGTGTCAGGTTTTCCACCAAAGATTAGTGTTGTTGTCAGCGTTAACCAGAGAGGCTTCCTTTCATAGAAGGTAGCAGATCTGAGCTGGTCAAAATGTCAAGACTGTTGAATGCTTAGGCCTAAATGGAATACTCTCAAAGGTTGAAGAAAAATTTTGGAATATATGTTGTAAAGAATATAAGAGCTGGGAGAATGTGTAGAGTACAGTAGAACACTATCTTCTAGGCATGATATGGTCATTGTACTCATGAACCCACAACAGTTATGATTATACAAGTTATGATTATACCTGTACAAGATTGGCCTCATCAATATGTTGTGGGAGTGGAGGGCTTATAAAGCTCTGTACTACTTAGAAGATCTATGAGCAGTTAATGGTTTCTCAGGAGGAAGAGTAATTTTCTTTAGTGGTGTAGCCACTGGTAAGTTGCCCATACTTCTGTAAACAACCCCTCACATGTGCTCTTATAGAAAAACAAAACCTAATTAATTTTAATGGCTAACCCACCCAGCAAAAGACATAGACATAGAAGGGAGATTAGTTGGAAGAGGAAGGGAGTCAGTGGGAGTGAGATGGAACAAGACAGGGTAATGGGGTGAATACAATTAAGTAATATATACAAGTGAAGTTATCATAATGAAGTATATTACAGATAATATTTGACAGTAAACAAGAATCCAGACAGAAAACACCATGAACATGATTTCTAATATACAAAATATTCAGAACAAAGATTGAAATTCCTAGAGATATGGTGGTTTCTTGGGGGTGATGACAGGGAGAACAATGAAAAGAAAATGCTTAAAGAATATTAGTTACCCTTTTGGGTGATGAAAACATTTTAAATTTAGAAAGCAATGACGATTGAGTAATTTTATAAGTTAAAAAATATTGCTGAATTATTTAAGAAAATAATTCTATATTATGTGAATTTTATATTAAAAGTAAAATATGTGCTTTTACTGCTTTTTTTTAGAGTCAGCTCTTACTAATTAGGTTATGATAGTGAATATTTGTAATTTGAGCATTTGGGAGGCTGAGGCACAAATTCTAGGCCAGACTGGATTACTTAGTGAGTGAGGTCTTATATCAAAAAAAAAAAAAGAAAAAAAAAAAAAAAGGAAAGGACATGGCTTACTGGCTGTGTGCAAACTTGAGCAGCCAAAAGAGGTTCTGAGACAGGATCTTACAATAAGGTCCAAGATGGTCTCAAACTTGAGATCTTCCTGCCTTAGCCTCTTGAAAGCTGGAATTATAGACAGATGCCACCACGTACCATTTTAACTTCTTGTTATTATTTTGTATGGTTAGTGAAAGAAAGGCAACATGAGAAAGTTCTTCAAATACTACCAAACTAAAGGAATAGCAATTTGATGGCCCAGCCATCAAAATTGAATTATGAATTATGTTTAGCTCATGAATTATGTCTGTAAGTAACACTTTGATCAACTATTTCTGGAATTTGCTGGAAAGATAAGACTCCTTTTTTAAAAAAAAATACACATGCTGCAACTGAAATCTGTAGATCCTGCAATTCAAATAGCAAAGTTTTACCAAGAATAATTGAGAATTACAATGGTCACATATGAAACTTTTTAATGTGAACAAATTTGCTTGAGTGATATCTTAGAACAGAAAGAAAATGAAATTCCAAAAATCTAATGTGTTAGTAGTTCTCTTTTCTAATTACTCTGAAGAAATGTCTTGAATAAATTTGTATCACTGGGTGTTACACTCCAGTTGTTTACTGTGATAAACAGTACTTCTATTCCTTACCAGCCCTTGATCAGGATCTGAAGGATTTGATGTTTCTTCGTGATAAAACTCTACCTCCATATGTGGATAACCTTTTGTTGTGGGTTAAAGGTAGGTAACTCTAAGACTTAGTCTCTATTGTTTTACCTCTCTTTTTTACTTTACTGTTTGTATGGTGTGTGCATGGTATATATACATGTGCATACACACACACACATGTGCTGCTGTAAGAGGACTTTAAATATTTTTTCATCTATTGTTCCTTGAACTATTCTTTTAAGAGAAGGCCTATTCACCAATCTAGAAACTCCTTGTTTTGTCTAGGATGACTAGACAGCTACCACCTTGAATCCACTTGTCTCTGCCCAACCCCATTTTTTTTTCCAAAGGGGAGAGGGTTTATTCAGGGCAGAGGGCAAAGGTAGGGAGAGAAACGGGAGAAGATAGTGGAGAAAGAAGAGAGAGAGAGGAGAGAAGTGGAGGCTGGCCATGATCACGTGGACGGGGGTGGGGGGAGGGAAGGGAGGAAGGGCTAGGAGAAGCTAGAGGCAAGAGAGTAAGAGAGAGAGGTGGAGGCAAGCAGCTCCTTTTATAGTGGGCACGCCTACCTGGCTATTGCTAGGTAACTGTGGGGAGGAGCATACCTGGGTGTTGCCAGATAACTGTGGAGGTGGAGTGTAACATTCCCCTGTTTTGGTTTAATTAAAAGAGAAAAATTAGAAAGAGGTGACAGCGAAGCAGGAATAGGTTCATCGTGGTATCTGGCTACTTCCTGCTGGCACTGGGGGCGATGTGTCTTTAGGGGGAACCTAGTCCAACCCCATTTTTTAAAAAGAGGGTGCTGAGCACTCAAACTCAGGTCCTCATGCATGTACAGCAAGTATCCCTATCTACTGACCCACTGTCTCAAAGATCTCTATTGTACTCATAAAGTTTCTGTATACTTGTTATACAATGTCTAATAGAAACAACCTGAAAGAAGAAAGATATATACTGGCTCATAGTTTAAGAGACTCTCAGGACTCAAAGGGAGGGACCTTAGATGAAATGCCCAATAGTAGGGAGAGAGAACTCATAGAGTCCACCTCCAGTAGAAAGACAGGACATCAAGTAGAGGGATGGGGTTGCCATCCCACAGTCAAAAACTCTGACCCAGAATTGTTCCAGTCTAAAAGAACTCTGGGGACAAAAACGGAGAAGCGACTGAGGGAAAGGAGGTCCACTGACTGGCCCAACTTGGGATCCATCTCAAGGGGAGGCTCCAAGGCCTGACACTATTACTGAGGTTATGGTGTGCCTACAGACAGGAACCTAGCATGGCTGTCCTCTGAGAGGCCCAACAAGGCTGAGACAGCAGCAGATAATTACATCCAACCATTGGACTGAAGTCATAGACCCCTGTGGTTGAATCAGGAAAAGGCTGGAAGAAGCTGAGGAGGCGGGCGACCCCACAGGAAGAAGACCAGCAGTCTCAACTAATCTGGACCCCTGAGATCTCTCAGACACTGAGCCACCAACTAGGCAGCAGCATACAGGAGCTGGCCTGAGGCCTTGACACATACAGCATAGGACTGCCTCGTCTAGGCTCAGTGGGAAATGTACCTAACCCTTGAGAGACTTGAGGCCTAAGGGAGTAGGGAGGCCTGGCCTTGGGGGAGGGAAGCATCCTCTTGGAGACAGGAGGAGGAGGAATGGGATGAGAAACTGTGGGAGGACAGACCAGAAGGAGAGCAATGACTGGACTGTAAAAACAACAACAACAACAACAACAACAACAACAACAACAACAACAACGAAGCTATAGTCTATCATGATAGAAAAGGCATGGTAGCTAGGGAGCCATCCTGTAATGGGAACTTGCAGCACATTTTGGTATATCATGGTGGATCAGGAAACAGAGTTAGGGCTAGAAGCAGGCTAACCTATCACCCACAGTGATCAACTTCTTTAGCTAGGCCCTATTTCCTAAACATTTCAGTCTGTCCAAGTCAAAATACCAGTTGAGAACTAAGTATTCAAATATATCAGTCAACTGCAGTGAGATTTCAGACTCTAACCATAATAGTTTCCAAAAAGAAGTTATGATTTTGTCTTAAGTAAAATCTATTACCTATGATATGATTTATTTATTTTTATCTTCTCTCCTACAATACATCCAGTTTGCAGTTTCCCCTCCCTCTACTCCTGTCAACCTCATCCCCCAGATCCACACGTCCTCCATTTTCCCTCAAAAAGGGTAGGGAAGGAAATCTTGCACTACTAATAGACTTTTAAAAAGTTTTAAAGCTTTTTTTTCATGGTAATACCTAAGAGATAATGAAGATGACTGGTGCTTTTAGTAGTTATTGCAGGCAGTAGGGCCAGAGATTTTGAAATATCCATACTCCCATATAACCTAGACAGTTCTTGGGTGACAGAGCAGGACAGTGCAACAGTTCCTCAATATGTTTTCTGGTTGAGTCCATTTCAGGTTTAATTAGAATTTGATCTCCTTGATAGACAATCCCATGAAAAATTATCCAACCCTATTCTAGGAACCCAAGGTCAGGATGTCCTAGCTAACCTATTTTACCTTTTGTTAAACTGCCTTTTTGTATGGAACTCCTTCCAGCTAACTAATCTTAGCTTCTGTTAAAAATGCTAAGTTCAAACTGCTTACTTCTGTGAATCCTCCAGGTAGCTACCTAAGGAGATGACTAGAGATGGTTTTTGCCTTTAAAAACCCCATCTTCTGGACACTTGGGGCCATATTTATTTCCCCAAATGCTTGAGTATGGTTCTAGATGGCTGAAATAAAGACTTTCAATTGACTCTAAACTATGTCTGAATGGTCAACTCTGGTGGCTGTAATATTTGTAAATCTCTTTCCTGATTACTAAAAACAACTTGTGTGCTATCTGTAACATTTGTAAATTAAGTGTCTTTCCTGTTTACCAAACATAAACATGGCTATGAATTAGAATTAACTCTTCAATAACTTTCTACTCTGGGTCCATTTAAGTATCACAAGCTGTACCCCTAAAATATGATCCTTTGTCAGAGGCAAAATCTATCTAGATAGCAAAAGTTATTGAGTGCACTACAGTTTATCAGTAAGAGCAGCCACTTATTTTAGTAAATGCATTGACATTATGCTTTGGGATTAGTCCATAATCTTGGAATGCTTTAGAAATAAGGTTTTGAATTTTATATATATGTAAAATACATCATCCAATTAAGAGCACTTTAAGTGCTCTGTTGCTCCTGAACCAAGTGGACATTATTACAAAAGGTATCAACCAAAAAAAGGTATTAAGGAAGCTACAGTAAACACCAGATAGGTAGTACTCACTAAAATTATAATAGCCAAATAGACTAAACATTTGGTTTAAGAAAAGTTCAAACCAGCTGACATAGAATGCCATTGGTTTATTCCAGAAACAGAAAAGATATCCCAGGAGAAATGTGGGTATAATTTGTATCCACATTTAATAAACTATTAAATAGCTATTAATAGCACTGAATAACATCAAATGAATGTTGCAAAACTTTTACCAAGATTTATTCATCAGTATTGCTTTGATTTGAATGTCTGTGTCTCTTCTATAATCCACATTAAAATTTAATTACCAATGTAACAGTAATAACAATGTGGGTATTTTGGGAAGTCATAGGCCATGGGGTGATCAAACTCAAGATACACAGGATTAGTGCTGAGTGTGTGAGGTGAGCTCTGCTATATGAGGTGACAGTGAAAGCAGTGTTCATAATGGTATATAGGACGAGACTAGGTACTCACTAGACACCAAATCTGCCCACAGCTTGATCTTGGAATTTTCCATTTCCCAAAATACAGTAAGTAAAATAATTCCTTTTTGTAAGTTATACAGTGTATGGTTGTTGGATTTTTAGGAAGAGAGGTTGGTGAGAGGCTCTGAAGCAAATTGTCTTTCATGAATTTTATTGACACCTACAGCAGATAAGACAGCATAGTGGGATGGGATTCCCAAGTAAAGGAGGCTTCAGTATTGTCAGGCAGAGCTAGTGATTTCTAGGGGAGAGAGGAGGTCCCATAACGAGACAGCAGGCTTCAGTAGTCTATTTATGTGCTTCTACTCGTGTTGTATGTGAGTGGGGTAGAGGGTGGCCAGAGGAAGAGGAGGGGGGGGTTTAGCCCTTTGTCACAGGAGAGTCACACCAGGTAGCTTGTTAGCTCTCTTAGTAATAAATGGAGCAGAGTGAGACTGTAGTTCTAATAGGCATTTTATTACAGCAGAACAAATGGATTAAGAATGCTGCTGTGTCAGTTTTTATTAAGCTTGACACAAGCTACAGTCATCTGAGGAAACTGAAAAATGCCATCAGATTAGGCTGTAGGCAAATCTATGGAAGCATTTTCTTGATTTACGATTGATGAGGGGTGAACAGAAGGACTAGTTATCCTACTAACGGAAACTCAGAGGTGTCCTAGAATCCTAACAAACGGTAAATGTTTTATATACATTGGTAGGTTGTATATGCAAGGAGAAAGATGTAAAATGAATTGACTAGAGGCAGCTTAGTATTGAGAGAGTGAGTAACCATTAATAGCTTCTAGATGCAGTATGATACTACACTGTAAATAAGATTAGGGAGATGAGAACTGTCTAAATAAGGAATGGGAATGTTGTAGTTAAGTTCAGAGAAGCAGGCCATCAAGAAGGCTCATGGGTAAAGGTCTTGGGGCCAAGACTGAAGACTTGAGCCTGATCCTTGGTCTGACATAACGGAACAAGATAACTGACTTCTGTGAATTGTCTTTTGGCATCCACATTTGTGCCATGGGCATTTATTTGGCATTTATGTT
Source organism: Grammomys surdaster (assembly GCF_004785775.1). Lineage (NCBI taxonomy): Eukaryota > Metazoa > Chordata > Mammalia > Rodentia > Muridae > Grammomys > Grammomys surdaster. The sequence continues at coordinate 7,930,620 of NW_021604585.1, read as the reverse complement.
CATATACAGACATGAATACCTCTCTCTCTCTCTCTCTCTCTCTCTCTCTCTCTCTCTCTCTCTCTGTCTGTCTCCCTCCCTCCCTCTCTCCCCCCAACTCTCTCCTCCCTCTCTCTCATGCACACAGACACACACAGACACAGACACACACACACACACACAGACATACACACCTCATAATGAAAAAATTAGTCTAGAGAAAGAACAGTATGCACAATGTTGGTGAGGTCATGGGTATTGTTAAGAGGTATCAGAATGATATTAAGATGAAAGAACATAAACTTACAGAAATCACAAATTAATGAAGTTATGATGTTGGTTGGGCTCCATATGGACCTAAAGAACCAAAAAGCCCATCCATATAACTATTTTATCCAAAGACCAATAAAGAATACTTGGGTTACTGTGATGTCTATCCAAACTGATTATTAAGTAACACAAGTCTATGGTAGATAAAGAAATAAAGTTCAAGGGAATTTGTCCTCAAAAAGCAACTTTTTTTGTTTCTAATCATAATAATTATTCCAAGTGACCTATAATTTAAGAACTAAAAATTTGTAGAAATTATGCAATTTTCATTGTAAAATGTAATTTATCTATCTTGCTTTATTTTAGTGAACAGTTAATTATCACGCCTGACCCATAAGTTTCTCAAAGTTAGGTCTTAGTGTTCATAAGATTTTATATCTCATTCATAAAAGTCTCTTTCAAAGTCATATATTGTGGAGAGTTATGAAGATATAAAATCTATACATGACTGCTTGATTTTATTAATTTACTGTACAGTGCTGGAGATTGAACTCAAGCCCTCATGAACACTAGGGGAACATTATACCACCAAACTACAATCCAGTCCTACATTTATTTATTTTTTAATAGTATTCTCTAAAGATTACAATCAAACAAATATTCAAGGACTTTGAGCAAAGTAAACAGATTAATAACACACACAGAGAGAAAATGTTTATACACACATGCATACACACACACATACATACACACATACACTAATTTATTTGAAGTTCTCAAATATGTCCTACTCCTTTTTTTCAAATTCTATACCCTAGGTTGCTTTTTAACTCTTAATGTTTCTGCTACAGTTTCCCTAATACTATCATTACCTGTGAATAATTATGGCTTTGTGTATGTGGGGTGGTATATATGTGTGTGGTGGTGTGTACATCCATTGTGTGCAAAGAGTGATAGTTTGGGGTGTCTTGCTACTTCTTTTCTTGAGACAGATTCTCTCTGTGAACCTAGTGCTTGTCATCACTCCCTGACCCCTCTTGGCTGGCCTGGCTCACTCCTTTTCTTCTTTCATTAACATGATTGTTGAATATCTGAACTCAGTCTTCAGGATGATACAGCATGTCCTCTTACCCACTGCAGTATCTTTTCAGCCCTCCAAGTACACTTAAATTGTTAAATAATACTTACTACATGCTATTGGAATATGAACCATGTCATTTACTAAAGCTCCCATTAGCATGGGTGTCTAGTAGACCTGTTTCATTTTGCTCTCCCTGTACATCTACTGAAAACCATTAGGAAGAAAACTCTATGATGTCACTAAATTATTAAGAGAAAAAAATACAAGTGCCATCTATACAGTATTTTTCTCTGGATGACCCCAAACCTTTAGTGGAAATCTTCCAATAGGATTTCACTTTAAGCATAGTAGAATAACAAAACCTATTCATAGTTTTTTTTTCTTTTTTCTTCATTTTGTTTTTATTTTTGTTTCTTTGAGATAGGGTTTTTTTCCCTCCATGTAGCTTTGGCTGTTCTGGAACTCACTCTCTAGACAAGGCTGGCCTGGAGCTCTCATAGAAATCCACCTGATTCTGCCTCCTGAGTGTTGGGATTAAAGGTATCCCCCACCCACCGTCTGCCCTCATAGTTGCATTTTTATAAAACAAAACATGAACATACAAAGTTCAGGAACTTTCTACTTAATATTGTTGTAATCCAACCAAAAAAAAGTAGTAAAGATTTTTCATTCTTTGACCAGGGAACAATGTTCTGTAACATTTCATATGTGATGATAGAAATCTTTTCAAATTCGCATTTACAAAATTATTATTACCCAATCATTTCCAAGCCCTTTTTGAGACACGGCCTTATGATGTAGCACAGACTGGCAAAAAATGTAGGCTCTCCCTATTCTTTCCTCACGTGCTGGGGTTGTAACCACGCATGCTCAGCTTGCTTTTTTGTTTTTCAATCTCTGTCTGTCTTCTGCTTTCATAGATTTATATTAGAATTACTTTCATGTAGTCGGCATATTTTTGTAAATGAGACTATAAAAAGGGGCAGGCTCCTCACCTTAGTGTCACAGAGGAAGTTATATCTAGCTTAATTTGAATGCATCAAATTCCATTCAGCTTTCAAAAAATTAGATTCAGAGAAACATTTATATTGATATTAAAAATTCAGAGGGGGAACTTTATAAAATACATATTCTTTATATAAATTTTCATCATTAGCTTCATTTTTTCATTAAAATGCCATTCTTTAGCTCTATATTCATTTGACCCACAATTTACATATTTTCGAAGCCTACCTGAAATCATGACTACTTACTGGCTCTTAGAATGTTCTCCTTGCTGCTGCACCTGGACTGGACCTGCAGAAAGAGCATAAACTCAGTAATTTAGGGCTTACAGCATGGACAGCCAGATAAGTATGCTTAATGGGCAAGCTCCTGAGGTCTAGGAGAAAAGGTTTTTATTTATCTTGGCTATCACAACATGTTAGTAAAAGTTCATTATGTTTTCCAGATATATTTAATTGATTTTTATTTATAAAAGATTCAGTTCCAGAAAAATATTTCAGGTACAATATTATAAACTGGACAAAGATAAGACCCAAACCAATTTATGTAAATCTGAGATCAGCCCAAGTGGCCCTCCATATCTGTGGGTTTCATAGCTGTAGATTCAACACACTGTGGATTAGAAAAGAAGAGGAAAAGAAAAGAGGAAAAGGAGGAAGAGAGGAAGAAACCCAATAACACAAAACACCAGCACTACCACCTGTATCTGTTCTGTACATGTGATCTTTATTCCCTTGTCCTTATTCCTTATGGAATACAATATAACAATTATTTACATAGCATTCATATTGCAATAAATTATAAAGTAGAGATGAGGTTGCAGATGTGGGTCAATGGTAGAGCACTTGCCTACTAAATTAGAGACTATGGTATAAAGTATATGAGTGGATGAACTTAGGTTGTAAGTAATGTATGCCATTTTATTTACAGGAGATTTGAATATTTGGGATTTGGGTATCTAAGGAGGACTTGAAATGAGATGAACTTGGTATGGATACTGAAGGATGACTATATAATGGACTAAATTCAACACCACATATTCAGTTATGAATATTTACCTCTAATGTTAAGGTATTCTGCATATGTCTTGACTAGAATAATAAGAAAATCTAAGTAAAGTTAAAATATTCGATTGTAGTGATTTTTATTATATGTATGTTAATAAGAGGTATAAAAAATTCTTATTTGGAACATTTACCTTTGACAGTCATTAACTTGTATAACTGTTATAACTTAATAATACTGGCTATGAAAGGTGTTTCTATTAGAAATGAGTTAAATTTAATTCCTCTATTAACCATTTTTAGGTGTATATATAGTTTGTCAATTAGGAGTCCTTTATGTTCTGATTGAAAATTTTAAAGCGGGCCATTTCTTTTGAAGTTTACTAAATGGCTGTACTCAATGGCCATGCTGAATGGTAACTGTTGTAACTTTAGACATGACTTCACTCAGGGTCCACACCTCTTCCTCCCACTCCACAGCAGCTTGCCCCAGATGGATATATAGACAACAAAGAACTTTCTATAGCTTAACACAGTTTAATAATATATGAAGAAGTGTATGAAAGTAATGTTGTAACTTAGGGTAGGTTATGGCTGTCCTTCCCTGAAGAAAAACAAACAGTTAATGAATACTAAAAGAAATAATAATAAAATAGCCATGAGCAGACAAAGAAAAACAAAAACCAAAGCAAATAAATCTAAACCCACACACAAATACCAGACACACACACACACACACACACACACACAGCAAAACAAACAAGCAATTACAAATATTAGCTATTCTCTTTTGGCCCACATTGTCTTAGTAGTTTTAAGTATTTAGTATAAAGACAGTCATCCAGAATAAAAAAATATTATAGTGTTTTATTTACAAGTCTTATTGGAGAACAATTGTGGACCCAATGAGAAAGAAATTAGTGACTTTTAGAAAATAAGACACAGAAAAAACATGATAAAGAACAGAAAAAGCAGAGAAAGACTGAAAAAGTAAATATGGAGGTTAAAAGAAAAAGAAAGCATGGGCTTACAGAAGGGGAACAGTGCATAAATGGAGAACGTTTTATTATTTTGTCTTGAAAATTCATATAAAAAAGGTAAGTGTAACTAATGAACTTTCTGCAAAATAGATGAGCAATTTGCATACCATGAAATGAACACAAGTGTATCTCTACCTCTACAATCTTAACAGGGAAAGAAACACACACCAACAGAGAAATTAATAGACAAGCTTAATAGAAAAACTACATTTGAAAAAGTGACTCAAAGAACACAAGAGAATGCTAAAAGCATGGGAAGAAAATCTGGGAGAAAGAGGGAAAATAAAGAGGAAAATGTTGAAAGACAAAAACAGCCCATAGAAGTCACATGGAAGTCAAGAAAGTCTTCAACAAGATGTGAAACAAGATGTGAAGGAGCCAAGCCCATCGCGCAAAGCAATGTTTGCGAGTGGAAAGTAGCTCCTTTGGTCAGTAATAGTTACTCTTAAGTCGTAGCCTCTATTCCTCCAGAGTTCATCTTTAAGCCCTTCCAATCTAGAGTGGAGCTAGTGTATGGATAGAAACAAGAAATTTACAATGAACAGTGCAGTTCAGATGAGTAGTTCAAATTGTCTCATAAAATGTTCTAACAGTTTTACGTAATATCTATTATATACATTTAATAATGTATATAACGGAAATGTTAGTAAAAAACTCCCTGGTATTTTATAACCAAAACAAAGCAAATGAAAACATCCCTCCTGCTTCTCTAAGAGGCTTAAAGATTAATACCTCCCCACAATTGTTTATAATACAGATAAAGAAACCCACATTTTTTTTTTATACCTCAGTTTAGAATCACATATTTCAAATAGCTTTAGAGGAGAGATTTGGAGAATTAAAACAATTCAGTTCTCTGAAACAGGAGCCTTTATCAAAGTGTGCAAATTGCCAAAAATATTGCAAATACTGTTTCCCATTTATGTTACATTGGCTGTTGAACCAGATTTGAGAGAAATTATTTTTAAAACCAGTGTTCATAAGACTTTCCTTACTTAGTGCTTTTAAATATTTATATCTTAAAAAGGTCAAGATAGGTAATTTTCAAAACTTTATTGATAATGTATGTACTGAATTACTCTGTGTTACATAATGTCATATTTACAGTATTCATTCATTTATTTTTTATAAATCTCAATATAAAGGTTTTAACATAATATAATACTGTGGATTTTACTTTTAAAGGATAAATTAAAAGTATCAAGTTTTATTTCATTTTATTTTGTTACTTGCTTTAAGCAGTGAGAAAAAGGGAACATGAAAAATTAAATAATCTGAGATTATGAGATTACATTAAATTTCTAAGAGAAGAGAATGAGAAGTTCATTGAAAGGTGTACTATTAGAATCCCCATTACTTTATTCTGTTGGGCCATGTTACTTGCTACAATTAATAACTGACTGATTTTACAGCACAAATGATTCTCCTTTCCACAGGAATCAGGATGAAAACAATGTAATAACAGTGCATTTTATTGGAGTAAGTGGAGGAAATAAAAAAGAAATGAAATACTGAAAACACAGGTATTCACTTATTAATCAAGATTACTCAAGAATCAAATAATTTATTTAGACATGTGTTTACAGTAAAATAGAACTTTTGCTTAAGATCACATAGCTTATTAAGAAATCTTAAGATATGACACAGAAACAAAGGAAAGACAACACATAATAAATGATAAGGAACAGAAATAAAAATGTCTTTTAAAAAGCTGAGAAAAATTTAACAAGCAGCCACAATCTTAGAGACAGATAAATTACTTACCTTATGCTTAGGTCATAATAAGAATAGCACAGTGTTTAAAGTCATGTCTTCATTATAGGAGGTACAATTGAAAGCCATAGGTTATAATAATGTGAATTGCTACACAGAAATGGAGACTCTTCCAGCCCAACATGAAAAGCTAACTCTTTTGGGAGAAAATTTTAACTTACATTTAATGTAACATGAACAAATGAAGGTGTAAATGTCAAAACATATCAATAACATACAAATCTCACACCAAAGAAACAGACAGCTCAATCAGTACGGACACAGAAGTTAAGTACGATTATAATATGTGATACATAAGGGAAGGAACATTACTCTAATGGTGAAAGATGCATGCATAATGTATAACCATTCATTTATGTCCCCAGCCCCCAGCCCACTCATACATACAAAAAAAAAAAAAAAAAAGAAAGTCCACTAACAATACAGGGAAAGAATGTAGTGCCAAGCTGTTATGAGAAAAGCAGGACACACAGAAGCACAGCAGTGGTCATGTGACTTGAGAGGTGTTCTTTCCTTAAACCATCCCATCACCATGCTCATTTTAAAGAAGCCAGGAAAAGATTCCCTTTCAATGCTGCAATAGCTACGAGCCCCCAGCTTGAAGCTAGAGTGTGGAATTTTGATCACCGTTCCCTGTGATGTCAGGGGCTCTCCAATGGAAGCCAGACGTGTACAACTAGTTAGTATAAATAAATGCAAATAACAAACATCTCTATCCGTCTGCAATTTGCAGAAGGGAGGACCAAAACAAACCAAACCAAGCCCATGCTAAGGATAGGTTCATAACAATATTAGAATATATAATAAGGATATTTGATTGTAGATCAACACTAATCCAATCTTACAGAACTACTTCTATTTTGCTGCTTGCTGGGCTCATTCATGTTTTTTTCTCCTAGAAATGCTAGAATACATGGTTCAGATGGAAAAATTTCTGAGCAGTTGGTCAGGTGGGGTCAAAATGAAGAAGAGAATAAATCATTTTCGCTGATGAACATCAAGAAAGTCATTTAAAATTTAAGTATGATTTGCTTAATTATATGATCTGAGAAACTATCTGGTTTGGGAAGATACAATTTAATTTTTAAAGTGTTATTTAAAAACAAAAAAAGCTTATCTATTTAGAAACTAAATTTCCTATAAATTTAACTCTCAATAAATATTACTTAAAAATTGGCTGTTCTTGTTAGTAGCAGGGTCAGATCAATCCATAAGAAAAAAAAAATCAAAAAACAAAAAACAAAAAAAACCAATCCCCCTTTGCGTTTCTATTATTAATGCCATTACTTAACTTCATCTGGGTTCTTCCTTTTGTATGATACAAATTTTAACTCATGATGACATCTGAATTTAGTTAGCAGTTTTGTGACTGTTCAAAGATCATATAGCTGTACCATACTTTTCCATTTTCTTCTTAACAAGCTAGAATAGCTTGACTTTCCCTGCAGCATGGCTTTAGCATTTTAGGTGGTGGGTTCTCCCATAACCTTAGTTTTCTTATAGGAAATATAAAGGTTTTTGTAGGGCACAAAGGAAATGAAGAATATTTCACTAATTTGAAGCTTTAAAGAAGAAAATGACTATCAGTTCTTAGAATGGTAGTAGATCATTGGTAGTGTGACATACCATGACTATAGACCCTTTTCTGTTAGTTTCCTCACTAGCTCAGAATGGAAGCAAGTTTTTACTTTTGACTCCTTTCAAAGGGGAAAACAAAGCAAAACAAGTAAAACTTAAAAGAAACAATACTGTTTTAAGATTTTCAGTAAGCATTGGCCAGAACTTTTTAGAAGGGCCATATCTATATGGCTACATGTAAGAATGGAGGCCATCTCTTCAGACCTTTAACAATCTGAACAGTTCTTCTAGATAATGCTTTCTTCACTTTGATCCATCTTCTGGTCCAAACTCTCTTCATCTTAATCCTATTAAGATTCAGATTAGACTACACCAGCTATGAAAAATATTTTCTAAATTCTTAAATCACAGATAATTTTTTTTCCTTTAGTAACGCTAAAATATATTTTCTTCCTTTAATATTTCTTCCTTTAATAATGCTTTAATAACACTAAGATATAATTTATCTACCAGGAAATATCAAATTCAGTAATTTAAAATATAGTTGATGATTTTTAATAAATTTACATGATTGTATTGTCATTACCATAATCTAGACCTAGATTTTCCTAAAATCTTGAAGTATCTTCTGAATCTTTATCATAGGACTTAACATAGCTCCTCATATTCAAATTATTGATAGTATAGTCAAAGAGACTAAACTCTTGGAGGGACAGAATCCTGATTAATTTTTAATAATATTTTCCACAATGTTAAATACAGTATTTTATATGCAAAATAAAAAAATGTAAAATCTGAATGTTTAGTTCATAGTAATTATTGTTCTTCTCAAACTCAGCAGACTAGAATTTTATTCTTACTAGTATAAAATCAATCATTGTCATATCTGAAGTAGATAAAACTATTTTACTAGTTTATAAGATACTTTTGCTTTTTTGACCAGACAGAATTATTATCTATAATATAAAAAAAATATAGATTCTAGGTACCGTGCAAAATGGTCTCAAGAATTTAGAAAACTCATTACTATTGAGGTTAATCAAATAATGACATGTATCAACAGAACAATAAAAGTTCTCTATATTGTGGTGTCAGTCAGATTAAAGTAGATTTCTTAGTTTCTAAGAGAGTAGGATGTTCTATTATGTCAAATGGTCAGGTCACTAGAAGAACAGAAATGACAATTCTGATATGTTATGGTCGTTTTACATTCTGATTGTTAAACTCATGAGTAATGTTTTTCTGAAAGTATAAACTTCTTTGAGGAGCATTTATTCATAAAAAACAACCTTTAAGAATAAAAGGAAATAAGTCTCATTTGTAAAGTGACTTAGATTGTGTGCTTTTTTTTAAAGCTTATCCAGAAACAAAAAGGAAAGTTTTGGTTGAAATAGCATTAAGCTAACAATTGTATATTAGAATCCTAAGTTCCATTTCCTTCTCAGTTCTTACATAAACATGGAGTATTGATAAAAAATATATTTTTCTCCGTGGTTGTATTCACTTACTACTTTATTGGAATAAATCAAGATATAAGGATTTGGCTTAATAGAGCCTAATGATTATTTGCATTTAATTAGATTTATGGAACTACAACATATATTCAACTGAAGAACACAAAGAGTTTTGGTTTAGTTAGGACATGGGAGGGAGAAGAATAAAGAGAAATATTATTTAAAGTTTCGTGATGTCCTTTTTCTAGTTCTTTGACATTGGATGTGACATTTATCACATGAAGCTTTTAATTTCCTCATACATAAAATGAGGAAAATTAACAAGAGTAATGAATCTAAATATGAAAAGAAAATTTATAAAGCAGTACAAATTGGTTACTATGCTGATATAGATTTATAGTTTATAGGTTGTATGTATATAGAATCTGAAACATCAGAATAAAAAAAATTGTAACAAATCATGTCATGACCCAAATGAAAACAGACTATGCTATTTTTTGAACTAAAGCTTATAAAAAAAGTTGAATGAAAGTCTGAGATTAGTTGTTCAAAGATTAATCTAGTTTTGTATTGGATGTCTTTAGTAAACTTATCTCTTCTCTATGGGTCTTAATTTCTTTATTTATAAAATTAAGATGCTTCTAGGGAGTTTTCAGTGAAGTCAATGGAATTCCTAAAGAACTCTAAAATATCTTAAAAGCCAGTAACCAAATAGTTACTGTTTCCTTCCATTCTGAGCTTAGGCAACACACCACAAAATATAAAATGAAATCCTTACTTCATGTTGTGGTATCTTAAAATACCATTTATGGTCAACATACTTTCAAGTGGTGGCTGTTACTAAACCCAATTCTACAATTTTTGATTTAATGAATTTGAAAAGTCATTATTATATTACATTTGCTTTAAAATGTTTTAAGATTTCCATTTTCTGGGTCTTCTTTGCTATTTTACATACATTTTTCTACAATGAACTCTGTATACTTTAACAAAAGTACTAAGAGAGATCATATCAGAAGGAAAGCAAAAAACCCATGCTAGAATAAATAATTTTTAAAACTTTTATTTGTAGGATTTTGTGGCTCTAAGAAACTTTCCCTGTCTTCATTATCTTTAAAGATTCTTCAAAAAGTATTTATGTGTATATGTACAGTCAATGTGTGCTGTGTGCACAAGAGCTAGAAGAGGTGCTGGATACCCTAGAGTGCACTTAACAGTTAGTTGTGAGCCATTAGATGTAGGCTCACATTTGAGCTGCACACCAAATTAAGGTGTGCTCTTAACCTCTCAGTTAACTTTCCATTCTTTGTCTTTATCAGATACTATATAAAAGGAGTACTTAAAAAATAAATGTGTACACACAAACACACACACACACACACACACACACACACACACACACACACACAATTACTCATTGAAGTAACCAGTTGCCCATTTAACATTTCTAACAAGAAACTAATTAAGACGTTATCAAAAACTTCCTCAAAACTAAAAAAAAAAAAAAATCTACATCTTTTTTCCTCCTAGTTTAATTGATGAATTAAATCGTACACTCATTTAACATTTATCACACTTAAATTATTTACTCACAGGTGAACTTACAAACACAAACACGTGTGTGCACATGCACAAACTCACATGGACCCATAACTGCCTTTGCATTCTAAGTCATTTGTTAATTACAGATGAAGAGTAACGATATTATCTATCAGCAATGTGTAACCTAAGTTGCTGTAGGCCCAAGGATAATTTTATATGTAAAATGTTTATAAATACTTTTCAAGGAATCATTTGTAAATTTTCCAATATAGTAATAATTTTTATTGTCTTAAATTCCACGGAATGTGGTATGTCCTGGGTTTGAATTATTTTTCAGTATCAACTTCTAAATAAAGTTGGACATGCTGTAGGCTACACAGATGGCGAGTTGAATTATAATTACTACAGAAAGCAGAAACTTGTTTCCTTATAAATAATCTGATGAGTTCTTTACCTTTTATTAAAAAGAATACAATAGTATTATAGCACAGATAGAACACCCTTAAGAAGAAAAGCTGAATAAGAGAAAGTACGCAACTTAAGGAAATATGAACTTGATTAATGTGCATACTTCCTTAGGTCACGTACATGTTCTTATTCAGTTGTCTTTCCTAGACACAGCTTTATTCTATGCTCAGTCATCTCAGTGACTTAAAGAAATTGTAAATCTCAGATGGGTCTCTCCTTGCTATCAACATTTTTGATTAAGTGTTCTGAGAAATTTATTTCGTTTAAATCTTGATGTATGTGCACACATGTGCCATAGTAAATGCACAAAGGTCAGTGAAAAACCTTAGGTGTTGGTCTCTGTCTTCTGTCTTGTTTGAGACAGAATTTCTTGTTGTTTGCTGTTATATGTGCCAGGCAAGCTAGCTAGGTTGCAACTACAGATTTTTCTGTCACTGCCTTTCATCTTGCTGTAGGAGATCTGAAATTAGACACTTATGCTACACTGCCTGGCTTTATACAGCCTTTGGGGATCTATGTTCAGATCCTCATGGTTAACCTCCAAGCATTTATCAATCTATTTATCTCCTGAGATTTATATTTACAATTTTAAGTTTGATCATAATATGAAAAAAATACTACCTAATTATCTCACGTATTATGGCACCAAATGTAAATTTTTGACTAGTAAGTATTTCTGAGTATTATGGCATTGTATATTCTTATCAGGTGGATAATTATTTTGTAAAGTAGCTTGTTTTCATTCTAGTGGTTAGAAGAAGGTATTACTTTCTCTGAGGTTACATGATAAATACAGTAAAAGACACCAACCCTTTCGACTTCAAATTTCAATTATCTGTACACTAGTAGTTGCTCATTTCTTCAAGTTAATAAAAGCATCATTGCATTTCTAATCAGACCATCTTGGGCTTTCACTGGCTTTTTATTCTTAAAATATTTACTCTTAATTTACTTAATTATGGTATATATGTGTGCACGTGTGAGTGTGTGACATCACATGCATGTGGAGGTCAGAGGCCACCTTCTGAGAATTGGTTCTCCCTTTCCATCATGTAGGTTCTGAGGCTTGAACTCAAGTCAGAAAGCACTTTAACCTACTGAGATATCTTGTCAGTCTTGCCTTTTTGTTCCTGGCTATTTTTCTTAAGATATGAGAACTACAGAAAGCAGGACTATGCTATGGAGAAATGAAAAAAAAAAAACCTGAAATTCAGTTTAAGGAGTAGTACTAACAGGTCAAACTGGTTGGATTTAAATTTTGGCTTTATCAATTATACAAATAACACTGTATAAGTCACAATCTCTAGGTTCTTCATGTATAAAATAATTATAGTAATATCTATTCATGCTCATAGTATTCTTATGAAGAAAATGACACAATACATATAAAACCCTTACTTAGAAAAGTTTTTTCAGAGTAAATCCTACATGAGAGTTAGGGATAATTGTATTGTCACCAGTTCCTACTGTTTGGATGCTATTCTGTATGTATAACTAAAAATGTAGATTAATACTTTTGTGATTTTTGACACCTCTTGAAAAAACAAATAAGGTTAATTTAAGCAAGCATTTGAATAAGAAGTATTAAGAATTACTAATTTTAAGAAATGGATCTCAAGGAGAGATATAATTAGTAAGGTAAACGCCTCAGCTATTGAGCATTATATATTTTCTGGTACTTCTGAAAATATGACATATATATTTTCATTAAATATGAATTTTAAGATACTTAGATTTGATATCCTTATTTATTTTCAAATGCTGTCATATACTTTATTCATTCATCCATAAAATGAAATAATATACCATTAAAGCACATGGCTAAATTGCTTACTTTTTAAAAGCACTGGATGCTAGTGTTAGTAGAAAAACTGGCTTTTATTGTTCAAAATGCTTAAGTAGCATTTAACAGGCACATGGAAAATGTACAAATACACAACAATGTCTATACTGTATTCTACAGCAGACTTAGAAAATGTCTATGTTTCACTGTCAACTATAGCTAAAACTCAAGCTTCCTGAAGTCTAGAATCAGAACAATAAGTGGTTCATTCTGCATTGTTAATTAAAACTTCCGTGATCATACAAAGTAAACAATCAACAAATAGTTTGGTGTTGTTATTAAGAGTCTTATTTAGGCTACCAGGAAGACACCATATTCAGACCCACCCCAGAAGATCTGCTGTGCTCAGAGTAGTTGGTAAGAACCCTTCCCCAGGACCTTAAGTCCTAGAGCTGCAGCTAGGAGATCCCACAGCTGACTAGGGACCCATCACCCAACAAAATCCTGCCCTTCCGAATATGACTTCCCTTCTGTCCCCTCCACCTGGTCCTTCTTGATGGGGCAGGCTCATAGCTGGTCAGCTCCCAGGAAGATATCATATTCAGACCCAGCCTGGATGATCTGCACCACTCAGAACAGTTGAGGATCCACTGCACCCAGAGCAGTTGACTACTAGATGGTCTGCTCTTGTGAAGAAACCATACCCTGACCGATGTCACGAATTCCTTCCTGATCTGAGTCAGTGCACTGAGCAGACCTTGGGCACTACCTCTGCAACTAATCTCACAATACCTAGAGGAAGCTGGAATCCCAGGAGATCTAACAGCCCCAGGATCATAGAGGAAGGTGGACTCCCAGCTCTAACATCCCCAGGATCATAGAGGAAGGTGGACTCCCAGGAGCTCTAACACACCCAGGATCATAGGATTACAGGATTCCAGAGGCAGCCTGACTCTCCGGAGCTTTAACACCCAGGATCACTGGATCACAGAGACATCTGGACTCTGAGGAGCTCTCACACAACCAAGATAACAGGAGAAACAGGATCCAGTCAGAGACAGTGAGTGCAGGTAGCACTAGAAATAACCAGATGGTGAAAGGCAAGTGCAAGAATGTAAGCAACAGAAACCAATGTTACTTGCCATCATTAGAACCTAGTTCTCTCACACTAGAAAGTCCTGAATTCCCCATATCACCAGGAAAGCAAGACTCAGATTTAAAATCACTTCTAATGATAATGATAGAGGACTTTAAGAAGGACATAAACAACACTCTAAAAGAATTTCAGGAGAACACAGGTAAACAGGTAGAAGCCCTTAAAGAGGAAACACAAAAGTCCCTTAAAGAATCACAGGGAAATACAACCAAACAGGTGAAGGAATTGTGAACAAAATCATAAGAATGGAAGTGGAAACAATGAAGAAATCACAAAGGGAGACTACCCGGGAGACAGAAAACCTAGGAAAGAGATCAGGAGTCATAGATGCAAGCATCACCAACAGAATACAAGGGATAGAAGAGAGAATCTCATGTGCAGAAGATACTATAGAAAATATTGACAACTGTCAAAGAAAATGCAAAATACAAAAAGTTCTTAACCCAAACATCCAGAAAATCTTGGACACAATGAGAAGACCAAACCTAAGGAAAATAGGTATAGAAGAGAGTGAAGATTCCCAACTTAAAGGGCCAATAAATATCTTCAACAGAATTATAGAAGAAAACTTCCATATCCTAAAAAAAAAAGAGATGCCCATGAAGATACAAGAAGCCCACAGAACTCCAAATAGACTAAACCAGAAAAGAAATTCCTCCCAGAACATAATAATCAAAACACCAAAAGCACAAAACAAAGAAAAAAATACTAAAAGAAGTAAGGGGAAAGGTCAAGTAACATATAAAGGCAGACATATCAGAATTACACCAGATTTCTCACTAGAGACTATGAAAGCCAAAAGATCCTGGATAGACGTCATATAGATCCCAAGAGAACACAAATGTCAGCCCAGGCTACTATACCCAGTAAAACTCTCAACTACCATGGATGGAGAAACCAAGGTATTTCATGACAAAACCAAATTTATACAGTATCTTTCAACAAATCCATCCCTACAAAGGATAATAAATGGAAAACTCCAACACAAGGAGGGAAACTATACCCTAGAAAAGGCAAGAAAGTAATTTTGCAACAAACCCAAAAGAAGATAGCCACACAAACATAATTCCACCTCTAATAACAAAAATTATAGGAAGCAACAATCACTTTTCCTTAATATCTCTTAATATCAGTGGACTCAAATCTCCAATAAAAAGACATAGACTATTGTACTGGATACGTAAATAGGACCCAGCATTTTGCTGTATACAGGAAATGCACCTTAGTGACAAAGACAGACACTACCTCAGAGTAAAAGGATGGAAAACATTTTTCCAGGAAATGGTACTAAGAAACGAGCTGGAGAGCTCTTCAATATTCAATATTCTACTATTGAATAAAATTGACTTTCACCCAAACGTTATCGAAAAGGATAAGGACACTTCATACTTGTCAAAGGAAAAAAATCTATCAAGACGAACTCTCAATTCTGAATTTCCATGCTCCAAATGCAAGGGCAATCACATTCATAAAAGAAACTTTACTGCCCTGCCTGGTCCTTTTGGCTGGGGCAGACACAGAGTTGGTCTCCTCCTGTGGAGATACTGGATCCTGAGGCATCCTAGAGGAGCCACTGCACTCAGAACAGCCGGTAAAAACTCCATCTCACTCCCTAAGCCCCAGAGTTACATCTGGGAGCCAGGGACGCTCAGGACCCACCAGCTACCCAAACCCCGCCCCTCCAGAATTCCACTTCCCTTCCACCCCTGCCTGGTCCTTTGGGCTAGGGCAGACACAGAGTTGGTCTGCTCCTGTGGAGATACTGAATCCTGAGCCATCCTAGAGGAGTCACTGCATTCAGAGCAGAAGACACCGAGCTGGTTTGCACTTGGAAGACATTGTATCCTGAGCCATCCTAGAGGAACCACTGCACCCCGAGGAGAAGGATTTCCAGATCCAAGAGGTGGCCTGAGTCCCAGGAGTTCTTCCACGCAGGAGATTAGGATCATACGACCACAGAGACATCTGGACTCTGAGGAGCTCTGCCACAAGCAAGATAACCGGAAATATAGACTCCAGTCTTACACAGTGAGGACAGGTAACACTAGAGATAACCAGATGGCGAAAGGCAAGCACAAGAATATAAGCAACAGAAACTAAAGTTACTTGGCATCATCAGTACCCAGTTCTCCCAATGTAGCAAGCCCTGGACACCCCATCACACCGGAAAAGCAGGATTCAGAATTAAAATCACTTCTCATGATGATGATAGAGGATTTTAAGAAGGACATAAGTAACTCCCTTAAAGAAATACAGGAGAGTACAAGTAAACAGGTAGAAGCCCTTAAAGAGGAATCACAGAAATCCCTTAAAGAAATGCAAGAAAACACAAAGAAGGAATTAAACAAAAACATACAGGGTCTGAAAATGGAAATAGAAACAATAAAGAAAGTTCAAAGGGAGACAACCATGGAGATAGAAAACCTAAGAAAGAGATCAGGAGTCATAGACGCAAGCATCACCAACTGAATACAAGAGATAGAAGAGAGAATCTCAAGTGCAGAAGATACAGTGGAAAATATTGACACAGTTGTCAATGAAAATGCAAAATGCAAAAAACTCCTAATCCAAAACATCCAGGAAATCCAGGACACAATGAGAAGACCAAACCTAAGGATAATAGGTATAGATGAGAATGAAGATTCCCAACTTAAAGGGCCAGTAAATATCTTCAACAAAATTATTGAGGAAAACTTCCCTAACCTAAAGAACAAGATGCCCATAAACATACAAGAAGCCTACAGAACACCAAATAGACTAGACCAGAAAAGAAATACCTCCCGTCACATAATAATCAAAACATCAGATGCACAAAACAAAGAGAAAATACTAAAAGCAGTAAGGGAAAAAGGTCAAGTAACATATAAAGGCAGACCTATAAGAATTACACCAGACTTCTCACTAGAGACTATAAAAGCCAGAAGAGCCTGGACTGACATCATACAGACCCTAAGAGAACACAAATGCCAGCCCAGACTACTATACCCAGCAAAACTCTCAATCACTATAGATGGTGAAACCAAGATATTCCATGACAAAACCAAATTTGCCCAATATCTTCCCACAAACTCAGCACTTCAAAGGATAATTGATGGAAAACGCCAACGCAAGGAGGGAAACTACAACCTAGAAAAAGCAAGGAAGTAATCTTCCAACAACCCCAAAAGAAGATAGCCATACAAACATAATTCTACCTCTAATAACAAAAATAACAGGAAGCCACAATCATTTTTCCTTAATATCTCTTAACAACAATGGACTCAATTCCCCAATAAAAAGACACAGCCTATGAGACTGGATACACAAACAGGACCCAGAATTTTGCTGCATACAAGAAACGCACCTCAGTGACAAAGACAGACACTACCTCAGAATAAAAGGATGGAAAACAATTTTCCAAGCCAATGGTCCCAAGAAACAAGCTCGAGTAGCCATTCTAATATCAAATAAAATCGACTTTCGTCCAAAATTAATCAAAAAAGATAAGGAAGGACACTTCATACACATCAAAGGGAAAATCTACCAAGGTGAACTCTCAACTCTGCACATCTATGCTCCAAATTCAAGGGAACCTACATACATAAAAGAAACTTTACTAAAGCTCAAAACACACATTACACCTCACACAATAATAGTGGGGGATTTCAATACCCCACTCTCAGCAATGGACAGATCATGGAAACAGAAACTAAACAGAGACACTTTGACATTAACAGAAGTTATGAACCAAATGGACTTAACAGACATCTATAGAACATTTCATCCTAAAACAAAAGAATATACCTTTTTCTCAGCACCTCATGGTACCTTCTCCAAAATAGACCATATAATTGGTCACAAAACAGGCCTCTACAGATACAAAAAGATTGAAATAATCCCATGTATCTTATCAGATCACCACGGACAATGACTTGTCTTTAATAATGACAAAACCAACGGAAAACCCACGTGTACAGGGAAACTGAACAACTCTCTACTCAATGATGACTTGGCCAAGGAAGAAATAAAGAAAGAAATTAAAGACTTTTTAGAATTCAATGAAAATGAGGACACATCATACCAAAACTTGTGGGACTCCATGAAGGCACTTCTAAGAGGAAGACTCATAGCTCTAAGTGCCTATAAAAAGAAACTGGAGAGAGCACACACTAACAACTTGACTGCACAACTAAAAGCTCTAGAACAAAAAGAAGCAAATACATTCAAGAGGAGTAGAAGGCAGGAAATAATCAAACTCAGGGCTGAAATCAACCAAATAGAAACAGAAAGAACAATACAAAATATCAACAAAACCAGGAGCTGGTTCTTTGAGAAAATCAACAAGATAGATTAAACCCTTAGCCAGATTAACCAGAGGGCACAGAGACAGTATCCAAATTAATAAAATCAGAACTGAAAAGGGAGACAACAACAAAAAACTGAAGAAATTCAAAAAATCATCAGATCCTACTACAAAGGCCTATACTCAACAAAACTGGAAAACCTGGATGAAATGGACAACTTCCTAGACAGATACCAGGTACCAAAGTTAAATCAGGAGCAGATAAACCATCTAAACAGTCCCATAACCCCTAAGGAAATAGCAGCAGTCATTAAAAGTCTCCCCACCAAAAAAAGCCCAGGACCAGATGGTTTTAGTGCAGAATTCTATCAGACCTTCAAGGAAGACCTAATACCAATTCTCTTCAAACGATTCCACGAAATAGAGAAGGAACACTACCCAATTCGTTCTATGAAGCTACAATTACACTCATACCCAAACCCCACAAAGACCCGACTAAGAAAGAGAACTTCAGACCAATCTCCCTTATGAACATCGAAGCAAAAATACTCAATCAAATTCTAGCAAACCGAATCCAAGAACACATCAAAACAATCATCCATCATGATCAAGTAGGTTTTATCCCAGGAATGCAGGGATGGTTCAATATTCAGAAATCCATCAATGTAATCCACTATATAAACAAACTCAAAGAAAAAAACCACACGATCATCTCACTAGATGCTGAGAAAGCATTTGACAAAATTCAACATCCTTTCATGATAAAAGTCTTGGAAAGATCAGGAATTCAAGGCCCCTACCCAAATATAGTAAAAGCAATTTACAGCAAACCAATAGCCAACATCAAACTAAATGGAGAGAAACTTGAAGCAATCCCACTAAGACCAGGGACTAGACAAGGCTGCCCACTCTCCCCCTACCTATTCAATATAGTACTGGAAGTCCTAGGCAGAGCAATTAGACAACAAAAGGAAGTGAAAGGGATACAAATAGGAAAGGAAGCAGTCAAAATACCACTATTTGCAAATGATATGATAGTATACTTAAGTTCCCCAAAACTTCCACCAGAGAACTCCTAAACTTGATAAACAACTTCAGCAAAGTGGCTGGTTATAAAATCAACTCAAACAAATCAGTAGCCTTCCTCTATATGAACGATAAACAGACTGAAAAAGAAATTAGGGAAATGACACCCTTCACAATATCACAAATAATATAAAATACCTTGGTGTGAATCTAACCAAGCAAGTGAAAGACCTGTATGACAAGAACTTCAAGTCCCTGAAGAAAGAAATCGAAGAAGATCTCAGAAGATGGAAAGATCTCCCATGCTCATGGATTGGCAGAATTAATATAATAAAAATGGCCATCTTGCCAAAAGCAATCTGTAAATTCAATGCAATTCCCATTAAAATCCCAACTCAATTCTTCACAGAGTTAGAAAAGGAAATTCTCAAATTCATTTGGAATAACAAAAAACCCAGGATAGCAAAAACTATTCTCAACAATAAAAGAATTTCTGGAGGAATCACCATCCCTGACCTCAAGCTGTACTACAGAGCAATAGTGATAAAAACTACATGGTATTGGTACAGAGACAGGCAGGAAGATCAATGGAATAGAATTGAAGACCTAGAAATGAACCTACACACCTATGGTCACTTGATCTTCGACAAAGGAGCTAAAACTGTCCAGTGGAAAAAGGACAGCATTTTCAACAAATGGTGCTGGTTCAACTGGAGGACAACATGTAGAAGAATGAAAATTGATCCATTCTTATTTCCTTGTACAAAGCTCAAGTCTAAGTGGATAAAGGACCTCCACATAAAACCAGATACATTGAAACTAATAGAAGAGAAAGTGGGAAAGAGCCTCGAATACTTGGGCACAGGGGAAAAGTTCCTGAACAGAACACCAATGGCATATGCTCTAAGATCAAGAATTGACAAATGGGACTTCATAAAATTGCAAGGTTTCTGTAAGGTAAAGGACACTGTCAATAGGATAAAATGACAACCAACAAATTGGGAAAAGATCTTTACCAATCCTACATGTGATAGAGGGCTAATATCCAATATATACAAAGAACTCAAGAAATTAGACTCCAGACAACCAAATAACCCTATTAAAAAAATGGGGTATAGAGCTTAACAAAGAATTTTCAACTGAGGAAACTGGAATGGCTGAGAAGCACCTAAAGAAATGTTCAGTATCCTTAGTTGTCAGGGAAATGCAAATCAAAAGAAGCCTGAGATTCCATCTCACACCAGTCAGAATGGCTAAGATTAAAAACTCAGGTGATAGTAGGTGCTGGTGAAGGTGTGGAGAAAGAGGAACACTCCTCCATTGTTGGTGGGACTGCAAGATGGTGCAACCACTTTGGAAATCAGTCTGGCGGTTCCTCAGAAAATTGGACATAGCATTACCTGAGGATTCAGCTCTACCACTCCTAGGCATATACCCAGAAGATGCTCGAACATATAACAAGGACATATGCTCAACTATGTTCATAGCAGCCTTATTTATAATAGCCAGGAGCTGGAAAGAACCCAGATGACCTTCAACTGAGGAATGGATTAAAAAAATGTGGTATATTTACACAATGGAGTATTACTCAGCTATTAATAACAATGAATTCGAGAATTTCCTAGGTAAATGGATGGAACTAGAAATTATCATCCTGAGTGAGGTAAGCCAATCACAAAAGAACACACATGGTATTCACTCACTGATTATTAGATATTAGCCCAGAACCTTGAAATGCCCAAGATTCAACTCACAGGCCACATGAAGCTCATGAAGAAGGAAGACCAAGAGGGGGTGATTCGGTCCTTCTTAGAAGGAGCAACAAAATACTCAAGGGAGCAAATATGGAGACAATGTGAGGGACAGAAACTGAAGGAGAGGCCGTCTGAAGACCATTCCACCTGAGTATCCATCCCATGTGCAGTCACCAAAGGTAGATGCTGATGTGGAAGTCAGGAAGTGCATGCTGATAAGAGCCTGATATAGCTGTCTCCTCAGAGGTCTGCAAGAGTCTGACGTATTCAGAGGCAGATGCTCACAACTAGACATTGAACTGATCATGGAGTTCCCAATGGAGGAGTTAGAGTGAAGGCCATTGGAGCTGAAAGGTTTTATGGCCCCATGAGGAGAGCAACAATACCAATCAACCAGAGCTCCCAGGGTCTAAACCACCAGCCTGGGAGCACATAGGGAGGGACCCATGGCTTCAGCTGTATAGGTAAGAGCGGAGGGCCCTGCTGGGCATAGGTTGGAGAAGAGATCCTTGGTCTCATGAAGGCTGGATGCCCCAGGGGGTGGGAATTTGAGGGTGGGGAGGTGGGAGTGGGGGGGTAGGTAGGGGTACATCCGCAGAGAAGCAGGAGGAGGGGTGAGGGGATAGGGGGTTCCTGGATGGGTGGGGGATGGGGTAAGGGGATAACATATGAAATGTAAATAAAACATCCAATAAAAAAAAGAAACTTCACTAAATCTCAAAGCACACATTGTACCTCACACAATAATAGTGTGGAATTTCAACACCCCACTCTTAGCAATGGATAGATCATGGAAACAAACTAGATAGAGACACAGTGAAACTAAGAGAAATTATGAACCAAATGGATTTAACAGATAACTATAGAACATTTCATCCTAAAACAAAAGAATATACCTTCTCCTTAGCACCTCATGGTACCTTCTCCAAAATTGACCATATAATTGGCCACAAAACAGGCTTCGAGAAATTTAAGAAGACTGAAATAATACCATGCATCCTATCAGATCACCATGGATAAGGCTGATCTTTAATAACAACAAAAACAACAGAAAGTCCACAAACATGTGGAAACTGAACAACTCTCTACTCGATGATGACTTGGTCAAGGAAGAAATAAAGAAAGAAATTAAAGACTTTTTAGAATTTAATGAAATTGAAGGCACATCATACCAAAACTTATGGGTCACAATGAAAGCAGTGTTAAGAGGAAAACTCATAGCTCTAAGCGCCTACAAAAAGAAATTGGAGAGAGCACACACTAGGAACTTGACAGCACACCTGAAAGCTCTAGAACAAAAAGAAGTGAATACACCCAAGAGGAGTAGACAGCAGGAAATAATAAAACTCAGGGCTGAAATCAACAAAATAGAAAGAAAAAGAACTTTACAAAGAACCAACAAAAACAAGATAGATAAACCCTTAGCCAGATTAACCAGAGGGCACAGAGACAGTATCCAAATTAATAAAATCAGAACTGAAAAGGGAGACATAACAACAGAAACTGAGGAAATTAAAAAAGACAACACCAGATCCTACTACAAAAGCTTATACTCAACAAAACTGGAAAATCTGGATGAAATGGATAATTTTCTAGACAGATACCAGGTACTAAAGTTAAATCAAGACCAGATAAACCACTTAAACAGTCCCATGATCCCTAAAGAAATAGGAGCAGTCATTAACAGTCTTCCCACCAAAAAAAAAAAAAAAAAGCTCAGAACCAGATGGATTTAGTGCAGAATTCTATCACACCTTCCAAGAAGACCTAATATTAATTCTCTTCAAATCATTACACAAAATATAAACAGAAAGAACACTACCCAATTCATTCTATGAAGCCACAATTATGCTCATATCTAAACAACACAAAGCTCTAACAAACAAAGAAAACGGCAGACCAATCTTCCTTATAAATATCGATGTAAAAATACTCAATAAAATTCTGGCAAACCGAACCCAAGACCACATCAAAACAGTCATCCATCATGACCAAGCAGGCTTTATCCCAGGAATGCAGGTATGGTTAAACATACGGAAATCCATCAACGTAATCCACTATATAAGCAAACTCAAAAAATACCACTCGATCATCTCACTAGATGTTGAAAAAGCATGTGACAAAATTCAACACCCTTTCATGGTCAAAGTCTTGGAAAGACCAGGAATTCATGGACCATACCTAAACACAGTAAAAGAAATATACAGCAAACCAGTAGCCAACATCAAACTAAATGGAGAGAAACTTGAAAAACTCCCACTAAATTCAGGGACTAGACTAGGAAGCCCACTTTCTTCCTTCCTATTCAATATGGTATTCAAAGTCTTAGCCAGAGCAATTAGACAACCAAAGGAGGTTAAAGGGATACAAATTGGAAAGGAAGAATTTAAAATATCACTATTTGCAGATGATAGTTTACTTAAGTAACCCCAAAACTTCCACCAGAGAACTCCTAAACCTGATAAACAACTTCAACAAAGTGGCTGGATATAAAATTAGCTCAAACAAATCAGTAGCCTACTCTACTCAAAGGATAAACAGGCTGAGAAAGAAATTAGGGACATGACACACTTCACAATAGTCACAAATAATATAAAATACCTGGGTGTGAATCTAACCAAACTAGTTAAAGATCTGTATGACAAGAACTTCAAGACTCTGAAGAAAGAAACTGAAGAAGATCTTAGAAGATAGAAGGATCGCCTATGGTCATAAATTAGCAGGATTAATATAGTAAAATGGCCATCTTGCCAAAAGCAATCTATAAATTCAATGCAATCCCCATTAAAATCCCAATTCAATTGTTCACAGAATTAAAAAGAGCAATTCTCAAATTCTTTTGGAATAACAAAAAACCCAGAATAGGGAAAAGTATTCTCAACAATAAAAGAACTTCTTGGGGAATCACAATCCCTGACCTCAAGCTGTACTACAGAGCAATAGTGATAAAAACTGCATGGTATTGGTTCAGAGACAGGCATGAAGATCAATGGAATAGAACTGAAGACCCAGAAATGAACCCACATACCTATGGTCACTTGATCTTTGACAAAGGAGCTAAATCTATACAGTGGAAAAAAGAGCATTTTCAACAAATGGTTCTGTATCAATTGGAGGTCAACATGTAGAAGAATACACATCAATCCATTCTTATCTCCTTGTACAAAGCTCAAATCCAAGTGGATCAAGAACATCCACATAAAACTAGATATACTGAAACTAATAGAAGAGGAAGTGGGGGAGAGTCTTGATCACATGAGCACAGGGGAAATTTTCCTGAACACACCACCAATGGCTTATGATCTAAGATTAAGAATCAACAAATGGGACCTCATAAAACTGCAAAGCTTCTGTAAGGCTAAGGACAGTGTCATCAGGATAAAATGGCAACCAACAGATTGGGAAAAGATCTTTTCCAATCCTATATCCAATAGAGGGCTAATATCTAATGCATACAAAGAACTCAAGAAATTAGACTCCAGACAACCAAATAACCCTATTAAAAATGGGGTTCAGAGCTAAATGAAGAATTGTCAACTGAGGAAACTCTAATGGCCTAGAAGCACCTAAAGAAATGTTCAACATCCTAGTTATCAGGGAAATGCAAATCGAAACAACTCTGAGATTCCACCTCACACCTGTCAGAATGGCTAAGATCAAAAACTTAGGTGATAGCAGATGCTGGTGATGATATGGTGAAAGAGGAACACTCCTTCATTGGTGGTGGAACTGTAAGCTGGTATAACCACTCTGGAAATCAGCCTGGCAGTTCTTTAGAAAATTGGACATAGTATTACCTGAGGACCCAGCTTTACCACTTCTGGGTATATACACAGAAGATGCTCCAACATATAACAAGGACACATGCTCCACTATGTTCATAGCAGCCTTATTTATAATACCAGAAGCTGGAAAGAACCCCGATGTCCTTCATCAGAGGAATGGATACAGAAAATGTGGTCCTTGAAGTCCTTAGGCAAGTGGATAGAACTAGAAAATATCATCCTGAGTCAGGTAACCCAATCAAAAAAGAATACACAAGGTATGCACTCACTGATAAGTGGATGTTAGCCCCAAAGCTCACAATACCTAAGATACAACTCACAGAAACACATGAAACTCAAGAAGAAGGAAGACCAAAGTGTGGATGCTTTGGTCCTTATTAGAAGGAGTAACAAAATACTCACTGGAGAAAGTAAGGAGACAAAGTGTGGAGCAGAAACTGGAGGAGGGGCCGTTTGGAGACTGCCCTACCTGGGGATCTAGCCCCTGTGCAGTCACCATATGCAGGCTCAGTTGTGTATGTCAGGAAGTGCATGCTGACAGGAGCCTGATATATCTGTCTCCTGCGAGGCTCTGTCAGAGGCGGATGCTAACTATTGAACTAATAATCAGTTCCCAATGGAGAAGGCAGAGAGAAGAGTGAAGGGACTGAAGGGGCTTGCAGCCCCATTGGATGGATGACAATATCAACCAACCAGAGCTCCCAGGGTCTAAACCGCCAACCTGGGAATATGCTTGGAGAGACCTATGGCTCCAGCTGTATATGTAGTGGAGGATGGCCTTGTCAGGCATTGGTAGGAGAGGATGTCCTTGGTCCCTCGAAGGCTGGATGCCCCAGTCTGGGAGAATTTGGGGGCGAGAAGGGGGGAGTGGGTGGATGGGTGGGGACATACCATCACAGAAGTAGCAGGAGTGGGGATGGGATAAGGGGTTTCTGGGGTGGGGAATGTGGAAAGGTGATAACATCTGAAATGTAAATAAATAAAATATCCAATAGGAAAAATAGAGTCTTATTTATTTTATACATGTCATTTCCAGGTTCTCTGAATACTCAAGTTTTGGGTGTCTGGGCTAAATCAAATACAAATCAAATGGAAAAAAATTGTTGTTCAAACTGCACCTCTAGTGTATAGAGAAAACTGTCGAATGTTAATTTTTCAAAAAATTTATCCAAATTCATAACCCAGAAACATAAAATGAATATGTACCTAAGACTTTATCTAAAGTATTAATATGAAAACCAGTAAGATTTTCAAACTGGTTCAAAAGAGAATTACACATACATATGCATGTAATTGCACAATGGTGCACACACACAGAGGCACCATCAGGAATTTTCTTTACTGGATATTTTATTTACTTACAATACAGATGTCATCTCCTTTCCACATTTCTCCTCCCTAGAACCCCCTATCCTATATCTCCTCTTCCTTTATGTTTTTATACCATTTTGATTACATGCATGTATTAAGGTCAGTTCTAGGTTGAGGGTCTAGCAATACAATAGATGCAAATAGTCAAGGAACAAGAAATACAATAAACACAAATAGTCAAAGAAAAAGCAAGGCATTAAACTAGTTATGTGAACACTCTCGTGATCACTGTTTCTAAAGTCTTATAAGGTTTACCAAAGTATCTGAGCCTACTTCCCTATCCTAGCCCAAGGTCATTTTCATGTCTGAAGCCTACTTCCTTTTTCTAGCCTAAAATTTAGATTCCTGTCTGAAATTACTTCTTTGTTCTGGCCTAATATTTAGATTCCTGCCTGAGATTACTTCTTTGTTGTAGCCTATGATTTAGACTCCGACCTGAAATTACTTCTTTGTTCTAGCCTAATGTCAGATTCCTGCTTGAAGCCTACTTCCTTGTCCTTGGCCAATGTCATATTCCTGCCAAGCAGGCCCAAAGGCTCTCCACATCTCTCCCCTTTTATTTCGTTAACAAGACTGAGCCTGTGTTATATCATACTGACAAGAATACCTTCCTTACCCATCATGGAATATGCATTATCAAAGGCAATGCACTTCTGTCTTAGATTGATAAGGCTCTGTGCAGAATCTTACCCGTCCTTGGCTTGACAGCCTGTTAATTTAATAATTCTGTCTGGGGGCCCATTTTCAGGTTCAGGCCATGTACTTTGGCTGCTAACATGTTGATGTTGTTAAAGATAAGCTTTAACATGATGGGCAGGAATAAAAGTTTTCCCAGGACAATAAGTGCTAGCCTGATCAAGCTATATGTGCCATTCCTGAGGTTTGTGGAAAATGGAAATACTGAGCTCAGGCCATGGATAATTTTATTGGCATTATCTGCAGCATCAAATGTCAACAGAGCAGCATTCTTTAAATTCATAAGCTCACTATGCAAAGTTAACACACCCAGAGAGGTGTTAGGATTAAGCCAAATATCCTACAGGTGTCTTTAAACTTTTTTCTAATTATAATGACAATCATTGTGAATTTAAAAAGTAACACTACTCCAGTGATATTTGTCATGACACTTGGGATGGTTCCTAACTCTTGAACCCTGAACCTCCGTCAGATAATTTGAATGCTTTATAGAGCACCATTCGTTGTTCCAGATACCTATATAAATCCTTTTGCATACTCAATACATTAGTAATATTTTTTTTTTTTTTGCTAGATGGTTAACAAAAATAGTTGTCTTAACTCCTTGTGTCAATACTAGTGCAGAAGCAGTGGTGCTAGCAATGGAATTAAAGCTGTTATATCAGCAATAATCATGCTTGCTACCCTCTTGCTTCTGTTTAAAGCCTAACTCACTTTTTCCAGCACTTTCAAGCTTTTTTCAGAGAATCAAGGTTTTCTAATACTCAGAGGAGTGAGATGAAAGCTGGTTGATAGTTCCCCATAACAGACATGCCAGGTTTCAACACACTAACATAATTGGAAATTATACAATGCAACTTACAATAAATGCTGTAGAAGAGACAAAACCAATTTTAGCTTGACAATTAAAAGTGCCTTAAAACATGTACTAACCCTTGTTTGAAATCCAGATCCTGTCCCAACATTATCTCTTGCTATCCTAACATCATAGCGAGCTACAGCTAGCTTCCAAATATGTCTCTGAAAAAGTTCAGATCCAGTTTTCCACAGATAGACTGTTATTTCCCATATTGGATTGATTTCTAGACCAGTACATGATTAAGACCTAATAGCTGGGCACTTTAAGAAGAATACAGGAGACATAATTTCTCTTTTTGATTCTCTATCCCACAAGGTCTAAAAACTTGAGGCAAGGCAGCTTGTTCCATCTGGGATATAGTCAAGTAAAGGTGGGTCAGGAACATATGTCCAATACAGCTTCCCAGTCACCCTTGTCAGGGCACTCAGCAAGCTCACAGGTCGGCATCCTTCTTTGTTTCAACAACAGTATGTCTCACCAATCTTTTTAAAGTTCCATGGGCCTCTTCCACAATAACTGTCCTTGAGGATTATACAAAATCCCCATTAAAAATTGTCGACAAAAAGTCTAGACAGCCCAATTACAATTGCCAGACCCATTATCTGTTTTTTTTTAAATTGGATATTTTATT
Organism: Grammomys surdaster; assembly: GCF_004785775.1. Taxonomy (NCBI): domain Eukaryota; kingdom Metazoa; phylum Chordata; class Mammalia; order Rodentia; family Muridae; genus Grammomys; species Grammomys surdaster. The sequence continues at coordinate 7,902,083 of NW_021604585.1, read as the reverse complement.
TATTTACCTTTCAATATTATCTCCTCTTCCATTCCCCCCCAATCTCCTTATCCTATCCCTCCTCCTCCTATTTCTATGAGCGTATGCTCCCATCATCCTCCCATTCCTGCCTCCTTACTCTCGAATTCCCAAACACTAGGGAATCCAAACTTCCAGGGACCAAGGCCCTTTCACTTCCACTGATGCCTGACAAGGTCACCCTCAACTACCTATACAGGTGGAGCCCTGAGTCCCTCCCTTTGTGTTCTCAGGCTGGAGGTTTTAGAATGTCTATTCCAGCTTGTTTCTTGGGACCATTTGCTTGAAAAATTGTTTTCTAGCCTCTTACTCTAAGGTAGTGGCTGTCTTTGTCACTGAAGTGGGTTTCCTGAGTGCAGCAAAATGCTGGGTCCTGTTTACGTATCCAGTCCGTTAGCCTATGTCTTTTTTATTGGGGCAATTGAGCCCATTGATATTAAGGAGAGGAGATTTTTGCTTCCTGTTACTTTTGTTATTAGTGGTGGCATTGTTTATGTGGCTATCGTCTTTTAGATTTGTTGGAAGAGGATTACTTTCTTGCTCTTTCTAGGGTATAATTTCCCTCCTTGTATTGGAGCTTTCCTGCTATTATCCTTTGTAGTGCTGGGTTTGTGGAAAGATATTGTGTAAATTTGGTTTTGTCATGGAATATCTTGGTTTCTCCATCTATGGTAATTGAGAGTTTTGCTGGGTATAATAGCCTGGGCTGGCATTTGTGTTCTCTTAGGGTCTGTGTGATGTCAGTCCAGGATCTTCTTGCTTTTATAGTATCTGGTGAGAAGTCTGGTGTAATTCTGATATATCTGCCTTTACATATTACTTGGCCTTTTTCCCTTACTGCATTTAATATTCTTTCTTTGTTTTGTGCATTTGGTGTTTTGATTATTATGGGACTGGAAGTATTTCTTTTCTGGTCTAGTCTATTTTGGTGTTCTGTAGGCTTCTTGTATCTTCATGGGCATCTCGGTTTTTTTGGTTATGGAAGTTTTCTTCCATAATTTTGTTGAAGATATTTACTGGGCCTTTAAGTTGGGAATCTTCACTCTCTTCTATACCTATTTTCCGTAGGTTTGGTCTTCTCATTGTGTCCTGAATTTTCTAGATGTTTTGGGTTAAGAACTTTTTGTATTTTGCATTTTCTTTGACAGTTGCCAATATTTTCTATAGTATCTTCTGCACATGAGATTCTCTTCTATCTCTTGTATTCTGTTGGTGATGCTTGCATCTATGACTCCTGATCTCTTTCCTAGGTTTTCTGTCTCCCGGGTAGTCTCCCTTTGTGATTTCTTCATTGTTTCTATTTCCATTCTTATGGTTTTGTTCACAATTCCTTCACCTGTTTGGTTGTATTTCCCTGTGATTCTTTAAGGGACTTTTGTGTTTCTTCTTTAAGGGCTTCTACCTGTTTACCTGTGTTCTCCTGAAATTCTTTTAGAGTGTTATTTATGTCCTTCTTAAAGTCCTCTATCATCATCATTAGAAGTGATTTTAAATCTGAGTCTTGCTTTCCTGGTGATATGGGGAATTCAGGACTTTCTAGTGTGGGAGAACTAGGTTCTAATGATGTCAAGTACCCTGGGCTGCTGATGCTTCTGTTTTTGCACTTGCCTCTCACAAGCTACCTTAGTGCTACCTGCTCCTGTCTCTGACTGGAGCCTGCCTTTCCTATTATCTTGATTGTGTCAGAACCGTGTGGGGTAGGTGTTGCTACTGGAGTTAGAGCTGAGGCCCAAGATCTGCTCAGTGCTCTTGCGAAGATCAGAAGGAACCAGAGCCCCCCAACAGGAGTGAATTCCTGGGTCCCAGTGGGTCCCAGTTACTCCTTGTTTGGGGCAGGTGTTGCTGTCTCCTTACCTAAGATACTACCTGGGTTAGAGCTCCTGGGAGCCCCACTTCCTCTGGTTTTTGAGAGATTGGGTGCAGAGCTGCCGCCCGGGATCTGCTCAGTGCTTGGGCCCAGACAGGAAGGAATTCTATCAGGAATTTTTGAACTAAATTTATAGACAGTTTAATTATTAAGCAAAATTCAATGGACTTGCATACAGATACAATTTATATTTCTGTAAGTTAGGATCTCTTGTAGTAAATGTCTACTAACACTTAGTGCTATTTAACAGTTGAGAAAAAGGAAGGAGAAGTATCACAGATGGTACCTTAGATAGGACAACACATTCTTGGTTGTCTGTTACAGAACTTTCAAAATCTTATCTGATAGTTGGGAACACAGTTATTAGTGAAAATTCTAGTTTGAGAAATTGTCTCTATATGTATACCATTCTTTTCTAAGACAGTACTCAGTTTCTTATATAGTTACTTGAAATGGTCTACAACTTTTGGCAATATTAAAACAGTTTATAACATTTGAAAATGGAATCAATTTATAAAAATCTTAAAATTTAAATTTTAAATACAACTTTTAAGACAGTATATAATACTGCTTGTATGTATATGATTCTGAGGATTGAATTTTGGGACTTGTGTATCCTAACCAGTCAGTCTACCACTGAATTACATTCCCTAGTACCACAACACACTTATTTTTTATTTTTAAAATTATTTCTTTTATTTTTGAGATTATAATATAATTACATATTCCCCCCTTCATTTTCTACCCTCCAAATCCTCCCAACAAAGCTGTCCATGCTTTTTCATCCTGGCTGCTTCTTTTATTAGTTGTTGTTAAATACGTGTATGTATATATGTTTGTATATACATATACACACACACTCCTTAGTCCACAAGTACTACCTGTCAGTTTGTACAACATAACTTGTATGTATGTTTTCCAGGGGTGACCATTTGGTTTTGGAGAACCAACTGGTGAGTCTTCCTGGGGGAAGACTCTTTCTCCCACCCTTATCATTTCTTTGTAGTTTTCTATTCCAGTTTTTAAAAGATTCATTTTCAATAATTAATATTAGTTTGCCAAGATTCAGTCAAGAGAAAGACATAAGAAAATAAGAATAAAATTTTCTATGGAAAATAGAAATAAAACATTTGCCATAACCCAGACATTATATTTTTGGGACAAAGCTTCATTTTAGACATCTTATGTTAGGAAAGGAAAAACCACATAACCACAAGTAAGAAAAGGGACATTCCTTTTCTATAGTATTGTTAAATATAGGTTCATATGTAGTTTGATTTGTTTCAGTACAATTCCTTTCATTATCCTGAAAAATTGCCATTTGTTCTATCTACATTACTGGTTCTACTTTCATGCTTATGAGAATTTCCATTTTTAATTAATTTTTGGAATAAGCAAAATTAGATTATTTTATATATGAGTTAATTTACATTCCACATGTGCTGTGGGTCCAAAGAAATATGCTTATGTGGTCAGCCAAAGATCTAAATTTAAACTTTTAATGCATTAGTTCACATGTATAACATTCATTCATTTATTAAACAATATTTTGTGGCTGGATTTAAACATGACTAAGACCAATAAAGACCTTGTTACATTGGAACTTATATCCTAATAAAAGCAGAGAGATAAGAATACTTTAGAAGGTATATAAATTAGATAATTTTAGATAGTAATATGTGTTTCAAAGAAAATAAAACTCAACAATGGTATAAGAAAGTAACCAGAACAGGGTATACCTGTTACAGGTAGTGTGGATGTGATGGCTTGAATAAGAATGCCCCCATGGATTCATAGATTTGAATGCTTAGTCACCTGGTAGTGGCCTTATTGGAGTTTTAGGAGCCCAAGCCAGCACCAAATTCTCTCTCTTTTCCTGCTGCCTGCCAGTCTAAAGGTAGAATTCTCAGGCACCCTACAGCACCATGTCTTTCACCATTCTTCTTATCAAGTTGATAGTAGACTAAAGCTCTGGAACTATAAGCCAGTCCCAATTAAATGCTTTCCTTTAGAAGAGGTGCTGTGATCACGGAGTCTCTTTTCAGCAATAGACTACTGAGTAAGACAGTGGATAAGGATGACTTCTCTGAGAAAGCAATAGTTCAGACATGAGGCAGTCAGATGAGTATCTGCAGTAGAAGTTCCAAAGCAGAAAGAACTGCTATTGTCATGCAAAGATTAGGGAGTTTCTAGAGTTACTATCTCAAGAGATTATTCAGAAAGCTAAACAAACTAATTGAGGCAAAACAGATGGTACTACATCCAACATTTTGTAAACGAAAGATATGTACTTCTTTGATGATAACTGGCAAATTAATGATGAGAGCTGTAATTGAGTATACCAATTACCAAAGTTGAGGCACCAGAACTATATTTCTCAATTCATTCCAGCATAGAACTGTTTACAACCTCTTCCAAGCTAAACAAGATGTTAATTAGTGAGAAGAGCCAAAAATTGGTAACAGAAACAGACCAAAGTGTTAAGATTTAATAGTTCCAGCAAAATGAGATTAAACATGGTTTTTGGAAAATATATGGTACTTCTGAAAGATCAAAGAAGAAATCCTGTTAAGGTTGTAAGGGCTGAGGTGTAGGTCAGTTTTAGATCCTAGCATCCAAGAGGTTCTGATTTATACTCCAGTATCAAAGAAATGTAGGTGATTAGCATATGAATAGTTTATCATTATCTGTTCCTTACCAGGTAGTTGAAATATTTCGTTAAAAATAGGAACAGTCTTTAATTCTATTCCATTGATAAATGTGTCTGTCTCTATACCAATATCATGTAGCTTTTATCGCTATTCCTCTGTAGTAGAGCTTGAGGTCAGAGAATGTGATTCCCCCAAGCGTTCTTTTATTGTTAAGAACTGTTTTTGCTATTCTGGGTTATTTTGCTCTTTCCATGTCTTTGAAGAATTGTGTTGGGATTTTGATGGGGATAGCATTGAATCTGTATATTGCCTTTGGTAGGATGGCTATTTTTACTATGCTAATTCTGCCAATCCATGAGCATGATGGGAAATCTCTCCATTTTCTGAGGTACTCACTATAAGTGGATATTACCTCCCCCCTCCCCCCAAAGCACAGACTAACCAAGATACAGTCCCCAGACCTCAAAAATGTCAACAAGCTGAAGGGCCCAAGTGAGGATGCCTCAGTCCCACTTTGAGGGGAAAAGAAAGCAATCACAAGGGGCAGGAAGGAGGGACCAGGGAGGAAAAGGGGATGGGGGAGGGGGTGGGAAGAGGGAACATGATCTGGTATTGGGTGTGTGTGGGGGAAGGACTGAAACCCTCAGGTCCAGTAGAAAGAATGGAAATAGGTAACCACGAGAGGTAGGAGGTTGGGGGGACCCTCCAGAATGTACTGGAGACCTGGGAGGTGAGAGACTCCCAAGACTCAAAGGGAGGGACTTAAATGAAATCCCCTATAGTGGGGAGAGGGAACTTGTAGAGCCCACCTACAGCAGAAAGACATGGCATCAAGTGAAGGATGGGGTTGCCAATTCATAGTCAAAACTCTGACCCATAGTTGTTCCTGTCTGAAAGAACTGCAGGTATGGAAATGGAGAAGAGCCTTAGACAAAGAAGGTCCAGAGACAGGCCCAAAGTGGGATCACGCTCATGGGGAGGCCTCAAGGCCTTACACTATTACTGAGGCTATGGAGCATTCACAAAAAGGGACCTATCATGACTGCCCTCCAAAAGACCCAACAAGCAGCTGAAAGAGTCAGATGCAGATATTTGTATCTAACCTATGGACAGAAGCTGCTGACCCCTGTGGTTGAATTAGGGAAAAGCTGGAAGAAGCTGAGGAGGAGGGTGACCCTGTAGGAGGACCAGCAGTCTCAATTAAATTGGATCCCCAAGATCTCTCAGACACTGGACCAACCAGGCAGCATACACCAGCTGATATGAGGCCCCCATCACACATACAGCAGAGGACTGTGGGGTCTGGTTTCAGTCAGAGAAGATGCACCTAACTAACCCAAGAGACTGGAGGCCCCAGGGAGTATAGAGGTCTGGTGGGGGTGGGGTGGGGGCATCCTTTTGGAGACAGGGGTTGGAGAGGAAAAATGGGATGTGGAACAGTCAGAGGGTGGACTAAGAGGAGAATAAAATCTGGAGTGTAAACTAACTAACTAACTAACTAAGAACAGAAAAGGGAAGGAGTTGTTGAAAGGACATTTTAATAGACTGCTACTATTAATAGATCTTATACTTTTTTTAAACTTAGACTTGGTACAATCTAAATTTGGTAAATCTTTATATAGTCTTTATATTAAGAAAAAACATAATGCTAATGTTTTAAACTCATAGCTATAAAGACCTCTGTTAAATGGTAGCAATAAACTGAATCAATAATCTCAGGTTATTTTAGTTTATCCATGTACCTTAAACTTTTTAAACATAGATTTAAACTGATATGTTGGTGAGGCTTTGAAAAACTTACTAAGTTTAATCAAGGATATTGAAATGACTATAAGTTTCTACTATATGTATATATATATATCTTCATCAAATATTGGAGAAACTGATTTCTCTATATTGGAGTTATATGGTTCAATTACTATACTTATCTTGGTTTTCTTTAAAATACTTTTGGTAAAAATTAAGAAAAGCTTGGTACCTCATAGTCTAGAAATAAAACCATACAGGAATATAGAAATTAGTCCTCTAATTACAAACTATGTTTTTAAAAATAAAATTAATGTGAAAGGGCAAATAAAAATGTAAGATAGTTTTCCTCTCTACCTGGGAAAAAGTTGGTTTATTTATCGGGTAATGGAGATATACATATGAAATTGGATGAATGCTCACTAGAGCTCTAAAGGATGCTAAGCATTGACCATAAAAACAATACTCCAAATAAATGTTTGAAAAATTTCAAACATCTGAGCAATTATGAAGATTAACAACTGCTTTGGAACTGTCATGGCTATAGAATTAATTATATCTTTGTCCTATTCCTCAGGAAGAATATATTTTTTGAGGGATGCCTAGTCTTCACAAACAAGTAGAACTAGGGAAAAACTTGGAAGCATCCGATTTTAGATTAGCTGTACCGCTTTTATTCTTTGAAAATTTCCTTTTTTTGTCAAACACTATACTCATAATCTGCAGCTCAGTACTAAGTTATGGGGGCTGGATTCCTATAGCAATTTTGTTCGGTTCATGTGTACATATAGGCATCTTTAGAGAACCATGCTTCAGTCCATGTTATACTTCTCAGCAAGAATTCTTAAGCACAGTAGTGCAAAAAGAATTATGCTTAACTGCTGTTAGAAGCAAGATGTCAAAGAGAGAAAAAAACTAGGAAGCTGGATTTTTATGACTCTAGCTAGTACTAAATACAGAACAGCATGGATAAATATCAGAAATAGTCATTTCTTTTCTTGTTCTGAATGGGCCTGGTGCTGTTTGTATTTTGATGCTAATTCTGCTCTCCTGGGAGGTACTGTGGACAAAGAGTCACTTAGTCAGGTGACTTCTTGTAAGCCCTCCCCTAATGAAAAAAGGAGCCAATCACTGGGCGAGTGGGGGGGGGGAACTTCTGAGTTGGATAAGGAAGAAAGGAAGCAGAAGAGAGACAAGGCCTTTTGTACAGGGATAGCAAGAGGGCAAGATGTAGCTACTAGTGTCTCCCGGTTTATATGGATTCGCCACTGGAGGATTTAGATTTAATATGGCTTACAAGATTAAGATTCTAGTTGTTGCGCCTAGTGACTGAGTTACCACTGTTTCTGAACTGAGCTTGTGTGGTGTTTTCCTTCATGCAGCAGTTTCAGTTGGGTTCAAGAGAGAACGGTATGGTGGCAAAGCATGGATTTGGCAGATGTGCACCCTAAAGGGGGTTCAAAACCCGTTGGGTTTTTGACGCATGGGGTGGCATGGTAGCAGCCCGCTAGTGGGAACGTAGTGAGCTGGGTAGAGAGATTTTGGAGCTCTGACTCAGAGTCTCCATGAGACAAGAACTGGCCAGCGAGACCTTTGGGGACGAGAGTAGCAGGGTGTAGCACGGACACTTGGAGTTCATTTTAATATTTCCCACAACAGAAGACAGCAATAGAATGAGGAAAATTATTAATATTACTGAAAACAATGGCTATAAAATGTTCATATGACTTGCTTTCATAGAGTTTTATGGAGTTTCAATGTGTAAATACTACTACAGTCTTAAAATTCACCTTGTTCTAGTAGTTACTGCTTATGCTTTTTAACTGTAAATGTGAGTTGGAACAAGAGACGTATTCAAGTACTGACGCAGCAAAAGGAGCAAAAGCTATAGCTGGTTTCCTTTCTTCACACTCTGACCATTCTTTTTTCTCTTTATAACACTTCTCTCCTTCCTGTTTTTCATTCTTCTATTCCCCTTGAAAAGAAGGTGATGGCATGACACCTGGTGCCAGTATTCTCAGTGTTCTCTCTCTCCAAGTTCATATATATACACAAGAATTATTCTCAAGAATAGTTCAAATCCAGCATTTTATTTATTATAATAATTTAATATAACTCTTAATACTCTAAATAAACTTTTTTTTGCTTTCTCTAATGATTGTTACTGCAGATTAAAAGATAGATTCATAAATGATACTCCAAAGAATGGATATAATTCCAATTTATTATCAATTCATAGTTAATTTGTATATATACCACTGAAAAATAATGAGTCTGGGTTACCAATTATCTAGGTTAAGAATTCAGTATAATAAAAAAAAGCATATCTATAAATTACTGTTATCATATATATATATGTAACTATAGAGTTTTCAAACTTAATATTTCAGGCATCATAATACATTTTGTATGTTTATTTTTCCTTAGTTTGTTCCGATGATAGATTATCAAGTAAAAAAAAACCTATTATGTTTCTAATATTCATTATTAAAGTCAAAATAAAAAATAAAAATCAAGTAGAGAGTAGCAAATCTTTTTCCCCCCATCTTTTTATGTTTCTTTAAAATTTTTTATTGGATATTTTATTTACATTTCAGATGTTATCCCCTTACCCCATTCACCCCCCAACCTCCTCACCCAGGAACCCCCTATCCCATTGCCCCTTTCCTGCTTCTCTGTGGATGTGTCCCTACCTACCCCTCACTCCCACCTCCCCACCCTCGAATTCCCCCACACATGGCGTCCAGCCTTCATGGGACCAAGGATTTCCTCTTCTACCTATGCTCGACAAGGCCATCTTCCCTAACATATACAGCTGGAGCCATGGACCCCTCCCTAAGTGCTCCTAGGCTGGTGGTTTAGACCTTGGGAGCTTTAGTTGGTTGATATTGTTGAGAGCAGCAAATCTTGAATAATTGGTATAGCACATTTAGGAACAATAAGACTATACATATTTAAGATTTATCCACACTGAGGTGATAGCTACAACTCCAAAGAATAGTCATCATTTGTTAAGTTACAGAAGTGGTGAAGAAAAGTTTCATTATGGTTAAAATGGAGCACACAGGATTCGAAATATGTACTTAGATTCAAATGTGTTGATATTACAAAAAGACAAGTTCATTTTCAAAAACTATGTTTCTTGTGCATATATCAATAATTCCAATCTATGACACTCACTGAACTCCTCCCTCTTCTTTTCTGGTCTCTTATGGAACTCAAATGCATTAAATAATAATCAAGCAAAATCGAAGAAATAAGGGGTAATAAGTTATGTTTTAAAGAGTAGTAACATGCTTTGCTTTTATTTCTTTTTGAAGCAGTCTATATTTGGAAAATTAATTAAATAAGCCTTATTAAAAACTTTAGAAAAATAGATAATACCTCTAATAGAGAAACACATGCCCTAAAGAAGTACTGTGGTGTTTTAAGAGTTATATAATAGGCTTAAAATTTTAATCTGTATTCAGCAAATGCTTTTTTGGGGGGGAGGGTTTGAATAATATTTTGAAGAATTTAAAAATACATCCCTCAAAACTAATTTATGAACACAGGATCCCCCAAATGGTGATTTTTTTTGCCTGCAGTTATTAAAGCATATATATTTATTTTACTTTTAGTTATGGGTATCTGTGCATGTGTGAGTACGAGTATGCTAGTACAGGTGCCTAGAGGTCAGAGGTATTAGATCCCCAGGAACTAAAGTTACTGGTGCTTGTGAGTTGCTTAATATGGGTTCTCAAACTCAGATGCTTTTGGAAGAGCAGAAAGCATTATTAACTACTGAGCCATCTCTTTATTCCAGAGTTTTAACTTTTCTTTTTTCAACTCTAACTCAAAATAGCTTTAATTTTTTGCATATTATTACATGACAATGCAGCCTGTATATAATTATGTTTTTTAAAAAATGACAATATCAGAAAATTCGTAAGTAGCATTCCATATTTAGTTTTTATACCATTTTCTTACATATTTAATAGGACATTGAAGGAAACATAGTTAACACATACTTCTGATTTGCTGGTAAATTTATTGGTAAATGTCACAATCAATTTCAGGTTTAACACTCACTTATAACACCAAAATTAATTAGACCTTTTGGGGCTAGCAGTTAGGTGTTAATAATAATATATGTTATATCTTATTATTATATAATAATATGATAATAATAATAATAAAAATTAAGAGTTAAGAGTTAATAGCAGTTAAGAGGTTGCTCTTCCAAAAGACCTGAGTTCAATTCCCAGCACCCACATAGCATTTCACAACTGTCAGTAATTTCAGTTCCAGGGAACCAGACACTCTCATACATAAACAAGAAGAACACTAGTGTACATAAAATAAAAATAAATCATTTAAAAACAATAAAACAACCTCTACTATTATTGTGTCATTTCTCTCCTCACTTTTCCAAACTGTGGTCTTCTGGAAGAGACTCCTAAGTCTCCAGTCCCAAGGCATTTAATTTTAACCACATCAAAAAAGTGTATCATTCAAATTTTATACAGATTATAGGAATATTATTTTATACTGTGTGAAACAATAGGCACAGCTATTATTCTGTCAGAGAAGTTAACACAATAGACTTAGTAAAGACTGGGGTTGCAAGTCTAATGCTAGGATTCAAATTTAGCTCCAAGTTAAAACTTAGTTCTGCATGTATGCATGTGAGTGCTAGAGATAGATGTGGTTTATTTCAATTCTTCTCTCACTGAACCCAGAGCCCAGTGAGTTTGCTAGGCCGGCTGGTAAACTAGTCGCTTTAATACTCTTGTCTGTGCTTGCACTGTGATGACAGACATGTATGCAACAGAGCCTGGGTTTACATAGGCTAGGGACACAAACTCATTTTGCTTGTGAGGCAAGCATTTTACTTGCTAAGCTCTCACTTCAGCCCCAATTAAAACTTTTAAAATCAAGGATAATTTATTTTTCAGGAACTTTACTTCAAAACTGTGAGAAAAATTAATAACCGCTGAAGCATGAAGATCTTTACAATATGCTAAACACCTGATTCAAACAGAATTTTCTACAAAAAAATAGATGGGAAGTTTTAAAATCCTGAAATAAAAATATACCCTCTCTCATATGCTGAAATCCTAAATACAGTGTAAGCTTAGGCTATTTTGACCTTAGCTCACAATAGTCAATATAGATAATTCCCAAAGAAAAATAGATATGACTTTAAATAACAAACACTGCTAAGAAGAGACCTACTTGAAATTCTTTCTGTCTTCTCAATTCTGTTAGAGAATTAAGCCCTAAATGCACTTACATTCATTGCATGAAATGATTAAAAGATTAGTTTACAAATCTAGAGTGAATCATCTTTCCAGGTGTAAGAAAACACCCACACAAATTACTTCTGTGTTGGATGGTTTCTATGAAAAACCATTAATGATACAGTTTAAATGTGACCTCAGACTCAAGTATTCATCCACTTGGTCCCCAGCTTGGAAGTTGTGGAACTTTCAAAAGACTGGGCTTAACTGGAGGCAATGAACCAGACTGGGTCTTAAGACTTACAGGGAGGCTCTTCTTCAGATCTGGTTTCTGCTTTGTGATCAATCCAGACATTAGCTAGCTGTTGCTACAGCTGCAGACTGTTCCCACAGTCACCCCTTCCCTATTTAGGTATTTTGTATCCCCTAAAATGGTCATCTCAATAAATCCTATTTTCCTGAAGTTATTTTAGCCAGAAATTTTATCATAGCAGTGAGAAAAGTAACTAATACACCTGGGTTAGAAGGAAATACCTTGAAAGTTACAGAAAAAATGTGATTAGGGAAAGGTAATCATTTTACTTGCAGAAGTAAAATCTAGGTTATTCATTTTATTATATCCAAAATGCACACTTGTGTGAAGTAAACAGAAATATATTAATACATATCAAGAAGATGCTTTAGTGAATTCTAAAAAGAATGGTATTAGAAGCAATAGTAAGCCCATGCTGTTTGTAAATCTATGGGTGAGGATCACAAGAAAATGTGACCACGAGCTACTTAAAATTCAGCATATTTAAAATTCTATAATTTTCAGAAGTTGTACAAATGTACATTGGTATTACTCCCTTATAGAAAACATAGTGAATTTAGTAAGCAAAGAAGAAATGAAGGCAAAATGCTGATCTGTGGGTAAAAGGAAATATCACACAACGCAATGATGGGCATTCCACTGAGGAGCAAATATTTTTCATGCCAATTTTTAAATTATTGCAAAGAGAAAATTAAAAAGAGAAAGTAGAAATGTATATATTAGTCAACCTTCCTTTTTTGTTAAACTGATTGCCAGCCAGTGCATGTTTGTATAAGGACAGAATATATAAGGTCAATAAAGAATTATGGTTAAAAACATACAATTGATCATATGGAATTATTTCAGGTTCTCTTGAATAAAAATGGCACAAAAATAATACACATGGGAATCATAGAGCAGAATACCACAGACAACTATACCAAAATACATGGGCAAGTAAAAATCAGTGATGTGTTTTCTACTAAAAGACATTATTATAAGCCTGTGTGTGTGTGTGTGTGTGTGTGTGTGTACCATTTTCATGTACATAGGCAGTGCACACTTGGCAGTAAAAGGATGACTAAGCCTTCTCTCCTTTGGATCTTTCAAATCAAACTCACTTCATAAGGCTTGAACGGCAAGTTTATTTTCAAATATTGCCATCTCACCAGACACAATTAAAAAGATTTTCTATATGAAATTCTTATAGAAGTAGGAGTAGAGGAATTGTAGGCTGTCACTATGCAGTATACAACCTTACATTATGGCTATAGTTAACTTTATCTTACAGGCAGTTTTTGGTTCTGTGGTGTTTGGCTCTTTAAAATTTTTCTACAGGAAATGCTATATTTAAAGTATTAAAGGTAGAACTGTCTTTTTCACCTTCTACTAGAATTTACTATTTGTATGTAATTAAACTGAAACCTGTTTGCAAAAGCTTCCAAATGTTATTCAGTCAAAGTTTGTTTAGATCATGTCTTAGAAGTCAAAATGTTGTAGAAATCAAAGGACAACTGTCATGTTAGGATTTAAGTAGCTCAATATTATTAGCATTAAAGGACAGTAAATTTCAGTCTGTCTACTCAATAAGAAAAAAATAACTGAGCTTCAAAGTCTCCAATGAAATCAATCAACTCTACTATGGACAAATCTGGGACTTTGAAAGAAAGCTTTAAAGGGTTCAATTTGGACTATAAAAGTAAAATAAGTTGAATGTTTATGTTTGTTTTATTTTTGAGATATTGTGTGTTATTGTGATATAATCATACTATATTTATTTCTACTATATTTTACTATTTTTGAGACAGGGCATTACTATGTAGTGCAAGCTGTCTTAGAACTTAGTAGCTAGACTAGGCTGTCCTTGAAGTCACAAAGATCCACCTGCCTCTGCATCCTGAACGCTGATTTAAGGTGTGAGGTAGCACGCGTTTCTTAAATAGATCAGAATGAACCATTTCTACCAGGAGATAGTGCTTTTTGGCTTTTAAAATAAGGAAGTTTCTTTCTTTTTTTTTCCTTTCTTTTGGATTTTTGAGACAGGGTTTCTCTGTGTAGTTCTGGCTGTCCTGGAACTCACTCTGTAGATCAGGCTGGCCTCGAACTCAGAAATCTGCCTGCCTCTGCCACACAAGTGCGGGTATTAAAGGTGTGCGCCACCACTGCCCAGCCAGATAGGAAGGTTTAAAGACAAGTCCACAAAGTAATGTTTTATATGGTAAGTGAATCATTCAACAAGAAAACTTGAGCACTCAAGTTACCTCTCGTGTTACTTAGCCAATCTATACAAAGAATTCAAGAAATTAGACACCAGACAACCAAATAACCCTATTAAAAATGGGGTACAGAGTTAAACAAAGAATTCTCAACTGAGGAAACTCAAATGACTGAGAAGCACCTAAAGAAATGTTCAATATCCTTAGTCATCAGGGAAATGCAAATCAAAACAACTCTGAGATTCCACCTCACACCAGTCAGAATAGCCATGATGCTGGTGAGGATGTGGAGAAAGAGGAACACTCCTCCATTGTTGGTGGGATTGCAAGCTGGCGCAACCACTCTGGAAATCAGTCTGGCAGTTCCTCAGAAAATTGGACATAGCATTACCTGAGGAGCCAGCTATACCACTCCTGGGCATATACCCAAAAGAAGTTCCAACATATAACAAGGACACATGCTCCACTATGTTCATAGCAGCCTCATTTATAATAGCCAGAAGCTGGAAAGAACCCAGATGTCCTTCAACAGAGAAATGGATACAGAAAATGTGGTACATTTACTCAATGGAGCATTACTCAGATATTAAAAACAATGAATTCGAGAAATTCTTAGGCAAATGGATGGAACTAGAAAATATCATCCTGAGTGAGGTAACCCAATCACAAAAGAACACACATGGTATGCACTCACTGATAAGTGGGTAGTAGCACAAAAGCTTGCAATATTCAAGATACAACTCACAGACCACATGAAGCTCATAAAGAAGGAAGATCAAAGAGTGGGTGCTTCGGTCCTTAGAAGGAGTAACAATATTCTCACGGGAGCAAATATGGAGACAAAGTGAGGGACAGAAACTGAAGGAGGGGGTGTCCAGACACAGGGGACAGGGGGTTCCGGGGTGGGTGGGGAATGAGGAGAGGGGATTACATCTGAAATGTAAATAAAATATCCAATAAATAAATTAAAAAAAGAAAAAATAGAAAAGAAAAGAAAATTTCGAAGCAATATTTTTAAAAATGTGAGCATGTATGTGAGCATGAGGAGAGAGAGAGGGAGAGAGAGAGAGAGAGAGAGAGAGAGAGAGAGAGAGAGAGGAGCTTGGAAGTATAGTGGGTCTAAATAGCTTAAAAGGGAGCTTAGAATCAAACTCTGAATGAGCAGCAACTGCTCTTAACCACTTTTAACTGTTGACTCACCTCTCCAGCTCTGAAGCAATCTTTAAACAAACAAAACAGACAACAAAAACAATGTTTAAAATTTTGAGTATCAGTTATAAATTTGGAAATGAGTTCTTCCTTTTTGGGCATATATTTTGCTTATTTACTTTAAACAAAAGAGCCATGAAGCCAAATTTGTTACAGCGGCTTCAGCCACATGAGGTTACAGATTATCTTGTTCTTGTACAACTCAGGGATAGGTTCGTTTGAGCAATATTTACCATTTTAATCTTGTGTATGGCATAGAAGTTAGTGATATACAACTGGTAAAGCCAATATGTCATATTAGGAGTTAGAAGCTATTTCTTCAGAAATAGAGGTAAGGTGAACATGACCTCATCATAGGAGAAAGAGTATATTGAGTGGGGGAAAATCTGGCTACATATGTAGTTCTGCCATAAAGTAAACACTACAGTTTCCAGTAGTCCTAAAAGAGGCTTCCATTTAAAAAATGATACATGAGAGAGTATTCCTAAACCATCTCCGGTAGTCAGACAGGACCCCCCAGTGGAGTGATGGAGACACCACCAATCCACCTAAAACTTTGACCCCAAATTGCTCCTGTTTAAAAGAAATGCAAGGACAAAAATGGAGCAGACACTTAAGGAATGGATGACTAGTGACCAGCACAACTTGAGATTGATCCCATCTGAGGGCACCAATCACTGACACTATTACTGATGCTATGTTGTGCTTACAGACAGGAACCTTGCATGGCTTGTCCTATGAGAGGTACTACCAGAAGCTGACTTGAGAAAGATGCAGGTACTCATAGCCAACAGGTTTGGGAGTCCTATGGAAAAGTGAGAGGAAGAATTGAAGGCACTGAAGGGGATGGCAACCCCATAGGAAGACAAACTATGTAAACAAACCTGGACCCCTGAGAACTCCCAGAGACTGAGTCACCAACCAAAGAGCATACAAGGGCTGGTCCAAGGCCCCCAGCAATTATGTAAAAGAGGACTTGCCTTGTCTGGACTCAGTGGGAGAGGATGAGCCTACTCCTTTAGAGACAGGATGGCCCAGTGTGAGGGGATGCTGGCGGGGCACTCTATGAGGCAAAGAAGAGGGGGATGGGAGAAGAATTCTGGAAGGGGAGACGGGGAAGGGGCAACATTTGGGATGTAAATAAATAAAATAATTAATAATAATAATAATAAATGATGAAAAAAGTCTAATTAAGGTTTATAAAACAGCTACCAGTTTTACATCAAAGAAAACAATATAGAAATACATTGTGTGCAGATGATTATCATGGATATTAAATTTATATTTGTTCTTATTTTAATGGTTTGAATATAAACACCACCTTCAAGAGACACAGAAGGATGACAGAGAAGACTAGAGAAAATAAAAAATGAAAAGCGAAAAATACACTTTATGACAATTAAGGAGAATCCACATGTCACAATGAAAGAAAAATCCACACGGAGCCCAAGTTCCTGTAGGAGATGAATGTCATGCAGCAAATACCACTGCATATACAAGTTCCTAATGCCAGCTCTACATTCAAACCAGAGAGCCCTACTGCACACATGGTGTCACAGAGAACGTTATACCCTAATAGAGGCTGTAGGCTGTAACTTGAGATGATGCCAATGGCAGCTTTCTTATATACTCTCATGAGAAATGGAGAGTTGCCTAGATGAAGTGGCGAAAGAAATGTTTTATTTGTTACACAGGGAATCATATGCCTTTGGTATTAAAGAAAGGGCCTATAGAAATGTAATGATAGGATGACATATACCCATGTTTTCAAAAAGTTCTTGTTGATATCATAGTTAATTTATCTTTTATTAATCATTTCCATGATAATTTTCAAGAAGAAAGTAATTTTTTCATCTTCATGGAAATAACCAAGACTCCCAATAAGAACGTCATTTCCAAGATAATTTTGTTGGCCTAAAACTTCCATACATACTGACATGAATGTTTACTTATGAGAAGTATTTTATACAGGTTGACTAAAACTCCCTCAGCTTTTGGTGAAACCTCACTTACGATGATAAAAGTGGCACATACACATGGCTAGAATATGCTTATACTAAAGCTGTCACCATTGTGTTTCAATCATCATTTGCTTATTAAAATACCAAAACGACAAAGAAAAAGTTCAACGAAAGAATACATATGGCTTTGTACAGTCTGTTGTACAGACTTGTATATCTTTCCTATTGGAAGTTTAAAGCTTTGCATTATTTTCATGGCACTTTTCCTAAGTTATTTATGTTCTCTTTGTTGTATTCTAGTTGTTTTTTAATACAAACAATTTTGTGAAGAAATGCTTTCTTTGCTGATAAAACATTCTTTCTGCAAAGTCAGATATAAGAGAAAAAAAGTCATTGACAGTTTTAAGTTAGAAAATAAAAATTAAACAGGATGACTGTAACTTTACTGATCCAATAAATTCAACATTGGTAGAATATGAATTTAGCTACATTGTATCTTTTGACACTTTCTAAAATTTGAAATCTAAAGATGCCAATTTGTTTTTTTGCACAAACTAACTCAATACTGGTCTACAAATACAATAAGAATATGTTATACTGTAAAAAACCCAGTATGTTAAAATCATATGTGATTATTTTCTTTAGAGTTATATACATTTTTCTTTACATCTGCTCAATCCTGGTCCTGCTTTGGAAAGCAGACATGCCATTATACAATCAAAGCATGTCAATAATATTTTGGGCATGTACTTTATAAGAATGTGAAAATCCAGCATGCTGTTGTTTAACACAACAGGAAAGGGAAATGAAACCTCAAGAAGAGAACATAGGTCTAATTTTAAATATATATTTTATTAAAGATTCTCATAACTAATAAAATCTACGTGAAAAAAATTTTAAGAAAATACAAGTACCAAGGAAGCCTAAGTAACTTATCCCCTACATCCTCCTGGGTTTCTCTGTGAAACCCTTAGAGTCTTGGAACTCATTCTGTAGACCAGGTTGGCACTGAAGTTAAAAGATCCACCTGCCTCTGCCTTCTGAGTTCTGGAGTCTTTAAGAAGTGTTTGGATAATGGGAAGCAATCTTCAGTAATTTAATTCAAATCTTCAGTACCAGTAATAGACACATATATATTCAAAGTAGAATCTTCTTTAAATAATATAACCTCAAAAGTAAATTACCTGGCTCAGAGAAATTATTGAAGAATAAGGTAACAGCAATAATCAAGTTGACTACTGGGGTTTTAGCTATCTCAGTGTGCTACAAAGACTACTGGAGGTCAAGTTATTCTGACAACACTGTAGTATAGAAATTTCCCCCTAACACTGGTTATTTTCCCCTCTGATACCCTCATCTCTTTCAGCCAAGGGCAAAGTGCAAGGCAAAATAAATTAAGGCAAAAAAAAAAAAAAAGGTGAGTGCGAGCATGTTATTGACCATGTAAAAAAGACACGTGCAAAATATACCTCAGATACACTATAGGTAGATGAGCACGACGGAAGCCGAGCCTGGTTTTGCAGTGGAGAAAAGAAAACACTGTTAAAGAGGAAATGATAGAATAGTAAGGGTCTCAGAAAGTTTACATGGCTTTATCACCAACAAATTTGCCATATAAATAATAGAACAGCCTGACAAGGGGACATTATCTCAAGACTCAAGTTATTTGAAGGAGAAACTCATAATTAAAAAAAAAAGAAACCTCAAAATCCAACTCCCTAATTTTCTAAAAAAAAAAAAAAATCCCTACAATTATAGAGATGATACATCTATTCAGACAGGTTATGTTATGACCTTGATGAGAAGATGCTCATTTATGGGCAAATGCAAAATACCAAACAATGTTTCCCATGGTGTCACACTGACCTCCACTGGCTTGTTATCTACTGTACATCTTTATATTACTCTGTAAAGAGGCCAGGAAAGTCAGTGTAAGCAATCTGATACACTTTCTTCTTACTCAATTTTTAGTATTAATGAACAATTTCCTTGTCTCTTAATACAGATGTTAACAACACCATAAAAATCTAAGTTTTCTCCACAATTATTTTAGTCATTGTTTTTATTCATCCATTCCTCGTGTGTGTATGTGTGTGTTTATGTGTGTGTCTCCTTCCTTCCATCCCCTTGTATTTTGGATGGAGTCTGGCTATCTGGCTCAGACTGGACTAGAAATGACTGTGTAGTACACACTGGCATATATGTAGTCTTTCTGCTTCAGCCATGTTATGATGTCAGGTGTTTGCTACCACATACACCTCATTGACTTTTAAAAAAACAGCTATTTTACTACTGTTTCTTAAAGTAGCTATTTTATACCTAAAAGCGTGTTTAACCTTCATGATTTCCCTGGTCAAGCCCTGTCCCTGGCTGTCACTGAGCTCAAGTGATTCTCCTGCTTCAGACTCCTGAGGGGCTAGTACCATAGTATAATCACACCGGGTTGACTTTTATGACTTTGAACTGGTAATGCTCTTGGCTTCCTCTTAACTTCTTGGTTGTGATGCTAACGTGTTAAATTTTGTAGCTTCTTCCTATATTAATTTTCATTATGCCATAGAAGCTGAAACAGTTACCAATGCATTTTCTAGTCCTAAATTCTGTGTGAAGTTTCAGAATACAAAGATAAGTGTAGGGAATTGAAAAGGATGTTGAAGCAGACAAATCAGAAACAACCTTATCAGATTAGCTATTCAACATATTTCTAAAACATATAACAGCAGCAGTAGATGCTCATGAAATATTTATTGAATTAATGAAAATATGAACTCTTTCCCACCTTTCATTAAAAACAAAGAGATTTCTTGAGCCTTTTAAGTTTATTGTCTTACAGATTTGGTATAAAATTATCATTGTCAGCTTATACTCTGAGGTAGTTTCTAAGAGATGTTTGTCCATTAAAAAATGAAATACCTTTTCAACTTTGTGCATTAAACTTTCATTAGCAGAATGACAGTTCTAAGAAAATATTGCTTTGCATACTTGTTCTATTTAAAACAGTTTGAGTATCTTGTGTCCTTTTTATCCAGTTCCTATTTGCTATTACAAAAGAACTAATTTGTTAAGCAGAGATATCATTTGCATCTTATTTTTGATTTAAGTCAATTTCAAGAGGCAAGCAATTCCCTGTTGAGCATTAAACACCTTACAGATATGATACTTCTATTTCAAATGTTTTAATTATATTATTTGAAAATTTTATCTTTTGATTTGAAGCACAGGATAAATTAGAGCTTTCTTATTTAGTATAAATGAAAGCTAAAGATTAAGTTTTTTCACACCAAGAGAATTTTAATAATGTGAAAATTAGTCAAACTAGCCCATTTTGAATAGTATTCCTAAGACTGAATTACTGTTATCATTATTAAAAAGTGGTTATATTCATGACAGATCATCTACCACAAGAATCAGATTTTTATATAATTACTATAAACAAATGGTAAACAAATCCACATTATTAATGTAAATGTTAGCTTATCAAACAGAAGGGACAGGCAGCTCAAACAATGTTTTATTTATGAGGACTGACACTGATACGTGCCTTCTATATAATCAGTTTGTCTAAGTAGTGAAGCCTACTGATTGTTTCCTCATCTAAGGAGTAATGCTCCATCATTAACGTGCCCCCGGTCAATATTAGTTAATGGGTCGAAATGTAGACATGCTTTACATTACTACAATCTACATATTAAACATGATGCATTGCTTGATCATACCAAGGTACCTAGCACATTTTTAAAAAATTTCCTTTGAAAGACATGAGATTTAAGGTAAGTACATATAGTTGATTCAACAGAATCTATAAGATGATCATATCACCTTTCCTTAGATATAATGAGATAATGAATATAAAAACACAATGCAGAAAACAAGTTTTAGAGAATAATGAACTGTAGTGTTAGATTCCAAATCCTTAAAAGGTTCACTTCCGGCAGAAATTTATAATAAATACTCTGTATGACAGCAACCATATTCGAAGGATTAACAGTAATTCAGTGGACTTATGTGAGAGTATGTTGGATATATATGAAGAGAGTAATTAAATAATGTAAAATTAAGTACAAAAATATGATATATTATACCAGATTAAACTTTTATACTCATGTATGGGTATGTGGTGCATGAGTAAGGGCCAGAGGCATCTGATTCCAAGGAAAGAGTCAAAGATAACTTTGAGAAACCCAGTGTGAGTTTCTGGAAACTGAACGTGGGTCTGTGAGTACAATACTTTTAACCTCTAGCCCTCTCTTTTATTATCTTTTAGGTTTTGTTACAATTTTTTTTTAATTTGGCTACAATCTCTTAATGTGTTTCCATGCACAGTGATCTGAAAACATTCTTTGAAAAATAATCATCTCTCCTTTTCTCAACTCTAAAAGTATATAACATACAATTGATACATGAGCCAGTTATAAGAAGATTCAGTAAATTTTGACTGTAAAATACCTGAGAGCAAACATTTCAGTTCTTCTGAGCCATATAATCTGTGCTTCAAACATTTAAAGTTCTATGGTAGCTTGAAAACAACTTGAGATCATATTCAAATAAATAAACATTTCAATAAATTCTTATTTTAGTACATATTTACTTATATAATTTCACATGAAATATAAGTCTATTCCCTTCATTTGAAAATAGAAAATAATAATTCTTAGTGTGTGGCCATAAAAAGAAGTAGGATTTAACCCATAGGATATAGTTTCCCAGGCTACGATTCACAGAACTCACCTTAAATGAATGTGTTATGTACAAAATCTTCCAATGATAATATATACTAGCACATAAAAATATAGTAAAATAATTTCAGGGGTAAGGCTGGAATGAAAATACCACAGTTAAAAATAAAAAAAAAATCTAGTAATCTAATTCATTACATACATTGGCTTATTTAATACCAATTCTACTTTAGAATGCAAGAAATTAAATTCTTAAATAGCCAAAAATCACTAGATAAAAAGCTCATTTTTTTATGGTTTAATCCTGATTTAAAAGATATCTACCAAAAAGAAGTTTCATTTTTGGTGAAATTCTTGTGTCCTGATCTTTTTCTACACTTTATATGCCATTCCTTTATTTACATTAGCATGTCAACCAACTATCATTAATTATTATATTCCTTTTGTTTTCCTATCAGTTTATCTTATTTTATTTTCCAGTAATCTTTTTTTATGAGTTGTATTCTGCATAAAGGTTTTCCAAAACTTTTAAAAATGAACAAATCTAGTTTTGTAGCTGAACACTAATTTATTAAATTCCTATACAGCATATATATTAAGTAAAAATATATGATTCTGAATTATGAATATTTGTATTCCTTTCCTGTTTTTCTCATATTTTATAGCCATGTATCTACTAGTCTTTCTGATTATCTTAATACTCAGATTCTCCTTGTTCTAACTGCTCCTCAACAAAGTAAGTTCATTGTAGCTTGAATTATATTATGGATTCAAAGCATAGATTTTGATTATATTATCCTGTTCTCCTACTTGTAAAAGTGTCTGTACTAGTCTTCAGTCTTGAACATTACTTTTAATATTGTCTTCTAGGTTCGCACATTTGATTAAATGGAAGATTAATTTTTCTTTATGTAGTTTTGTTCTTTGCTCATTCTAAGGGGGTATAATATATTTTGAAATGATTTAAGTAAGAAAGCTTTGATTATATATTATTAACAATAGTTGTACTATTACAATTGCTAAAAATTGGATCTACCCTTTACATAAAATAATAAATTATATTGCCACCACAATTGGAGGAGCAATGATTTAATTCCATCTCTAACATACGGTTCTGAAATAACACCTTTTCTACTACCAAGTAAATATATAATTGGAAACAAAGATCTTTAATCTTTCACCTTATTCAGTGTTTCAATGAATTAAACCACATTTTTATGAAGACTTGCAATAAAGTTTCACAAAATGTAATGGTCTTTGTTTGCCAATTTACTTCAGTTTTGGACCAAAATCTGTTAACTTTGTCTGATATTATACAAAAAACATTTTATTTTTTGTTTAAGCAGTGAATTTTTATATGCATAACATATTTTATGATGTAGATAAACAATAGGAATTAAAGGAGAAGAGAAAAGAACATTTGCCTAAAATTTTATCTAAATGTTTTATTCACCAAATTCACTAACCAAAGACACTATTTAAAAATGGTATTTAGGAGGCTAATGACTTGTTCATTAGGTAATGAGGATAGTTCATAAGATCTTTTTCAAATAATATAGCCTGCATTTAAGAAAACAGGCAATTAGGACAATGTATTTTTAAACTGAAATGAAGTAAAAAAAAAGATAGCGAGATTTCTCATTATGTAAAGATATAGTAGTTGAAAAACATAAAGTGACAAGTGAATGATCTAAAACAATTTGTAAAGCACCAATTTTAAAAATTTAATCCCATTCTTAATACCAACACCTTAGCATGTAGACCTTCCTTAGCAAATTTAAACTTTGTAGTGTTAGTTTGGTTGAAGGAAAAATGTTTCTCCTAATTAATCTGTAAAGAATATGACCTTAAATATATATTTACTAATGTACATATTATTTATTAATTTGTCAATAATATATGAGTATATCGTTTTTTAATGTTCAGATTACTTTAGTCATAAAATTCATACTGATATTTTTGTATCAATGACAGTATCATGGACTCTAGGAGCTGATGTAGAAGATTCTTATAATTGTAATAATACACAGAGAAAGAAGGACTGTCTCAAAGAGATACTGTATTATCTCTGGTTAGCTTTTAAAAGTTAATAACTGATATTAGGAAAACATTCTTTGCCTTAATAATGAGAAATGTAATATGTATACATATAACATAGATATGATTAAATAAGCTGAGCTATAAGATAATTAACTTTTATTCTATTTTCATGTCAAAATTAGTATAGCAGTATGAATTAAATGATAGGCAGCAATCTCAGGAGAATTAAATCCAGGAGCTAGAGTCCTTCTTTATAGAAGACCTAGGAATGGGAGGTCGGGATTAAGCATAAATTATTCGGTATAATACTTTAATTTTATTGTCATATTTATACATTCATTTTAGAAATGATTAATTTTTAAAAAATACATTTAAAGAGAAGGTTAGGTATTTTAAAACTTTAACTGTTACAAAAATGTTGCTAGTGATTGGCTATATGATGCATGTATAATATTGAGTGTCTCTAAGCTAGTGTTCTTTTTCAAAAGATGTCTGGTATATATGGGCCTTTGTTCAAGCATTTATAAGATGCTACACAAAAGCATTCCTGGTAAAGCTGTTTGCTGCTAAATTTTTTTTTAATCAAAACATGTCATGATTACTTCAAAGGTATCTGAGTTTAAAGAAGTCTATTCTCTGCACATGTACATCTATTGGTCAGACTATTCATGACAGTCAAAAATTCACAATTTTCTTTGAAAACTAAAATTGAATCACCTTGTCTTTACTCCTTAGATACAGGCATTATTTTCTTAGTTTGCTGACAAATTCAGAAATAGGCAAAATACATAGCCAAGTGGGTAAGCACTAAATAAACATCACATAAAAGAGCCTTTTGAAAAGTATATCATTATTTAAGTACTGATTTTGAAAAATTCTTATTTGGGTCATAATGTTATTAAATCAATGGTAATATTAGTTGTGTGGCTTGCAGGTCTTTTATATCAAATTTAATCTTTATTTTATAAACTTGAGCATGAAGCCAGAGCTAAAAAAGAAAGAAAGAGGTAAGGCAAGAGGCAGAAAAGCTGGAGATGAGAGGACAAACCAGGCCGATATTGAATACCTGTTAGCAGAAAATTTTAGTGGGGAAACATCAACAAGTGAAAGCGTACATTAACACGGAGAGCATATCCTTTCACAGTAACGTCTAGGTGATTTCTGAGCTCCTCCGGCTTTTGATGGAGCTATAAGAAAATGTCAGAACCTGAATCAAAACAGCAACTTGTTTTCTTTTCAGTTTTCCTCTTAAAAATAAGATCACAGCACTACAAACTTCTCACTTTGCTTTTGGTAAGCTTTTCTAAATATTACAGTTTTTCCTTTAACATAAAAATATAACATTTTCTATAAAATTATGACTAGGAAGCCAACATTTTATTTAGTTCAAACACAATCTATTCCTACTAAAAATAGTTAAGTAAATATTACAACTATTTTTACAATCTCCTGAAGATTCATTCTAAAAATTTCTACTTGAAAAGATACGTATTTAAAGACCAGAAAATTTGCTGCTTCCCCCAAGCACAGTGTTCAATCTATGGTTGCATCCATATTGAAACAAACTGATAGAACTACAATACAGTTTTAGTCTTAAGCATGTAGTGAAAGTTGCAAACATAGAAATAGTATCACTTTAAGTTCTATACATCTCAAAACTGAACTTCTGTTACACACACATTCACTCATACATGCAAGTTATCTTAATCGGGGCCACGGTTATAGATGTCACTTTAAGTTTAGTTCTCTATCAGTTATTTTTATGACTTTGTATTGTATTCCACCTTCTTAGCTGAATCAGTGTCCTGATCAATGGTGTGTACAAGAGACTTATTGTCTCCTTCAGACAAAGGTAAAGTATGATTCAGTGAAGAATCCTATTGGTATATTATTATATTTTACTGAGTGAATAATGCTAAGCATCCTATTTTTGAAATCAGCATACAATCACTATGTCCCAACCTCTGCCGAGGCAGCTTTCCAGGGTTATCTGCTATGAGGCAGTGCTAAGGAACAGAAAGGATGGCTTTAATAAAGAACACAGACACAAACACAAACTCATCAATGTGCATTCATGTTTGCACATACTCACAAACAACAGAAAAGGAAGACTTAGCAGAAGAATCAAGAGCAGGAAGGAGTATAGAAATTTGTCTTTCATAAACTGTTAAATGAAAGTAAACAGGAGGTATGGGAAAGCTTGAAATGACTGAGTTAATTAGGCTTTAATATAGTTAATGAATTTTATGACAGTTCAGTGCACTGAATTACTTGGCATTTTCGCTAATTTACTAGTAGTTACGGCTGTTTAGGTTGTTTGGGATTGAGATATAAAAACGATGGTTAACTTTAATTTTTACCTACTTTTACAGTTAACAATTTTCTAACTTGTATTTATGATGTCATCATTAAAAGTAGACAATGATCATTCATGGGTAAAATTTTTAATTTTTAAAATTGTAATTAAATAACTAAGTAATTAAGTAAATGTAATTAAATAAATAAACAAATAAAGTGCCCAAAATATATTGACTACGTGGCATTTATCCATTACCAAATAGGATCATCAAATCAGAAATCTTAACTGTGCATTGGTAGCGTATGTATAAAGTGGGCTAATATTTATTGTTGTGGCTTAATGTTATATTAAGTTTTAAAGGTTAAAAAAAGCAAAAGTACTAAGACTGCTTTAACACTAAAAGCTGTATATGGGTTGATTAAACTGGAATCATAGAGCATTTCTAGTTCTTAACATGATATATATTTAGTATGTTACTAACTCACAATGATTTTCATTTTAGAATGAATTGAGTTGGCAATGACACTAAAATAAAATTCAATATTTTTTATAAAGTAGGTTAAAACTGGTGACATTCTAAAAATATATAGTTTTTATTTAAGAGGAATCTTAACACATAATCAGTGACATCAGTCAGAGGAACGGTTTACTCTAGAGCCCCAAATTGTAGGCACATGAAATGAGGCAGTTGCCCTTTCTTGTTTGTGGTGCCTTTCAAAGCTAGTTATTTGGCAGCTTGCCTTCAGCTGGTTGCTCTATGTGTAGCTGAAAACAAAACAAAACAAAAATAATATGACCCAACAGCCAATAAAAATATTAAAATAAAAAATGGGATGGTGAAAAATGGAAAAAGCCCCCTTCCTCCCTCCACCCTCCAAAAAGGAAGAAGTGTAGGCTATAGACAAAATCTTGCCAAAAAATGTTAGAAACATATTTACTTTGAGGGATCCAACTCTACTAGCAACTCCTTTGCTTTCATCCGGCCGTCTAATTTGCTACAATGAGGGAAGATGGGTAAAAAAGACAGAATAAAGAAAAAGTGAACTTAAACTTTTTTCTACACATTAGTAAGCAGTACATGCAATACATCAATTGACTTAAGCTCCTCTCATAAGACCAAGGAGTTATCGACCCCAGATGCTACGACATGCTCTGCAAACAGATCTCTAGAGCTCAGTTTCTGGTACGGCACTATTCCTGAGAGGAGGAAATTGGCACTTACTTTTGGTTATCTTGGGGACTTCTGATGAAGCAGTATCTGGAGTAGTGTTACATTTGCATTTAGCTTACAAAAAACAAAGAATTACAAATATACCTATGCATGTTTTCTCTTTCAGTGTTTAAATGTCTATTCTACTGCAATATCAGAAAACATCAATGGTATGAAAAGAAACATGAGTGTGTTTTAAGTGGAAAGACCAGTCCCAAGAAACATCACTCTTACTGGTGACAGTGAAGCTCCTCTGCTTGTCAATCCAGGCATAGAGCTGGTTCAGCTGTCATTGTGATTTCCAATTAAACAATCATGCTGCCAACCAGAAAATTTTAATGCCAGACCAGTGTTAGATATACTCATTCCTTCAAAGATTTTTCTAATTTCATCTGAAATTTTCTCTCAGAAAAAATATGGAAAATAAAGTCTGGTGTGGTGGTGTGTACTTACAGTCTTAGTTCTAAGGAAGTTGGGGTAAGCAGGATAATCTCAAATTCAAGGCCAGACTGAGGTACACAAGGATACTGTGTTTGTATGTGCATGCACAATGCGCTTACTCTCTCTCTCTCTCTCTCTCTCTCTCTCTCTCTCTCTCTCTCTCTCTCTGCTTCCCTCTCCCTCCCTCCCTTCCTCCCTCCCTCCCTCCCTCTCTCTTGCACCCCTCCCACTCACTTGCTATTTTATAAATTCTTGGTTCACACCATTATGAGTTAAAGAAGGCACACAGAATTCAATACATAGAATCTTGATAAGTGGAGTATTTGTAAGCAAGATCCAGAAAAAGCAATTTTACACTCACTCCTGTACTTCTAATTAGCATGGGACAAGTTAACTGTTTAGCTCATCCTTGTGTTGGCAGATAGCACAACTATTTACATAATGATAAATTCTAGGTGTTAATCTCCTTAGGAAAATAATATAACTGAGTACATTACAAATTTTATTGCCTGGAAGTAGGGTATAAATTACTATTAGGATGTCCTATAATATGATACACAGGTTATTTGGGGAATATTGAGGAAATGGTATTCCTATTTTGAAAAAACAAAGAAATAACCCCCCCCCACAAAAAAAAACTAAAAAAAAAATCACAAGCATCTTTATACAGAAGAAACACATCAGTATTTACAAATTTTTCATCATTAGCTGTTTTGGCAGAAAGAAAAAGAATCAATCCTCATGTTTCTTAGTGAAATGGAATTGCCACATTTAGAAATAACCGAAGAGAAGGACCCCAGTGGAGAAAGAATTTCGTTAGTTCCCAACATCTAGTCACTCTCTTCTTTATATTCTTTTATCTCAAAAACCATCTTACTCCAAAGGCTGTTGACCACTTTAATGGAGACTTACAGAACCTGGATTATAAAGTTCCTATAAGAACAAAGAACACAATGACTCATTTTGCTCTCTAAAAACATGTAGAAGCTCAAGAAATTACAATTTTCTGCAGTGCCCTTTCCATCTAAAGCTTAACATCACATTAGGTTGGCAGCAGGACATGTCCTCTTCAAG
Organism: Grammomys surdaster; assembly: GCF_004785775.1. Classification (NCBI taxonomy): domain Eukaryota; kingdom Metazoa; phylum Chordata; class Mammalia; order Rodentia; family Muridae; genus Grammomys; species Grammomys surdaster. The sequence goes on along the minus strand of NW_021604585.1, from coordinate 7,873,161 downwards.
GGTATAGCAGCTCTAGATTTCTGCTGATTGTTAAGTTATAGTCCGTTAACAGTCCTGGAAACACACAGGACTGAAAAAAAATGGTACTTGTAAAAGGACAGATATGTGCATATAAGTGTATGTGGCTATATATTTTTCCATTTATGACTTGATTGTTTGTTTGTGACAGAATCTTGCTGTCTTGACCAATATAGGCTGGAACTTGCTGATATAGCCTAGTCTGGCTTTCAACTTATAAATCCTCCTGTCTTAACCTTCTAAATGTTAAGATTAGAGGTATGTGACATGATTCCTAGCTTTATGAAACAAATTTTACCTTGTATTATATCTACAGATCAATGTTTTTAAATAAATTATTTCCATTACAAATTCTGTGAGTACAGAAATTTAACAGTCTACATGCCCAGTCTCATTTGATATTGGATGCTAGTAGGGTTGCACCTGGTTCGTATTTGGATATGGAAAATGTAGATAAAGTATACAGATGATATATACATATTTTCTTTATTTTTGAGTTTATAATATAATTATACCATTTCTCTCTTCCCTTGAAGCACTCCTATAAATCCTTCCTTGCTCTGCTTCAAATTTATGGCCTCTTCTTAATAAATAGAGAATTTATAAAGGGAAGTTATTAGTGTTTGAAATCAATTTTATGAACATAGTCTTTGAAGTTATACAAAAAAGCATTTACAGAATCAACACAGTTCTCAAAGATAGAAGTGGTTGCAATTTAAGCTTCATGTGATTTTTTTTGTGACTATAGAAACAGATAATAGTATCTTATAATGAAAAAAATTCAGAAAGAATAGAAAAAAGTGAAACTTGTAGACTGTATGTTTATGTGTTTCTGAGTGTATGTGAAGGCTGTAGGATAAGCACAGGAGCAGTCCCTCAGTACCAACATTTTGTTTTAAGATAGCTTTTTCATTGTCCTAGAAATCACCAAGTTGAGTAGTTTGACTGCCCAGCAAGGCCAAGAGATCTACATGTCATCACCACCCAGGACTGTGACTTCAAGCACATACAACAAAGCCTTGGCTTTTTTCTTTTTTGAAACTTGAGATCTGGGGATCAAACTCAGATGCTCATGCTTTAACAACAATGCTTTTCTGAGGGACCTGCCTCTTCTACATGAAATTAATAGACTGAAAACTCAATGTTCTAATTTATTCTAGTCAAATTTTAATAGTGAAGTGTAACAGACTAGTAAGAAAGAAATTTATAGTTGGTTTGAATATTTATCTTTTACTGAGACAGAGAAAGCACAGCAGAGCGGCACCAGGAATTGGTTCACTTTCCATTGTAACACGAGGAGTCTCATCTACGTCCCCTCGACTTGTCTACAGAGGTGATCCTTCCTGTGACAGGTTAAGCTATACTATGTGCTATGTTTATAGAGGTTGACTAAACATTATTCAATATGCTTTGGAGCAGAAGTAGTTAAACATTTGGAGATCTTTATTGGCTGAACATTTATACGGACTATTGATTTAATATCTGTATCTTGAAATAAAAATGCTCTAAAATATGAAACTTATGAAATGTCAATCACATAAAATATTTCTGATTTTTTAGTATTTTAGATTTCTGGGTTTTGAGTTATAGATGTTCAATACGGCTCCTCTCATAAATTCTTCTGTAAACTTCTAGAAAATAGATGATTGGCTAAAACAAAAATTTTGGGTTCTCTCTTTTCCCCCTCTTTCTATGTATACTATCCAGACACTCAATTTCATATTCTCAGGGCACGGCTACTGCAGTATACTGACAATAATTTAAAACAGCAATGAGCCCGATGGCAATATTTATATATGTTGTTTCAAGTTTTTAGACAATTTCTAATGAGGATATGCTTTTGTCCATTTATCCTTACTATATGGATTTGTTTTTGAAAGGCCTCTTCTTGATTTTTAATCACCTTACTTTTTCACTCCATGACTACAAGGGCTCTAACAAACTAATAAACAGATTTCCTGTAAAGTTTTACATCCAAATCAGCTGCAACATCACTGTACTGTCAGCTTATAATGCAATGTTTGATGCATAATGTACACTAAAATTTCCAAGGAGTGAATTTCTCAATTCACTTTTCTTCAATTAAAATAGAACAAATAGTTGATAATTTTGATATGTGAGCAACAAAATATCTAATTTTAGGAAAGCTACCACTTCATAATATGAAGATTTAAGAATGGTTTCATTGAGATATACTATATTAAAATACTGATTCAGATTAAATTGCAATATTAATTCTGAACAGGCCATTTCTAACCCTGAGTTTTCTGACAGGCCTGTGCCATAATGCCTAGTAGTTTTAGAAAACATTTTTTTTTTTACTATGTTTATATATCAAAGAAATACTTTTTTTTCCTTCTTTCTTTTCCTTTTTTTCTTTTCCTTTTTTCACACTCCAGATTTTATTCCCCTCCTGGTCCACTCTTCGACTATTCCACATTCCATACCTTCTCCCCACCCCGGTGTCTCTATAAGGATGTCCTCCCCCCAACCCTACCAGACCTCTAAACTCTCTGAGGCCCCCAACATATGGGAGACAAAGATGTTTTCTAAAATTAAAACCAAGCATGTGTAGTTTTACTATTTCTTTAATTTCTATAATACATCTCCCTATCTTAAAATTTGCACAAAATTCTAGGGGGTACCAAGAGAATTCAAAATTCCATTCAACAGATACGACCTTGACCTCAATGAAACCATTAAGAGAAATAAACACATTTTCAATTGATAACTTTTAATTTTATGCATTAGTATAGAGTATACACAAGTTTAATTAAATAAACCTATCTTTCACTGTATTAATTGGCGATTAAGAAGAACTAAGAGTATTAACATTTATTTAGCTGTATCAGAACTAGGCCAAAGTAATATGACTGGTGGACTGAAGAGGCTCTCCTATTTAAATCTTCATGTTTAGATATAGAAACTTAACTCTATTAGTTCTCAGAAAGTTGCACACTAGAACTTATTTTCAATATCTAGTGTCTCAGTGCAATAATTTTATTCAATGTTTTTTTTCAAATAACTTTCAGTTCGTAACTTTCAAATGTTGCCAATAAGTTAGATAAATGCAAATGTTCAATGGCTTTTCCAATATTTCATTAAATTGAGTTCATATAGATATAATGAACTATTTTAGGTACTCATATGAATTATAGGAATTGTGTCTAAAAGGTCTGCATATACTTTCAACAAAATCTTGAATTAATATAAGTTCCTAAATTTGATTAAGAGGAATCTACAAAACGACTTTTAGGAGACCACCCAGAACAATTTTTATATAACTAGAAAATTAAAAACAAAATACCTCGAGACTGGTAAAAACTATGTTACAAATATTAATTAGAGTATGAATTAATAATAATAATTTAATAATAAAAATTGTATAAAAGATATATCATAAAATGTCATGACAGAAAATGTTCACATTAAGTGCATAAAATGTCATAGTTTATTAATAACAGTTAACATATTTCAAACAATGTATGAAGAATTTTATAATGAGGTTTAAAGTTCATTCTTAAAATAATCTATGATGCTAATACCTAGGTATCATATCTGATTTGAAACTTCCTATCTCAGGGTGGTAAGTAGTTACTAAGGAGAGGTCCTTTTGAGGGCTCAAGTTTTTGGCTTAAGTTTTTTGTTTTCAGATCCACTCTGTTGTAGACGCTTGCAACTATGGTTGGCATCCCCGCTGTCATGCCTTCTCCATCTCGATGGACTATATCTCCTTATATTGTGAGTCAGAATAATCCTTTGATATTTAAATGGATTCTGTCATGAATTTGGTACTCAGGGTGAAAGGTCACTGTTGTATGCTGGAAATTTGGCAGGAGGTAGCATGGAAGTGGTTGGAATTGTGGGCTAGAGAGCTCTTAAATGTAAGCCAACTTAAAGGGCTATTCTGGTGGGAATGAGAAAGACCAGAATACTGACAGAAATATGTACAGTGAAAATCAGGCTCACAGAGACTCAGAGGGAAACAAGGATTCTATGGGAAATTGTGCTAGAGGCCATTTAATCTGGTACTATAATAACAGGAAAGGTATCCTGCCTTTAAAACACAACCTATTAAAGGATCCAGGGTGTAAATTCCTTTAAAAAAATCATTTCAGAGGACACTCCTTTGAGAATGGGATCACATAGAAAAATGTTTTCTCGGGTCCAGCTCTGTAGGTGCTCTAAGGGCACTGCTGCTGTGATCTGAGGCAGCTGGCTAATGCCATTTTTATATTTTCAGCAGAACTTGTTATTGCTTATACAGTATTGGTTTTACAGAGATGAAGAATGTTTATGGTTTTCCAGAATGCTGTTTCAATATTCCAAAAACAGGCTGGCAAGAGATGTGTAATGCAGTTTAAATATCTGCAAAGTGGCCCTGAGACACCACTGCACGAAGCTGGGAGTGTGAAGCCTACTGCAGTAAAAGTCCCTTGTTTCCAGAGATTCTGGGAACTGTCAGGCATTTTGTCACAGTGGAAAGAAAATGAATGCAGTAGTAATAGCCAGGCATGACAGTATGAATCATATAATTAAAGTATCTAGGGGACTGAGAAAGGAGAACCTCAATTTGGAGGCCTGCCAGGAATGCCTAGAAAGATCTTTTTCAAAATAAAACAAGGTTCAAAACAATTTAAAAATACTCCTGACCACTTAGCTTGGAGCAGTACTCAGTATAACTGGTACTTAGCTTTAGTGATAAATACAGTTCTATGAACATTAAATAATTATAAAGAAATGGAGGGTACTGTGAAACTGACAATAACAATCACTAGAAAGGATATTTCACTTCATTATCATTACATATTAAGCATAGGTGACATTGCGGTGAAGAAATAAATTAATGTAAAATTCTGTGAAACAGATAAATGTATCAAAATATGCCTAAATCTACTAATTGCATATTGTCTAACATGTTAGAAAAAAATAATATCTTTAAAAATCTCACAATTCTGTTTTGCTATTAATAGAGTTGCTAGCAAAAGCAAACCAAACAACAACAAAATACTTGACAAAAATAAAACAAAACAAAAAGAACCCCATCTATGTCTATAAAAGAAGGAAAAGCTAGACAGTAAGGAACGAGAAAAGAAACTGGCTACAAGTATACATAGAGAGGGACCTGGAGAGATGGTTCAGTGGTTAAAAGCACTTGTTACTTTTCCAGAGGACCTGGGTTTGGTTCGCAGCATCCAAGTGGTAGTTCCTAAATCTCCATGACCTCAATTCCAAGGACTCTGATACACTCTTCTGACCACCTTGTGCACCAGGAAACAGATATGGTGCACAAACGTATATGTAGACAAAACATGTACACATATAAATTCAAAATAAGTCTTAAAAATATCTGCAGAGATTAGGCATTTGATAGGAATTACCAAGATACTCTGGAGTACTGAAAGAATGTCAGCTCAACACTGATATGCATCCGGGAGTCTAGCAATACCAGTATGATTTATCTTAGGAAATAATGAAATTTTATATTTTTTATTTGAAGTTTCTCAATTTTTATCTCTTTCCATTCCTACTTCCCTCCTTTTCTCTTTCTGTTTTTTTCAATCTGTAGTAATAGGGAGGGAACCCAGGCCCTGTGCTTGCTAGCTAAGTGTTCAATAACAGAGCTATATACTTCTCAGTCATGAAATCATCCAAGATTTAAATGACCCAAATTAATTTTAAAAAGAAGCCTTCCTCAGTTAACCCACAATAGTATCTACCTACTGATAGGCTATCACTTAAAAGGGGTTTGGTAAATAGCAATGGTTTTGGGAAGCACTGGCTTTTACCCAACTGCAGCAGCAGTATCACACTAAAAGTCAAAGTAAGTGCTGTGTGAAAATTATTATTTCGGGCCTTCTATCTTTAAAAGTCTTTAAGAAATCTGCTCTCATTTGGAATAAGAAAGAAGAAACTGTTACTTGTCCAAAAATCAGTCTGAAATTCAGAGTCAGGATGAATTATTTGTATAGAAAAAAGTACTTACAGTTATTTACAAAAAAATGGTTAGATTATATTGGCTGAGGATACTACTGTAATATTGTCTCTATGAAAAATATGGAAGAAATAACATTCACCATACATCATTTTACCACAGAATATTTTCTAGAATCACACCAGTCTCGATTATACCATTAACACTACTAGCATCGACCCATGAGAAGAGTTCCTAAAATCCTTTTAGTAGTTCACAAGGCCAATTTTACTAACAGTATTAAAACATTATTTGCCTTCCCTTCTACACTGACATTTTCATTGATGCTACAAAAGCAATGGTGGCTTAGCAGTATAAACTGAGGAAGCAAATCCAAATAGGGTAGTCTTTGAATATCATTTACTCATACGTACAGCTTTCTAAACGGCTAGTTTCACCTAATATTGTCCTCAATGAAACAGTTAATATTAATTTAACAAATTAGGAATTTATTCTTGATTCTGATAAAATGGGACAAAAACACAACTAGCTCATTTTTACAGAGAACATAATTCTTACTTGAAATAATCAAGTAGCAATTAGCAAAGTAAGAGTATTCAGAGTTATAAATTTAATAGATAATAGTTTCACAATGAATAATATTATCAAAAGAGAGCTGAAACATTTGCTGCATCCCCCCTTCTTGTGCCAAATACTTGCTCCTAAGCAGAAATCAGAACATTAGAAAACAACATTTTGCAACTATAAGCTAGAGACTTTCAAATGCTTCTAAGAGTTTTAGGATTAGCTGAGTAGTAATTTAAACAAAGGTGATTGCTTGATAATGGTAAACTCTGTAAACACTGGAAACAATACATACAAGACTATCCAAATGACAAATACACATGTTCCTAAATTATACCTAGGGAAAAAATTCATTCAAATTGCGAGGCACACAAATGTATAAGAGTATGGAATAGTAACAAACAGGGTTTTAGATTTTTATATTTCAGGAAACCTTTAAAAATATATAGAAAATTTTCTGTTTTTCATTATATACGAAATCATACAATACCATACATCTATATACTACATAATTATAGGGTATATTATAAAAAAGTTGTTAAAATTTTCAAGTGTTTGTTGATTTTTGTTTTATTATAATTTGTTTTAGAAATTTCTAATATCACATATATAGCAACCAGAGAAAAGCCTGCAATTCTATGTGCTTTAACTTCATTAAGTAAAATTTCCCCCCAGTAAACAAAACCATAAATTTTTGGTGTGATACTTAAAAATCCACAATTATGAAATATACTAATATCATACTTATTTTTGTAAACATATTGCGGTGTGAGCTGGATTTGTTCCTTCATATTCTTCAACTAAATTAACATCATAGCAGACTGAACTGACTGTAAGAATTTAAGTCTGCTATTAAGTCAGTAATTAATAGTAATTTTAAACAATGCAAACAATGTCAAACTTTGCATCACATATAAAGTACATATAATTAGTTTTGGAGAAGTTTTTTCATAAAAATGAGATTTACTTTAAGACGTAAAAGCTTATTTCAATTTTAAAGTCATTAAGCAAAAAGTATATAAAAAAGGTCTCAGTTTTAATTTCTAGTAAATATTGTGAGACACAACCTACATTAGCAGAATTTATTTGTACTTTTTACTAATTTTAAAGAATAGCTTAAGATCTATCAGGCTAAAGAACTGCTGCATTAGAGCAGTCATGTGAGAATATTCTGTTTGATAACTCCCACGTTGGTAGATAACTATGTACCTAAATCTTTTCATTGTTGTTTAGATGTCATTTTTAAAAACTCTAACTTAGTTGTTTCTAGGCTTTATATTGTTTATTAATTCTACATGCAGACCCCCAAAGTTCCACATCATTAGTGGTTAGACAAATATTAATATATTAAAGTCAAAATATTCTAAAACAAAAGTAAGTAAAACTGATATTTCAGAGAATTTTCTGATTTGCTCAGGCTCTTAAATGTAATTTTTCAGCATGAGTCAGTTTTGATTTAAACATGATAGCAAGCCAATAAAATAAACTTCTGATTCTTAATTTTGTTAGTTGACTAGCTATATCACATAATCAAAAAATAGTGACAATATAAAAGAATTAAAAAAATAACAGTACCAGCAAAAACTTTCACAATGAATATACGGTATTGGATAAATCCATAGGACAACAGAAATCAGTCTCTCAGACTCATATACTGAAGGCCCTGAGTAATACAAATTAAATTTATTTATATTTTGGAGGGTACATACATATATGTAGTATATATTATGTGTGTGTGTGTGTGTACATATGTAGATGCATGTTTAAGCATTGTAAGTGTATAGAGCTCAGAGGTTGATATAAGATGTCTTTCATCGATTTTAACCTTATATAGAGATATGCTCCCTTGAACTCATTGGTCACTGATTCAGTTAGTCTATCCTGACAGCCTACTCTGGAGATGCCCTGTGCCTGTTTCCTCTATGCTGGGAATACAAGTAGGCTGACATACCCTTTATGTGGATGCTAGGAATCCAAACTTTGGTACTAAAGATTGAAAGAAAAGCACTTTATACACTGAGCCATCTCCTTAGCTGGAGCAAGATTATTTTGCTTCACTCTCTGCAAAAAAAAAACAAAAAAAAAACAAAACAAAAAAACAAAAAAAACAAAAAAAAACAAAAAAAACAAAAAAAACCTAAAAGAAGTCCTATATCTACATGCTGTTTGAATGCAAGATTAGATACTAATATATTAAGAGAACATAGCTATTATGAAAATATTTCAATTATATTATTTTAAACAAATACATAAATTTTACTCAATTAGATATTAATAGTGTTAACATAACAAAAACAATTTCCTGGTAATGTTAGGTACAGGTAGATTCCTTTCCGTCTGCCTATCATAAAGTTCTTTTCTAATTTTATAGCACAAGGGAACATGATAGTACAATCTACATTACCTTGTAAAAAGGTTAAAGTTCAGATGCTTGGAAAAGAAAACAAAATCAGTCCTTAAAATATGCTCTATTTTAACAACATTTAAAAAGAAGTATGAATGCATTGAAATTTTAGATTTTCCTCCTCTTTTATTCTTGTCATTTTCTATTTCAAGCTTTTTCTTCGTTTCCTTGTTTTGTTTCTATAGATTTTGCTGTTTGACATAACTGAAAATGAGCACTGAGCTAAGTTGTAAACCATGTTAATTAAAAAGCATAAGTTATAGACTTATAACTCTTTTATCAACCCCTTCATGGAAGACCATCATCAACATGGAACTTGGGTGCTCCAAACACTGTATACACTTCTTTATAATCAACTTACCATTTCATTTCTGTGGCTTATGCATTTTTTTATTCATGGGCAATAAAAGACAAAAGGCCTACATTTATTCTTAAGAATTTCTGTACTTCCACAAAGCAAAAGGCATTCATTCCAGTAAGAATTCATTGTAAGAAACTGATACAAAAAAATTTCCTAATGAAATAAAATACTAAATGATTCCACCAAATAAACATTGCTAAAGGAAATGTCATTCTATGAACACTGTTACCTTTTAACATTTGACTGTCATCATTAGACCGAGATGAACAAACAACAACTACAATAAAACCAACACAGTATATTATATAGAGAATTTCTTCTTGTTATAGATGGAAGAATCCTAAAGGATCAAAACAAAAGCAAAGATATAATATGCAATACATACACATACACACATGCACACACATACATAATCGTGTTAAATGTTTGATACTGTCATTACCTAGTGATCTGCTCATTTGTACATGATCAGAAAGATTTTCATCTTCGATACAATTTAGTATTAAAACTTAAAGAAGTAACTAAAATGCTACAGAAAAAAATCATTAGATGACTCATTGCCAGTTTTATTTATTTATTTATTTTCAGATGGTCTTGCTGTATAGCCTAGGTTGGTCATGAAAAATCCTAATGCCTCTTTAGTTAGGATTACATTAGTGGGCCACCATGGCTTTTTTTGTTTTTTAATTTACCCAGTGCTGGGGGTGTTCTCAAGTCCTTGAACATGTTCTTCAAATTTTCTATTACTGAGCTACATCCTAAATCTTTCATTTACATTTTCACAATCAATCACTTAAATACATTTGAAAATAATTCTCCAAATATTCTCCACTCCTGTTGATGAATTAAACATTTAATTATACGGTATTATAATTTGTAGTAGCATGTTTTGTTTTCATCATCAGTAAATACTGTCTACTGGCTCATTATTCCTTTCTTACAACTAGGCAAAAATAGTCTCAAACAGACATAAAACTCAGCAATACTATGTATCTTGCCTAACGTAGTGAGGTTTTAAGTAGAGAAGCAAGTGTTGGAATCCACATCTTCTATTACCAGGGCCAAGGGCTCTTTCTGAAACTGATCATTCAAGACTGCATGGTATTTCAGATGCAAAGAAAACTCATTGCACATATATTTCTATATATGACATACTTTATGCTTAATGTGAAACATAGAAAGGTGATTCTATAAGGCTGACTAGTATATGATAAATTGTAAATATTATGACCAAAATGCAGTAATTATAGGAATGGCAAATTTAAGATATACTTTCAAATCTGCACAGAATAGCACTCCCTGCATACTTCACAAATATCTTAGACTGAATACTTTCAAATCAAAATGTAGTATCTTTCCTTAGAAAACCTTGACAAATTTTTTTTTATATCCTAATACAGTCAATACAATTATCTTAGCAAATTGAGGATCATTCATCTTCTTCTCTGCTCTAAATTTTTCTGATACAGAATTAAAATAAATACTTCCTTCAGATCACTGTTACGTGATAACAACTATGTATGGTCTTGAAATATAACTCCAGGGGAAACAGGATGTGGGTAGGGAATCCATGGCTTAAAAATATCAACATATTTGAAATCAAATGCTGGTCACTGAATTAAAGGAAACTTATAATAATAATGAAAACATTTACAGAAAAATTATACATAAGTAACAAGTAATCATTATAGATGAATAGGACTTTAAAATGTCTACTTAGACAAAAAGTAACTTTTGAATTCATTCATTCTTCATGTTCCTGTTGAAATATTAGTCTCGAAAGATATCTTATAATCCTTTTTTTTTGGTCGAGACAGAGTTTCTCTGTGTAGCCCTGGCTGTCCTGGAACTCACTCTGTAGACCAGGCTGGCCTCGAACTCAGAAATCCGCCTGCCTCTGCCTCCCAAGTGCTGTGATTAAAGGCGTGCGGCACCACTGCCCGGCATCCTTAATCTTTTTAAATATTAATTTTCAAAACAGTTTATTATATTAGTATTTTAACCCCACATTTAAATTTTTTTTCAAAAATTAAACAAGAACAAAATTTTATTTATGGTTTCTCTCTTTAAGTTTTCCTTCTTTTCTTCCCTTGTCTTCCTTGTTTTTTGAGACTTTGTCCTCCAGGCTGGCCTGGAACTTACTATATAGCCCAAACTGTCTCATCTCTTGAGTGCTAAAATTACAAGAAAAAGATATTATTAGGCTTAGCTAATAACTATAACTTTCAAACATATACTCTTGTACTAGTAAAATTTTATAAAAATAAAATCGTTTTTAGTAAGAAAAAATAGTGCTTTATTTGAATTTATGATCAGTTTGTACATGGAAATATCAACTAATACCAATATCAAAAGAAGCTACTTGCTCAATTAAAGTCTTTAAGCACAATAATTTTATAAACGTTAAAACACGTTCATTTTGGAATTTTGCTTTGGAGAAATTAGAAATACAAGTGATTCTTAAAATTATATTTGTTATTCTCTTTGTAATGTAAAAAGATAGCATGTTTTGATAGCTAAGAACAATTTCATGTAACTATATGCAACCTAAACTAATTTTCAAATATAAAGGAGAATTATACTATATCTTCAGTAGTATTTTTTTTATTATTCTCAGCTGCTAGGTCTTAATACATGGTAGATTAAAACATCTTATAGTGAACGTAAATTTTAGTTTTAAGTATTTTGTGGGCTTTATAGAAAGGTTTAGCTTCTACAATCAGAATTTAATGCCATCCAAATTAAACATTATCTTATTTAAGTGAAACAATAAAATGGGTAAAATTTTTTTATGCAACTCAGATCTTAGTTTGAAAAGTGTCTGGCATCGCTTCTCGGCCTTTTGGCTAAGATTGTAAAATGTGGCTGGTACCCAAGTAGCACTAATATTTTATGATAAAATGTTTTCAAATTTTTCTTTTCTAAAGATTTATAACAACAATTTTAAATGATAAATTTATCACTTATATTGAGACCTATCTAAATAAAATGATATACAAATATTGCAACAGTATCATCATGAAGACTTTCCTGAATATTCCACTAAATGTCATATAATGTAAAACAAACGAAATTATAACATCAAAAATTTTAAGACACTTTTTAGTGAAATGGAATTATAGCTCACAAAACTATAAAAAACTTGGAATTGAGAAAGACTGCTATACTTGCTTTTAAATCTGATGATGGAGAAAAAGGTCAGTTTGAAAATACCAGGTTTTTAGAATAACTTTAGTACATAACTTGATAACACACACAATATCTCATTAAATAAGAAAGAAACCTTTTGATAACAATATTGGCCCCCTCATAGGGGAACTTGAAAGAACAAGTGAGTGATTTATCCACAGAGGAGATATTCAAGAAGGTAGCTATAATGGTATGAAAGCTTGCTCATTAGTTTACCATACACACAAAACATGAGGCTGTAACTAGTGTCTAATTCTTCCTCCACCACAGTTCAGAAACAGAGTATAAAAACTGAATACTAAGAAACTCCCACCCTTTCCCAAAGGTTGGCATTAAAACTTTCTTTCTAACAAATTTAGTTTTGTTTCCAAATAATAGGCAGCAATATTCCAAGTTGAGTCTGTTTGAAAAAAAATTTTTGGAATGATACTAGAGCAGGTAGGTACCCTAGCCTGGAGTTAAAAATCACAATCCCCCTACAGTATCTTGTTAATATTGCTGATTACTGGCCCAAAATACATTTATTCTTGGAATAATATTTTTACAACTACATTGATAAGTTTCCTAAAAACACCAGGTCTACTAGAAAGAACAGAAGTTACAGAGAGTGCTATCTTTCCCTGTGATATAGGAGCAGGCATACTGTACAAAACGTCTACCATCCTAATAAGATAATCTATCACAATGGGTGATAGGTGTTCATTCATTTTTATCAGTATTTTGCATGCAATCCAACCTTGACAAGCAGGGAAAACAGTTGTTAGTTTTCTCAGAATTCATAATAGAGAAACATAAGACTCAAGTAGCTATACTTACTTTTGGTGTTGGACAAGAAGCTGTAGAGAGGCGAGATGTAGCCTGAGCACGGGGCGACTCTGAAGGAGTAGTGCTAAGGGAGGCTGTGTCTCGTGGGAGCACCTGAACACCACGAGAAATGATGGAGTCTGGAATCTAAACAAGAATGACTATTGTTTAACACTACGAAAAGGCCAACAACAATCAGTTCTCACATTTATTTTGTTTTTGACTTATTTTTGCCATTCTTTATTGGTGAGCTCTCATTCAACTGGTGTCACTTATTATATATAAGCAGATATAATATTTGATTTATACATTTTTACATTTATATATTTTTTCTGGCAAATAAAATGTGAAACAATTTAGTGAGAAGTATTCCAGAAACGTGGTTAGGGGGAAATATATGCCACACACACAATAACTAGCTTTGCCATTTAATAGTCTGAATTCTTGAGCAATAAATTACTAGATATTTATTATCTCATTTTCCAGCATTTCATTCTCTCTGCTTCTAACTGACCTTTATGGACATCATCAATGAGCTATTTTGTACTCTTGGATTTCCAGTTGGGTTCCAGATGCTAAGGCCTGGCATAGAGAATAGGTTTTGCATTTATTGTTCTTGCTTCATCTCTAGCAGTTCAGAGTTTAGATGTGCCTCTCAACTATAGACCATGGTTCTGCTCAGGTATATGTAGCTCTTTATACGTATGGTAATAGATTTCCTAGAATCCTCAGGATCCCTTACGCCACTATTCAACTAGGAACGGTAGGGTTTTTGATTGCTAATTCCATAGGAATCACATTGCCTTTCTGCTTTCTCTAAATTCAGTCCAAATATACTTGCTTGCTTAAAAATCAGTTACTTAAGTGTATGATCTTACTTCTGCTATGACCCTGAAGAATATATCATTTCAGCAACATTTTCTTTATCTGAAAAGTGAGGATAATTACAGCAGCTGGTTTCTTGGATTATTTAAATGGTTAAGTAAGATAATGTACATAAATTACTTAGCAGTTTGAAATAGTAAATATTTAATAAGTGTTGGCTATTAGTTTATATCTATGGTGAAGGTTGATATGACTGAATACCACTATTCCATAAATATAAGCAAAATAAGAAATAATGTACATAATTTTAAATATAAATATTTATGTTATCAAATTTATTACTTTAGATTTATGAATAATTTAGTTATTTTGTGCTTGAGTATTGGACACAGATTGCCAGTTTAAGAATGTGAACTTTAATATACAAATACCTAGAAAAATCTACCTGGGATCTTGAGAGGCTACACCAGGCTGTGAATCAGGCAGACAATTTTCACTTTCCTTCCTGCCCTCCATTAAAGTAGCTCTAGTCTTTCATCAGCCTTGTAGCAGCTGGCTTTCAGGGCCCCTCCTCTCACCAATATCTCTCTTCTCTTAGGACTCCTGCCTCTCAGAGAGGATTCAGCTATGGACCCCCTTAATCCTCTTGTCTAGGCCATCCCTATTACTTGTGTCAGCTACTGACACTCTCTCAGGGACATAGGGTAGCAACACCTGGCTGGGAATCAGGCCACTATTCCCACTATTATTCTCTATTCTTCACTATTCTTCTTGTATTCCATTATAATGCCTCTATAATAATCTCTCCATATTTATCCTGCAGCAGGTTGCTCGCAAATGCCCTTCCTCCTACATCAACACCATTCATTGGAAACTTCAACTCTTAAAAAAGACTTAAGATTACCTATTAATTTCATCCCCGTCTGTACAGACACATCCTTTGTACTACTGAAACCTACCTGCAAGAGTATCTATTCTCTTTCCACCTCCAACTCCCTGGAGATCTGGCCACATGGTGTGGAAAGAATACCTTTAGCTCTTTCCCAATGTCCCTTTCAGCATTTTCTTCTAGCACATCTTTATTTCTCTCTGTGAGCCATCAACTTGAAGAGGTACCAGGGGCACATGTGCAAGAGTGAGCAACAGTAACCAAAGAACGTAACACCCATACAATAAAGACAGATATCAATATCTATGAACAACTCAATCATCCTAATCCCAGATACCTAGAAACCAGTACAAAAGTGCACTGAACAGACAAGATAATATACTTGTCAGAAACTAGTAGCCCTACTATTGTAGGCCCCGGAGATATTCATTTGGCTGAATTATAAGACAAGGATTTCAAATCAGCAAATATGAATATGGCTTAGGACCTTAAAGAAAAAATAAACAAAACCTTTAAAGAAGTCTGTGAAAATACAAAGAAACAGTGAAATAAAATAACAGAAATAGTTTTAGAAGGTAGAAATAAAATGACTAATAAAAATCTAACCTGCAAGTAGTAGGATTTAGGAAGTCAAACAGAAACCTCAGAGGTAAATCTGGCCAACAGAATCTAAGACACTACAGATGGAGAAACCAAGATATTCCATGACAAAACCAAATTTACACAATATCTTCCCACAAATGCAGCACTTCGAAGGATAATTGATGAAGAACTCCAACACAAGAGGGAAACTACAACCTAGAAAAAGGAAGGAAGTAATCTAACAGCAACCCAAAAAGAAGATAGCTACACAAACAGAATTCTACCTCTAACAACAAAAATAACAGGAAGGAACAATCATTCTTTCTTAGTATCTCTTAACATCAATGGACTCAATTCCCCAATAAAAAGACATAGACTATCAGACTGAATACATAAACAGGTCCCAGAATTTTGCTGCATACAGGAGATGCACCTCAGTGACAGACACTACCTCAAAGTAAAAGGATAGAAAACAATTTTCCAAGCAAATGGTCCCAAGAAACAAGCTGGAGTAGCCATTCTAATATCAAATAAAATTGACTTTCAACCAAAAGTAGTCAAAAAAGATAAGGAAGGACACTTCATACTCATTAAAGGAAAAATCTACCAAGATGAACTCTCAATTCTGAACTTCTATGCCCCAAATGCAAGGGCACCTACATACATAAAAGAAACTTTACTAAAGCTCAAAGCACATATTACACCTCACACAATAATAGTTGGGCATTTCAACACCCCACTCTTAGCAATGGACAGATCATGAAAACAGAAACTAAACAGAGACACAGTGGAATTAACAGAAGTTCTGAATCAAATGGATTTAACAGACATCTATAGAACATTTCATCCTAAAACAAATGAATATACCTTTTTCTCAGCACCTCATGGTACCTTCTCCAAAACAGACCGTATAATTGGTCACAAAACAGGCCTCAACAGATACAAAAAGATTGAAATAATCCCTTGTATCCTATCAGATCATCATGGACTAAGGCTGGTTTTCAATAATGACAAAAACAATGGAAAACCCACGTGCACACGGAAACTGAACAACTCTCTACTCAAGAAATTAAAGACTTTTTAGAATTTAATGAAATTGAAGGAGTTGTCATACCACAACTTATGGGACACAATGAAAGCAGTGCTAAGCGGAAAAATTATAGGTCTAAGTGTCTACAAAAAGAAACTGGAGAGAACATACACTAGCAACTTGAAAACACACCTGAAAGCTCTAGAACAAAAAGAAGCAAATACACTCAAGAGGAGTAGACGGCAGGAAATAATCAAACTCAGGGCCGAAATCAACCAAGTAGAAACAAAAAGAACTTTACAAATAACCAACAAAACCTGGAGCTAGTTCTTTGAGAAAATCAACAATATAGATAAAACCTTAGCCAGACTAACCAGAGGGCACAGAGACAGTATCCAAATTAATAAAATCAGAACTGAAAAGGGAGACATAACAAAAGAAACTGAGGAAATTAAAAAAAGAAAAAACCAACATCAGATCCTACTACAAAAGCCTATACTCAACAAAACTGGAAAATCTGGATGAAATGGACAATTTTGTAGACAGATATCAGGTACCAAAGTTAAATCAGGAGCATAAACCATCTAAACAGTCCATAACCCCTAAAGAAATAGCAGCAGCCATTAAAAGTCTCCCAAACCAAAAAGCCCAGGACCAAATGGATTTAGTGTAGAATTCTATCAGACCTTCTAAGAAGACCCAATACCAATTCTCTTCAAACTATTTCACAAAATAGAAATGGAAGGAACACTACCCAATTCGTTCTATGAAGCTACAAGTACACTCATACCTAAACCACACAAAGACGCAACAAAGAAAGAGAACTTCAGACCAACCTCCCTTATGAATATTGATGCAAAAATACTCAATAAAATTCTGGCAAATCGAATCCAAGAACACATCAAAACAATCATTTATCATGATCAAGTAGGTTTTATCCCAGGAATGCAGGGATGGTTCAATATTCAGAAATCCATCAATGCAATCCACTATATAAACAAACTCAAAGAAAAAAACACATGATCATCTCACTAGATGCTGAGAAAGCATTTGACAGAAATTCAACATTCCTTCATGGTAAATGTCTTGGAAAGATCAGGAATTCAAGGCCCCTACCCAGTAAAACCAATATACAGCAAACCAGTAGCCAACATCAAACTAAATGGAGAGAAACTTGAAGCAATCTCACTCAAATCAGGGACTAGACAAGGCTGCCCACTCTCTCCCTATCAAATATAGTACTGGAAGTCCTAGCCAGAGCAATTAGACAACAAAAGGAAGTGAAAGGGATACAAATAGGAAAGGAAGCAGTCAAAATACCACTATTTGCAAATGATATGATAGTATACTTAAGTGACCCCAAAACTTCCACCAGAGAACTCCTAAACTTGATAAACAACTTCAGCAAAGTGGCTGGTTATAAAATCAACTCAAACAAATCAGTAGCCTTCCTCTACATGAACGATAAACAGACTGAAAAAGAAATTAGGGAAATTACACCTTTCACAATAATTGCAAATAATACAAAATATTGGTGTGAATCTAACCAAGCAAGTGAAAGACCTGTATGACAAGAACTTCAAGTCCCTGAAGAAAGAAATCGAAGAAGATCTCAGAAGATGGAAAGATCTCCCATGCTCATGGATTGGCAGAATTAATATAATAAAAATGGCCATCTTGCCAAAAGCAATCTGTAAATTCAATGCAATTCCCATTAAAATCCCAACTCAATTCTTCACAGAGTTAGAAAAGGAAATTCTCAAATTCATTTGGAATAACAAAAAACCCAGGATAGCAAAAACTATTCTCAACAATAAAAGAATTTCTGGAGGAATCACCATCCCTGACCTCAAGCTGTACTACAGAGCAATAGTGATAAAAACGGTATGGAATTGGTTCAGAGACAGGCAAGAAGATCAACGGAAATGAATTGAAGATCCAGAAATGAACCCACAAACCTATGGTACTTTATCTTTGACAAATGAGGTAAAACCATACAGTGGAAAAAGGACAGCATTTTCAACAAATGGTGCTGGTTCAACTGGAGGTCAGCATATAGAAGAATGAAAATCGATCCATCCTTATCTCCTTATACAAAGCTCAAATCCAAGTGGATCAAGGACCTCTATATAAAACCAGACACACTGAAACTAATAGAGGAGAAAGTAGGGAAGCGCCTTGTACACATGGGCACAGGGGAAATTTTCCTGAACACAACACCAATGTCTTATGCTTTAAGATCAAGAACTAACAAATGGAACCTCATAAAATTGCAAATCTTCTGTATGGCAAAGGATACTGTCAATAGAAAGAAACAGCAATTGACAGATTGGGAAAAGATCTTTACAGATCCTACATCCGATTGAGGGCTAATATTTAATATATACAAAGAGATCAAGAAGATAGACGCCAGAGAATCTAATAATCTTATTAAAAAGTGGGATATGGAGCTAAACAAAGAATTTTCAAATGAGGAATATCAAATGGCCAAGAAGCACCAAAAGAAATGTTCAGCATCTTTAGTCATCAAGAAAATGCGAGTCAAAACAGCCCTGAGATAGCACCTCACACCAGTCAGAATGGCTAAGATGAAAAACTCAGGTGATAGCAGATGCTGGCAAGGATGTTGAGAAAGAGGAACACTCCTCTATTGTTGGTGGGATTGCAAGCTGGTACAAACACTCTGGAAATCAGTCTGACAGTTCTTTAGAAAATTGGATATAGTACTACCTGAGAACCCAGCTATACCACTCCTGGGCATATACTCAAAAGATGCTCCAACATATAACAAGGACACATGCTTCACTATGTTCATAGCAGCCTTATTTATAATAGCCAGGAGCTGAAAAGAACCTAGATGTCTTTCAACATAGTAATGGATAAAAAAAATATGGTACATTTACACAGTGGAGTACTACTCAATTATTAAAAACAATGAATTCATGAAATTCTTAGGCAAGTGGATGGAACTAGAAAATATGATCCTGAGTGAGGTAACCAAATCACAAAAGAACACACATGGTATGAACTCTCTGATAAGTAGATATTACCCTAAAAGCTCGGAACACCCAAGATATAATTCACAAACCACATGAAGCTCAAGAAGAAGGAATACCAAAGTGTGGATGCTTCAGTCTTTCTTAGATGGGAGAACAAAATACTCACAGGAGAAAATATGGAGACAAAGTCCGGAGCAGAGACTGAAGGAAAGGCCATCCAGAGACTGCCCTACCTGGGGATTCATCCCATATACTGGGATCCAACCCAGACACTGCTGCAGATCTCAAAAAGTGCTTGCTGACAGAAGCCTGATATAGCTGTCTCCTAAGAGGCTCTACTAGAGCCTGAAAAATATAAAGGTAGATGCTCTCAGCTAACCATTGGCAGGAATCTGACATTGGCCAAGGTTAAGGCAATGTGCTTTAGGTAGGAATCTGACATTGGGCCATGACAAGGAAGTAAGTTCAGGCAGGAATCTAATTTTAGGCTAAAACAGGGAAGTAATTTCAGTCCAGAATCTAAATCTTAGGGTAGAACAAAGAAGTAGGCTTCAGGGATGAATATGACTGTGGGCTAGGGCAAGAAATTAGGCGAGGATATTTTGGTCATCCTGACAAGCTCTTAGAAACAGTGATCATGGGACTCCCAGGAACTCTAACACACCCAAAGTGTAGGTGAGTAGATCGCAATACTCCTCCCCTCCCCAAAATTGAGGAGTAATTTGAGACCTGTAGGGATCCAGGAACTCCCTCAAGACCAGTGGCACCAGACCTTTCCAGTTTGCACCTGCGCCTGGAGCAGTCTTACGGCATCAGATCTGCACCCAATCCCCCCAAACCCAGAGGAGATGGAGGTAAGACTCCCAGGAGCTTTAACATGCCTAGGAGTGTAGGATGCAGAAGAAGCAAGCATGGTGGCCTCCAGAGCAACAGGTGAGACATGGTGATGCTAAGACCAAGAATGATGCTGACCTGTGAGCTTGCTGAGTGCCCTGACAATGGTGACTGGGAAGCTGTTGGACACATGTTCCTGACCCACCATTGCTTACCTATACCTCTGATGGGACGAGCTGCCTTGCCTCAAGTTTTTAGACCTTGTGGAACAGAGGATCAAAAAGAGAAGTTATATTGACTCTTGTATTGTTCTTAAATGTGACCAGTTATTCAGACTCAATCATGGATTGGTCTAGAAATCAATCCAATATTGAAAAAAAGGTCTTCATTTGGAAGTCTGGTTCTGTACATTTTCAGAGAAATATATAGAAGTTAGCTGCAGTTCTTTCTCTATGATGTTATGTTAGCAAGAGATAAAGCTGGGGCAAGATCTGGATTTCATACAGGTGTTAGCACATGTGTTAAGGCTCTTTTAATTGTCAAAATTACTTTTGTTTCTTCTACAGTATTTAATGTAAGTTGCATTGATTGTACACCTTTTAATTGTGTTTGTGTTTTGAAATCCGGCACGTCAGTTTCAGAGATCTATCAACCAGCTTTTCTTTTAGTGCCCTGAGTATCACAGAACCTTGGTATTCTGAACAAAGCTTGTAAATACTAGAAGAAATGAGTCAGGCTTTAAGCAGAAGCAAGAGAGTAGTGGGCTTGATTATTGCTGGTATAACAGCTTTAATTACATTAATTGCTAGCACCACTGCCTTTGCAATTGCTTTGATACAAGAAGTTAACACAGCTACTTTTGTTAATCATTTAGCAAAAAATGTTACTAATGTGTTGAGTATACAACAAGAAGATTAGATAGGCATTTTGAACAATGGATTGATGCTCTTCATCCTATTCAAATTATTGGAAGGAGGTTCAGAATTTAAGGTAAGGAGCCATCTTGAGTGTCATGCCAAATACCAATGGATTCACGTTAGTTCTAAAATTTACAGTGGTAGTCATTATAATTAGGAAAAAGTTTAAAGACACTTGCAGTGTATTTGACATAATTCTAACACCTCTCTGGATGTTTTAACTTTACATAGTGAGCTTATGAATTTCAAGAATGCTGCTCTGCTGAGATTTGATGTGGTAGGTACTGCTGATAAAATTACTCACGGCCTAAGGTCAGTATTTCTATTTTGGTAAAGTTTCAAGAATGGTATATATAGCTTGATCCTGCTAGCCCTTTTTGCCCTGGGAATACTTTTACTCCTGCCCATTGTGTTAAAGTCTGTCTGTAAAAACACCAACATGTTGGTAGCCAAAGTACATGGCTTGAACCTGAAAATGGACCCCCAAACAGAGCTATTAAATTAACAGGCTGGCAAGCCAAGGACAGGTAAGATTCTCCACAGAGCCTTACAAACCTAAGACAGAAGTGCACTGCTTTGGATAATGTATATTTCATTATGACAAGAATATTCCATTTATTTATTTATTTATTTATTTATTTATTTATTTATTTATTTATTGGATAATGATGGGTAAGGAAGGCATTCTTGTCAGAATGACCTAACACAGGCTCAGTCTTGTTAAAGAAATAAAAAAGGGGAAGAGGTAGAGAGCCTTTGGTGCTGCTTCGCAAGAATCTGACATAGGACAAGGAAATGGGCTGCCTGGCAGGAATCTGACATTAGGCTAGAACGAAGAAGTAATTTCAGCCAGGAATCTAAATCTTAGGCTAGAATAAAGAAGTAATTTCAAGTAGGAATCTAAATTTTAGGCTGGAACAAGGAAGTAGGTCTCAGATATGAAAATGACTTTGGGCTAGGATAGGGAAGTTGGCTCAGGTATTTTGGTCATCCTGATAAGCCCTTAGAAACAGTGATCACAGGAGTGTTCAGATAATTGTGTTAAATGCCTTGCTTGTTCTGTCACTATTTGTGTTTATTGTCTTGCTTGTTCCTTGAGTATCTGCAGCTATTAGATTGCTAGACTTCAACCTAGAACTGACCTTAATACTTGCATGTAATTAAAATGGTATAAAAGCAAAAAGGAGGAGGGTGGATGGGATAGAGGGTTCTAGGGAGAAAAAATCGGGAAAAGGGATGACATCTGAAATGTAAATAAATATAATAACCAAAAATTTAAAAAAGGGAAAAAAAGAAATAGTGATTATAGGAGTGATCATGGGACTTTGCTTATTGCCTTGCTTGTTCCTTGACTATTTGCATCTATTGTACTGCTAGTTCTTCAACCTAGAACTGACCTTAATACTTGCATGTAATTAATGTGGAATTAAAGCAGATTGGGAAAAAATAAATCTGCCTCAGCCTCAGAACTGGCTGAGGTCATGCTACAGTGTTGTCTAATTGTTTTCTTTTTAATTCTCATTCCTGCACTGTAGAACCTGTTGACTGAATGGGCTGGCCTGGTCACTGGACTGAGCATGGGGTCCCCAATGGAGGAGTTAGAGAAAGGACTGAAGGGGTTTGCTACCCTATAGGAAGGACAACAATATCAACCAACCAGACTGCCTTCCCCCCACCTCCCCGAGGTCCCAGGGACAAAACCACCAACCAAAGAGTACACATGAAGGGACCCATGGCTCCAACCGCATATGTGGCAGAGGGTGGCCTTGTTGGGCATCAATGGGAAGAGAGGCCCTTGGGCTTGTGAAGGCTCTAATCCCCAGCATAGGGGAATGCCAGGGCGGGGAGGCAGGAGTGGGCTGGTGGGTAGGGAAACACCCTCATAGAAGCAGGAGGGGAGATTGGATGGGGGTTTCTGGAGGGAAAACAAGGAAAAGGGATAATATTTGAAATGTAAATAAAGAAAATATCCAGTAAAAGAAAAGAAAAATAAATAAATAAAAACCTGGACATCAAGAATACAAATGACCCAATTAAAAATAGAGTACATATCAAGCACCATTTTCTCAAAAGAGGAAACATAAACAGCTGACAGGTTCTTAAATGTTTGATATTCTTAGTCATCAGGAAAGCGAAAGTCAAACTACTTTAAGATCTCATCTTATACCAGTCAAAATGTCTAAGATCAATAAAACAAATGACAGCTTATTCTGGAGAGGATGTGAAGTAAGAGGAACATTATTCATCCATCGATGGTAGGAGTGCATAAGTGTACAGCTAGTATGGAAATCAGTGTGGCAAGGTTCATCAAGAAGCTAGGAACAGATTTGCCTCAAGATCCATCCATGCCACTCTTGGGCATATACACAAAGGACTCTATAATACCACACTACTGAGATACTTGCTCAACCACGTTCATTGCTGCTCTATTCACAACCTCCAAAATCTGGAAAAAGATATTACATCTATCAATGGATAAATGGATAAAAAAATGTGGTTAACCTACATAATGGAATATCACTCAACTGCTAAAAATAATGAAATCATGAAATTCAGAGGTAAATGGAGGGAACATGAAAAAAAAATTCTCTTGAGTGAAGTAACCCACACCCCAAATTCAGTGAAATAACTTATACTCAAAAAGACAAATAGAGTATGTATTTACATATATGTGAATGTTAGCTCTTAAGTCTTTGATAAGCAGACTACATTCCATATCACAGAAATTTGTTATAGAGTAGGGGACTAGAAGAGAGGGTTGGATCTCAGTAGGAAGGAGAAATAGAATAGTTATAGGAGAGTGGGGACTAGAATGTGAAGATAAAATGGGGAGGAAGAGAAAAGAGGGATTCTGAAGGAGGCAATATGGAGAGGGTCAATCAAAACTCAGGGCCACTTGAGAGTTTTTTTATATATGGAAATCCAATACAGTAGAAACTTCCTAAAATATATACATGTATGAAAGTGACCTCAATGGAATTGGTAAATAACAGGTAAGATGGTACCTCAAGTGGACATCTCTCATTATCAAATGAAGCCTCCATTTCCGGCAATGGGTCATATCCAATACAGTTATTAGCCAAAGGGGGCCCCTGTGCCAGGTTATTGACAAGGCTATTGGTTGTTCTCCATAAAATGATGGTAAGACCCTATTGCCTAAGACAACACCTACAAAACTCATTTAACATGGAAAAGTAGAATTTTTGCCTATCCATAGCCTACAACCAATACTTAGCCCTGAAAAGCACTCTGCACACTACCAAAGGAGAAAGGTAAATACCAACCCATCCACAAACTCTTCCATCTATAATGTGAACATGCCTGTAAGAAGCACTAGTACAATAATGGCACAAAGCTTGTGGGACCAACTGACCAATATCTTACTGAGTTTAAGGCCTATCCCATGAGATGGAATCCATTTCCACTGCTCTAGAGGCCATGAACATGAGACTATATAAGCTAGGCACCTAAAGGAAGACCAAATATGACAATTCCACAAAAGGAACACAGCAATAAAATGACTCCCAATGACATCTGTTATATTCATCGGTCAGTGTCTCTCAGACATTATCAGAGAAGCCCCCTCCTGAAGTAGATGGGAACTAATCAGGTAACTACAACTAGAAAAAATGTAGAGGGATCTTGGAATACTTGGTCCCAGTTGGGATGTCTCCATCAAGACATCCCATAAAGGCTTAGGGAACCCTGTAGAACAACAAGAGGAAAGACTGTAGAGACAGACAGTGTGGAGGACAACAAGAACACAAGGCCTTCTGAACACAGCAGGACCAAGGCACATATGAACTCACAGAGACCTGCACAGGTCTCAACCTGACAGGACCTAGTGCTGAAAGGGGAAGACACAAGCCCACATCCCTAACTCAAAACCATCTCTAATTAATATTGACTTGCAAATTACTTTTCTCCAATGTAATCTAACTAGTTATACAAACCACTTTTAAGGCCAGGCCCCATGCCCAGAAGTAGATGGCCATCACAAAGTAAACTCTACGGTATCTTTGGAGGTTCTTTTCTAATGCTTTGTCCCTCCCATTCCCACTCATCCCTTACAGATCCTGTGCATGTGTGTATAATTTTTCCTGGTTTTGTGTTTCTATGGGATTTTTGTGTGTATATCTGCAACTGTACGTACTTCTTGAACTTTTTGTTGTTGTTCCTTTTCTTCTGTTTCCTTGTTTTGTTCTATTCTTGTTTGTTTGTTTTTATTTTATCTAATTTTATTAAATTATTGTTTTTGATACCTGTTTGTATCCTAACGAGAAAGAAAAAAAAAGAACCATAAAAGCATGTGTTGCCTAACCCATTTCCACTTTCTATCCAAGTTTTCAACGGAAATTATTCTTTAATCCACATTCCTCTATCTAAATTATACGGAAATTATTCCCTCATAACATCAGTTTAGCCTTTGTATGTATCCATTCTCTGTTCTGATATATGTATTTATTTTTGTGTGCATAAAACATAAGATCCATGAGTAGATCATAAAGGTTTCATTAGTGTTCTGAACTTCCTGACAAGATATAATTTTCATTAATGAGATGAAATTCCCTCTTATATACCTCAAGGGTATTTGCCTATTTTGTCTGAAAAAACATGGTTCACTTGTCCTTATAGACTTGATTATCAAACCTATCAGTTTTTTCCAATATATATACATAACAAGTTGTCATCTTTGGGTTAAATACAGAAGAGAAGGACTGATTTTCTTGTTGTTCATCCCTATTTCCTGTTCCTTCTACTCTGTCCTCTTGAATCAAGTTTCTGACTGAAGTACGGAACGTCAATGAATCCTACTTGATATATTCTAGACAATAAAAGAAATAATCTCATGTTAATGAGATCCATCTATTACTGCATATTAATGATAATTTCTTTTTTGGTTATAGACAACAGTATAGTCACCTTTATTTCAATTTGTTTTTAGGAAAAAAAAATAACTGATCTAGTTTAAAGGGAGTTGAAGGAAGAGTAAAATCAATGTGCTTACAACCTGATGTTTCAATTTTCCATTTTTAGAATTTCTTTTTTTTCAATTTTTTCCTTATGGTGGGACTTGTTTTCATAGTCCCAAGACGGTACTTCTTGGGATGTGCATTTCTAAATTACCTATTCATAATGAAACAGAATTTGTGCCCCAGAACTTTAAACGAAATCAGAAGTTGAGAACCACTAACTGTGACTGGTTTGAATTATGTGTTACCTGAAGTAATAACTATGGGTAGATGAAATTGAGATGGTGATTATATTAAGCCAACATACTTAAACTATAGGATGGGAATGTATGTTATGTAGCATGAGGAAGTGGAAATGGGAAATACCTGCTGGGAAGGCAGCTGGAAAGTTTGGTAGTAAGTAATAATCAGATCACTGTTAACTACTAAAGAGTCATTACATTCATTGATCAAGTTTCAGTCTTTGATAAGAAAAACAAGGAAATTACCAAAGAAAGTAAGAAGTAACGAGGGCAACTCTAACTAGACTTCAAATTCTTTATAGCCTGGAACAATCTATTTCTATCGTATTCAGAGGCACCAAGGATACTAAAGCCCTTCCTTTTCTTTTACTGACTGTCACCTCACTCTTTCCTATGGGGGTGAGGTATAAAGAATAAGAGCACGAGACGCTTTGATAAATGACTCAGCATTTAGCATCGGAATAAATATAAAGTCTAACCAAAAATCGGTTAAAATGACAAATACTGCTACTACTTATGAATAAATATTAAATCCCAGCCAATAAGAAAGTTCCTGGGTCCTACCGTGAAGATATCTACTTACAGCATTTTGGAGCTATTTTCAAATTAGTTCCTCTAGAAAATTAGGCCACAATAATTTATATCTATCATATGTGACAATTATCTTCTTTCATAGGTACCTCAAATGGTAGTAATTTTGTAAATCCTTGGGGGAACTGAAGATAAATTTATTAATATTAATTTATTAGTATAAATTAAATATGAAGATATTATTTAAACAATTTTTAAGAGATTATATTTTGTTATCTTTTAAACATTTAATTTTATTAATTTTCATTTTGTGTACATGTTTGTATCTGTTTGTAGATATGTGCACATGAGTTAAAATGCTTACAGACTCCAGAAGGCTTGGGGACACCCCCTTGAGCTGCAGTTAAAAGTTGCTGTGAGCTACCTAACATTGGTGCTGGGAATCAAACTCAGGTTCTCCAGAAGGATAGTATATACCCTTAACTGCTGATTCATTTCTATAGCTCTCAAATAATTTTTGAGGATCTAATCTATTATTAGAACATGCTAACCTATAATACTGGTTATAAATGTAAAATCTTGGAATGACTATTTCGAAAACTCAGAATGCTTTCTATAATGGTTATAATAGCATTATAATACACACACACACACACACACACACACACACACACACACAAAGACTCCAAATTTTGTAGCTTCACTAATTCATGAATATTTCACTAACATTTGCTAACTACAATTTAAATTTGCTATGTGTCTTCTGACTAACCCAAGTTTAATTTAAACCAGATATGCCTTATGGAATGTAAATATTAAATTATACATTTGATAGTGCTATCTTCAAAACGACTGCTTGTGCTAAGTTGCCGGGTTTGCCCCTAAGTTATATATACTATAATTTCTAAGTATATAAAGCCAAATTTCAGCAATACTGGTTTGGTGCCTACGTATGGGATGGATCCCAAGTTGGGCTGGTCACTGGATGGTCTTTCCTTCAGTTTCTGCTCAATTTTGCTATTCCTTTAGATAGGAACAATTCTAGGTCAAAAATTTTGAAGAAAGGTGAGTGGCCTTGACATTATTACAGATGCCATGTTGTGCTTGTAGACTAGAGCCTAGCATGGCTGCCTTCTGAGAGGCTCCAAAAGTACCTGAGTGAGACAGCTGCAGATACATACAGCCAACCATTGGACTGAAGTTGAGGACCCCTATGGAAGAGTTATGGGAAGGACTGAAGGAGCTGAAGGGGATTGTAACTCCATAGGAAGAACAAGAGTATCAACTAACCAGTACCCCCTCAGAGCTCCCAGAGACTAAGCTACCAACCAAAGAGCATACATGGGCTAGTCCATGGCCTGGCAGATAGGTAGCAGAGGACAGTCTTGTCTGGCCTCAGTGGGAGAGGATATGCCTAATCCTTTAGAAACTTGATGCCCTGCGGAAGGGGAAGAGGAAAGGGAAGGAGAAGGGGGATGCAAGAGGCAGTGAGGTGGGGTTGGATAGGTGGGAGAGCATTCTCTCAGAAGCAAAGAAGAGGGGTAGGAGGAAAAGGACTTGGGGAGGGGGAACAGGAAGGGGGCAATATCTGGAATGTAAATAAATGAAAAAGTAAAAGAAAGAAAGAAAAATATCAAGAACCTACAGGAAAAAATTTAATAATAAAAAAAGAAATAGAGTAAGTAAAAAAAAAAAACAAAGTGAAGTCTCATTTGATAAGTTTTCTTTTTTCCCCCTTTTATTTCATATGCAAAGAATAGATGGAAATAGTTTTTTGTTGTTGTTTTGCTTTCTAGCTATGGCTTAAATTATTACTGTTAAATGATTCATATTTAATAATTTTAAATCTTTGTTTTTTCATGAGTAAGAAAAGTAATATGAGCTGTCAGTAGTTGCAATGAGAACAGTTAAGAAAAACAAGATGAGATGCAAAGTTTATGAAAAAAAATAAAGCCATTACAAATTAAATACTAGGTTGATCAAGCTTTTTAGATGTTAAGACACAATGTAATCCACCTAACAGGCTATCTAAATTAAACTAGGCAATTTATTTAAAGGTATTAAAACAACTATTAAAACAAACAAACATTAAAAAAACGCAAACAAAGAACAAAATCCCAACTTCAAGAGCAATGAATTTCTTGGAAGTCATGTGATAAAATGTCATCACTATAGAGTATAGAATTTTAATGATCTCAGAGAAAGTTAAGCATAAAGAATACCATTATGCTCAATGACCTTTCAAGATCTTTCACAATAAAAAAACTCATCTTCCACATATTATTGCCAACCTCCAAATAGAGAAGTATGATATATATTTCCAAAATCATTATTCAAAATGCACTGTCTTACCCGTTTATCTGCACTGCCTGTTGCATGATGGGAATAACTGATGAGACCAGGGATGGGCTGCCCATGATTTGCCATGAAAACAGCAGGACTGGTGTAGAATGGATGCTTCTAATGTATAACACATAACAATTATGAATACAATGAGAGTAAAACATGAAATTATATAAGCAAAATGACTAAAGAAAAAGTGAAAACAAATGGAACAATGAAGTGCCAAATTTTTAAAAGTCAAAGTGACAAAATCAGCTTTGATTTTATACGTTGTAAGTATTTTCCTTTACAACCAAAATTAATGGTCTTTTTTTACCATAAGAGGTAAAAAAGAAATAACATATAATGAGTTAAAAATGAGTGTATTTTATTAAGTGGTTCTACTAAAAAAATTCAACTTATCTACTTAATGGTATGATTAGGATTTAATGGATTATTGAATGATCTACAGACAGAATCAATCTATAGACAGTGTTCAATGAAAGAGCTAATGATTACCCAATGGATGTGAAAAAGATTTAGATGTGATTCTAATCTGTTTATTTTCAATAGAGAATTCAGAACAAAACCATATGAAAAAATTTTATAGACTTGAAAACATATCAGTAGCATTTACTAATATAGCTATAATGTAGTATCAAGGAGTTATATAATCCTAAAAAGATAATTTGATTAAATATTATTAGACATTGACTTTATCAAAGTTCTTACAGCTCAATAAATCCTGGTTATTGCTCTGAACTATTATTGAAAAACCATATTTTGCTAAGTGCTAGCAAAATAGTAACACAGCAATGATTTTCTTACATTGTTCATTTAATAAAAGAACAAATAATTTTTTTAACAATTAAAAGAGATTTTTCTATGGTTGGTCATAGCCAAAATATTTGTATGATCTACATAACTTCATTTAGTAATTAAATTTTCAACCTGTAAAATATCTACCAGGAAATGATTATTATTCCTAAAGATGATATGCTACTTTTTAAAGATATGAAAACAAAGCAATTGAATTCCTCTAGGTGCAAACATAATATAAATTATGTTCTGAGACATTAAGATGACCAAATTTACTCAGATAGCTCCTGGTCCTGTATTTATTTAAAAATCTGTCTAAAGAAAATTTGTAATCTTTGGTGTCATTTTAAAATTTAAATTACTTTATTAAATTAAAAGTAAAATATATTAATTTCTTCTCTATATCGCTAGGATAATGTATGTTTGTTGATATTTGAATAAATATTTAGTTGAGGAAAATTAAAAAGCCACTTAAAAGACTTGTCTTTGAAATTTTTTGTGGAAGGTAGTAATCTTCTTGCTTTGTTCTTTATGGGTACCCCATACCTTCATACCAGGCAAAACTTTTTAAATTACTCTTTTGAACTAACTTCAAAAGTCATCTAAGGTCTTTTACTTTTGTTTTCTGCTTCCTTAAAAATCTGTGGACTTTCAATGTCCTAAATATACAATCATTGTATATTTAATAAAAACAAAAACTTTAAAGAGTTCTTAAATGTTGCATTGTTTATCACTGTAGCTATAACTTCATTAGACAATGACATATCATTAGTGCCTCAGAGCTCAAACTAACTTGAGTGCTTACAAAGAATCTGTACCAGGACAGAGACAGTAATAGAATGTAGTGGATATTCCAGTTCCATTTTTAGGATGCTCTCAAGAAATATTAACTTATGGAAAGATGAGATGGAAAGAGGGATGGTATCAGTAATGTAGGCATGAGTGCTCCAGAATGCTGTCTTTTTCAGCAGACTTACCTTTGCAGCAAGAGCTGCTGCAGTTATATGTGATGAGGAACTATCTTCTGTTGAAGCTACACCACTGTCTTTCTTTTCTTCTTCCTCTTCTTCACACTGAACTCCTTTGTCTTCTGTCTGTTTATGTGGGCTAGTTGTAGGAGGTGGAGAAAGAGGAGGTGGTGGGGAAGGTAAATCTTCAAGTTCATCATGCACCTCCTTTACTTTTACAATGGCATCACGTAAAAGGTCAATGGCATGAGGTAGAGCTGGCAGTATGAACTGAAAGCATTCCTGCCCAGAGACCAAAATAAATAAATAAATAAATAAATAAATAAATAAATAAATAAAATAAAAAGAAAGAAGAAAAGAGAAAAAGAAAAAAAGAAAAAAGAAAGTTAGGTTCTTAAACAAATATATAAAATGGTGACAATCAAACTGATTTTTTTTTAGGAGAGTGTTTCTCTGTATAGCCCTGGCTATCCTGGAGCTCACTCTGCAGATCAGGGTGGCCTTGAACTCAAGAGATCTGCCTGCCTCTGCTTCCTGAGTAGTGGAATTAAGGCATTTGTTGACACCACCACCAGGTGTCATATTGGTTCCTATTTTTGGATTAGTATTTCTTCCTATTTTTTGAACTTGTATTTCTATCCATCTCAATAATGAGTCATATCTGAAACATTTTTTAATGTGAAATGTGAAACAATCACAGCATATGTTAGAGGTTATGGTGCTTAGATGATGCACACTATGCTTTCAAAGTATAATTTTGATACATCTTTGGATTTATTTGTGCTTTATATAGAAAGAATCAGAAAGACATGAGAGTTTACTAATTTTTGTTAGAGTGACACTTGGAACTAACAAACCTCATTAAAAATGTGGTACATCTGCACAATGGCATAATATTCAGCTATTAAAAACAAAGACATTGTGAATTTTGCAGGGAAATGGATGGAACTTGAGAATAAAGTCCTGAGTGAGGTAACCCAGTCCCAAAAGAATATTAGCCATAAAATTCAAGTACTATGCTATACTACACAGACCCAAAGAAACGAAACAAGAAGGAAAGCTCACATGAGGATCCCAGTATCTCGCTTAGAAGGGGGAATAAAATAGTCATAAGAGGCAGGAGGAGGGGTAAAACTGGGAGGGAAGAAGATGGGAAGGGAAACAGGCAGGTTCAGGAACAGGTGTGGGGAAGGACAGGAGAGATGGCTAGATGGCCATGAAAATGAGTGGAATTCTGCAACTGACAGGGGTGAAAAGGTGGGGGGCATTTCCACCAGGACAAGACAGAGACCTTGGATAAGGAAGGCAGCCAAGAATCAACACAGGTGACTTCAGCTGTGACTCACTACATTGGGAATGTGGAACCTGAAGAGGCCACTCCTATAGCCAGACAGGAAACCCAGTGGAGCAATAGACACCAACCCACCCACAAAACTTTCAACCCAAAATTAATCCTGTCTACAAGAAATAAAGGAATGGGAGATGTAGCAGAGACTGAGGGAATGGCCAACCAATAACTGGCCCAACTTGAGACCCACCCAATGGGCAAACACCAATTCTTGACACTATTAATGATGCTGTGTTATGCTTGCAGACAGGAACATGTTGTCTTCTAGGAGGTCTTTCCCCTGCAGCAGAGGCCTCAGATAAATACAGACACCCACAGACAAGCAATGGATGAAGCTTGGGGACGATTATGAAAGAATAAGAGGAAGGATTGCAGCCCAAAAGGGATAGGAACTCCACAGGAAGACCAATAGAATCAACTAACCTGAACCCTTGTGAACTACAAACCAAAGACCATACATGGGCTGGACCAAGGTCTCTCTGCACATAT
The DNA here is from genome assembly GCF_004785775.1 of Grammomys surdaster. NCBI lineage: Eukaryota > Metazoa > Chordata > Mammalia > Rodentia > Muridae > Grammomys > Grammomys surdaster. Next base: position 7,840,118 of record NW_021604585.1, on the reverse strand, counting down.
GTAGCAGATGTGTAGTTTGGTGTTCGTGCAGGGCACACATGACTGGAGTGGGGGCTATCCAAAAGCTGTTGTCTGTACATGAGATACGTTCTAGCAGGGCTGCCCTATCGAGCCTCGGTGGGAGAGGAAGCAACTAGCCTTTCAGAGACCATAAGTGCCAGGGTTGGGGGATACCCAGGAAGCCCTGGGAGGGAGTAAGGGGAAGGACTGTGAAAGGGAGTGACCAGAAGGGGGGCAGTGAGCAGGTTATAAAGTAAGTAAAAAATAAAATCAAATTAAAAAAAGAAAAAAAATCCATTTTTTATTGTTCAGACTGAAATTTTATTACCATTTAAAGTATTAAGACTAGTATAGCTACCACTTAACACTATGGAATCAGTAAAAATAGAAATAAGGTTGCATGGAATTGTGAACAGAAATCAATATAATCTTTTCATCATGGGTCATTATTACCTATAATGCATCTCCAAAAGGTAAGGAGTTGTAACCAGAATATAGAGCTTATTGTGTCCGGGAAATAGGTGGAAATCTTTCTCTTTTATATTAAAACAAGGCCTTGATAAAATCTACAAGGTGTAGAAAGATCTAAAACAATTTAGAAGCATTAAGCCATAGCTTGAAGGATGCTCAATCTTTTGACTCTCTGCTTAGCTGCTTACCGTTTAAACAATATATAGCATCCTGGCAGTGGAGGTGCACACCTTTAATCCCAATACTCAGGATGCAGAGGTAGGCAGATCTCTGTGAGTTCCAGGCCAGCCTGGTCTACAGAGCTAGTTCTAGTACAGCGAAGGCTATAGAAAGAAATACTGTCCTGGAAAAAACAAAAAAACAAAAACAAAAACAAAAACAAACCCCAAAAAAATCAAAAACAGAAAACCAACCAACAAAACAAACAAAAAGCAGTATATCATAAAGAATGTAATTTTGATGAAATAGAGGTTTGATATTTTCTTTCAGTTTCTAGGAGGCTATCTCCAGATATTGGAATGTCATGTCTGATAAAATATTTTTATTTGATGGGATCTTTGACTACCATATAGCCTGAAAACTATTGATACCAAAGGATCGGGTTGGCATTCCTCCTCAGCAATGATCTGCATTTATACTGCCACTGTGCTTAGAACAAGAGGGTAACATGTGCTTGGTTCCAAATGAGAAAAGACAATGAAAACTCTTTGAAAGATACCTCTTAGGTCTTGCCCTATGACCTTTTCCCTTCATAATTTTATCCACATTACCTCCCTGTATAAATAATAACTATAACACCTTTCAGTTAGTTCTGTGAATCCTTGTGAATCAGTATGTGGTTTTAGGAATCACTTGAGGTTTATGTATTCATTAGTGAGGCTCATCTTTTGAAATGTTCCAACTTTGCAGCTGGCTTAAGAAAATGAAAAAAAAAAAAGCCATGTTTGAACCATAAGATCTTCTAAGGGCCTATGATTTGTCAGCACAACCTATGCCTCTATGTTGTATCTCAGCTATATCTTCTAGGTCTATGTGATCCAGCTAGAATGCATAAATACCCTTAGTACACACCTTTTATCCCTCTGTCTGGAATTCTTTAGTACATACTTTTAATCCCAAACAATGATATCTATTTGAGGGGCAGACAAAGTGACAAATCAGAGAATGGTTTCACGTAATGAGTCAGAGATAGCATGGTGTGTACTCACTAATAAGTGGATATTAGCCAAAAAAGTACAGAATACCCAGGATATAACCCACAGGACTAAAGAAGGTTAACAAGCTGAAGGACCCAAGTGAGGATGCCACAATCTCACTTGGGAGAAAGAAGAAAGCAGTCATGGGGGTGAGGGGAGGGAAGGAGAGACCTGGATGGGAGAGAGGACAGGGAGGGGAAGACCAGAACAGGACTGAAGCCCCAAGAGCCAGCAGAAAGAAAGAAAATAGGCAACATTGGGAAGTAGGAGGTGGGGGAACCTCTAGAACTTACTGGAGATCTGGGAGGTGAGAGACTCTCAGGACACAAAGGGAGGACCTTGGATGAAGTGCTCTAAAGTGGAAAGGGGGATCTTGTAGAGTTCACCTTCAGTAGAGGAACAAGACATAAAGTGGAGGGATGGCGTTGCCATTCCACAGTAAAAACCTCTGACCCAGAATGGTTTCTGACTGAAGGAACTGCATGGACAAAAATGAAGAGCATGAAAGGAAGGAAGTCTGGTGACAGGCTCAAATTGAGACCCAAGTCAAGGGTAGGCGCAGGGCTCTGACACTGTTACTGATGCTGTGATATGCTAGCAGACATAAGCCTAGCATGGCTGCCCTCTGAGAGGCCCAAGAAGCACCTGAAAGAGTCAGATGTAGATACTAGCACCCAACTAATGGACAGAAGCTGACTGAATTGGGGAACAACTGGAAGAAGCTGAGGAGGAGGGCAACCCTAGAGGAAGACCAGCAATCTCAACTGACCTGGATTCTGAGCTCTCTCAGACACTGAGCCACCAACCAGACAGCATACACCAGGTGATATGAGGCCCCCAACACATATACAGCAGAGGACTGCCTGGTCTGGCCTCAGTGTGCGAAGATACACCTAACCCTGGAGAGATTTGAGGCCCCAGGGAGTGGGGAGGCCCAGTGGGTAGGGTTGGGGACATCCTCTTGGAGATGGGGGTGGAGGGAAGGAGGTATAAGATGGGGAGTGGTCTGGAGGGGGAGAGAGGGAGGGGGATGAAGTCTGGACTGTAAAAAGGATTAAAGAACGAATAAAAAAAAAAACAGGAAGAGAGAGCTCAGTTCAGTCAATTCAGTTGAGTGGAGTGGAGTTTGGTGAGTCAGCTGGGAGTCACTGTGGTGGTGCAGTGCAGTGGAGTTGAATGTAATTCAATGCAGGTCAACAGAGGCATTTGAAGCCAGAGAATAACAAGGAGCCAGAAGATTAGAACAAATTGTCAGAGATAGTTTGAGACCAAGCAGAACAATTCAGTGAGAAACTGAGAGAAACCAGATTGAATCAGTCAGCTTGGAGAGAAGTTTGAGCCAGAACAGCTGAGTTGAACTAGCCAGCCAGAGTTCAGAAATGACTAGAAAGGAGGAATTTATTTAGCAGTAAGCCAGATGACAATTTAATCTGGCAAATAAGTTACGTTTACAAACTCAGGTAATGCAGTATTTTTCTGACCTTACTTTCATCTAATATCTTTGGAGTTTATTTTTTCAGTTGTACTATTTCTACCTTTAGATATGCTATAATGGCATTGCTATTACTATAGCAATACTGATATTGTTGGCCAAATATATTTGGAAAGTAAATTAGAGTCTATTTAAAGGTGTAACAATAACAGAAAATGATTGACTAACAAAGAACTGGAAATTGTTTCTGGCAATTTCTGATATACAGTATTGCATGAATGTCACATAGTACAAACAACAAGAGATCAAGGTGATAAATGAATAGCTTGCAAGTAAAATATGAAAGAGTACATAATGCCTTTAAAGGGTAAAGACATAATGTTTCTCTAAATCTAACCATATTTAATGTTCCTGCTTGCAAATCAGGCATATTCTCCTTAATAATATTGCTGTGTTAAGTGATATGAATGTTCCAGTAAATATAACTCTTTGAGTAATGTTAATGGTTTGGTAAAAGTCCTTACCCAAAGCCCAGAACATTCCATACCATAAGCAGTCCAGGATTAACTGTCAGTCCGAAAGAGTCTAGCCTTGCCTTTAGCTACTAGAAGGGAGACTCTACTAGACTGATTGGAGTGTTCTTGTCTGACCAGCGCACTTGGTCAACCAGACTGCCTCACAATGTGAATTACAATGGAGGTTTGGCATGGCTTTGCCTCTGAAAGATACTGGAGACTAATGAGATAAAGACTATAATTCAGCCATGTGGACAGCCATGTGGACAGCCATGTGGACATAAGTTAAAAAGAAAAAAAGCAAACACAGAAACAAATACAACAAACATAATAGCTCAAATTACACTGCCTAATTGGCAATATTCTAGTGCATTGTCACACTAGAGTATTATAGAGACAAACAAATTCATGAACACACAGTAAGAAGACGAAGGAAGCTCTGTATGTGGGATGTTTACACAGATCCCAAACTACTTCACCTGAATAATTTTAATCTGTATTTTTCCTTCTATAAACCATAACTGTATGTATATAATATATTAGTAAGTCCTATCATTCTTTCTAATGACTTTTCCTAATTATATTAATTATGAAATTTAAGGGTGGTGTTTGGGAATATTTTGAATTTGTGATTAGTGTCAGCAGTGAGCAGCTTTGTGGTATATTCAGCTTTTTGGCTGTTTACTCTCACAGTTGGTTAAAAGTCCATTCATTAAACATTTAATGTAAAAAATGCTTACCTGAGATCCTTTCTTGCTACCAGGTAGGTTAATTATCAGAGTTTTCCCTCTTATTCCACACACTGGTCTGAAAAGAAGAAGAAAAAAGATTGAATAATGAATTGCAATAAATATTTAACAAAGGCCAAACATACTGTAAACATACGAGAGAAATTATTATAGGAATAAAGTATTACAATAGGAGATTAGAATTTGTTATACAAATTGGACATTCTGACTGATGTTTTTATAATAGTGGTTTGAACAATAAATTTTAAAAAATTGAACATAGAATGAGAATAATGTACGTATTTCAAAGTAATCTGACCTTTGTACAACAGCCTTTTGTTTAACTTTAGCTTTTATAAATTGTAAGGCTTCAAAGACACATTTCATTAATATGACTAATATAGTAATATTGATGTTCAAAATTGTAAATTAGAAAGCATTCAAGAATTGAGTGACCTTCGGCCCCTGCCTGGTCCCTGGGACTGGAGCAGACACAGAGTCGGTCTGCTCCTGTCCTGTGGAGAAACTGAATCCTGAGTCATCCAGGAGCCACTGCACTCAGAGCAGCTGGTAAGAACTCCATCTCACTCCCTAAGCCCCAGAAATACATCTGGGAGCCAGGGACATCTAGGGCACAGCAGCTACCCAAACCCTGCCCCTCCGGAATTCCACTTCCCTTCGGCCCCTGCCTGGTCCCTGGGACTGGAGCAGACACAGAGTAGGTCTGCTCCTGTCCTGTGGAGAAACTGAATCCTGAGTCATCGAGAAGCCACTACACTCAGAGCAGCTGAAACTGAATTCTGAGTCATCAGGGACCCACTGCACTCAGAGCAGGTGGAGCCACTGCACTCAGAGCAGCTGACACAGAGTTGGTCTGCTCCTGTCCTGTGGAGAAACTGAATCCTGAGTCATCTAGGAGCCACTGCACTCAGAGCAGCTGAAACTGAATCCTGAGTCATCGAGAACCCACTGCACTCAGAGCAGCCGAGGAGCCACTGCACTCAGAACAGAAGGATTACCAGATCCAAGAGGTGGCCTGAGTCCCAGGAGTTCTTCCACCCGGGAGATTAGGGGCATAAGACCACAGAGACCTCTGGACTCCGAGGAGCTCTGCAATAAGCAAGATAACTGGAAATACATATTCCAATCTTACACAGAGAGGGCAGGTACCACTAGAGTTACCCAGATGGCGAAAGGCAAGCGCAAGAACATAAGCAACAGAAACCAAAGTTTCTTGGCATCATCAGTGCCCAGTTCTCCCAATATAGCAAGCCCTGAACACTCCTTCACACCTGAAAAGCAGGATTCAGAATTAAAATCACTTCTCATGATGATGATAGAGGATTATAAGAAGGAATTAAGTAACTCCCTTAAAGAAATACAGGAGAGTACAAGTAAACAGATAGAAGCCCTTAAAGAGGAATCACAGAAATCCCTTAAAGAAATGCAAGAAAACACAAAGAAGGAATTAAACAAAAACATTCAGGATCTGAAACTGGAAATAGAAACAATAAAGAAAGTTCAAAGGGAGACAACCATGGAGATAGAAAACCTAAGAAAGAGATCAGGAGTCACAGATGCAAGCATCACCAACCGAATACAAGAGATAGAAGAGAGAATCTCAAATGCAGAAGATACGGTGGAAAATATTGACACAGTTGTCAAAGAAAATGAAAAAAGCAAAAAACTCCTAACTCAAAACATCCAGGAAATCCAGGACACAATGAGAAGACCAAACCTAAGGATAATAGGTATAGATGAGAATGAAGATTCCCAACTTAAAGGGCCAGTAAATATCTTCAACAAAATCATTGAGGAAAATTTCCCTAACCTAAAGAACAAGATGCCCATAAACATACAAGAAGCCTACAGAACACCAAATAGACTAGACCAGAAAAGAAATACCTCCCGTCACTTAATAATCAAAACATCAGATGCACAAAACAAAGAAAAAATACTAAAAGCAGTAAGGGAAAAAGGTCAAGTAACATATAAAGGCAGACCTATAAGAATTACACCAGACTTCTCACCAGAGACTATAAAAGCCAGAAGAGCCTGGACGGACATCATACAGACCCTAAGAGAACACAATTGCCAGCCCAGATTACTATACCCAGCAAAACTCTCAATCAATATAGATGGTGAAACCAAGATATTCCATGACAAAACCAAATTTGCACAATATCTTCCCACAAACCCAGCACTTCAAAGGATAATGGATGGAAAACGCCAACACAAGGAGGGAAACTACAACCTAGAAAAAGCAAGGAAGTAATCTTCCAACAACCCCAAAAGAAGATAACTATACAAACATAACTTAACCTCTAATAACAAAAATAACAGGAAGCCACAATCATTTTTCCTTAATATCTCTTAACATCAATGGTCTCAATTCCCCAATAAAAAGACGCAGACTAGCAGACTGGATACACAAACAAGACCCAGAATTTTGCTGCATACAAGAAACACACCTCAGTGACAAAGACAGACACTACCTCAGAATAAAAGGGTGGAAAACAATTTTCCAAGCCAATAGTCCCAAGAAACAAGCTGGAGTAGCCATTCTAATATCAAATAAAATCGACTTCCATCCAAAATTAATCAAAAAAGATAAGGAAGGACACTTCATACTCATCAAAGGAAAAAGCTACCAAGGTGAACTCTCAATTCTGAACATCTATGCCCCAAACGCAAGGGCACCTACATACATAAAAGAAACTTTACTAAAGCTCAAAACACACATTACACCTCACACAATAATAGTGGGGGATTTCAACACCCCACTGTCAGCAATGGACAGATCATGGAAACAGAAACTAAACCGAGACACTTTGACATTAACAGAAGTTATGAACCGAATGGACTTAACAGACATCTATAGAACATTTCATCCTAAAACAAAAGAATATACCTTTTTCTCAGCACCTCATGGTACCTTCTCCAAAATAGACCATATAATTGGTCACAAAACAAGCCTCTACAGATACAAAAAGATTGAAATAATCCCTTGCCTCTTATCAGATCACCATGGAATAAGACTGGTCTTTAATAATGACAAAACCAATGGAAAACCCATGTGCACATGGAAACTGAACAACTCTCTACTCAATGATGACTTGGTCAAGGAAGAAATAAAGAAAGAAATTAAAGACTTTTTAGATTTCAATGAAAATGAGGACACATCATACCAAAACTTGTGGGACTCCATGAAGGCAGTGCTAAGAGGAAAACTCATAGCTCTAAGTGCCTACAAAAAGAAACTGGAAAGAGCACACACTAACAAGTTGACTGCACAACTAAAAGCCCTAGAACAAAAAGAAGCAAATACACCCAGGAGGAGTAGAAGGCAGGAGATAATCAAACTCAGGGCTGAAATCAACCAAATAGAAACTGAAAGAACAATACAAAATGTCAATAAAACCAGGAGTTGGTTCTTTGAGAAAATCAACAAGATAGATAAACCGTTAGCCAGATTAACCAGAGGGCACAGAGAGAGTATCCAAATTAATAAAATCAGAACTGAAAAGGGAGACATAACAACAGAAACTGAAGAAATTCAAAAAATCATCAGATCGTACTACAAAGGCCTATACTCAACAAAACTGGAAAACCTGGATGAAATGGACAATTTCCTAGACAGATACCAGGTACCAAAATTAAACCAGGAGCAGATAAACCATCTAAATAGTCCCATAACCCCTCAGGAAATAGCAGCAGTCATTAAAAGTCTCCCCACTAAAAAAAGCCCAGGACCAGATGGTTTTAGTGCTGAATTCTATCAGACCGTCAAGGAAGACCTAATACCAATTCTCTTCAAACTATTCCACAAAATAGAGACAGAAGGAACACTACCCAATTCGTTCTATGAAGCTACAATTACACTCATTCCCAAACCCCACAAGGACCCAACAAAGAAAGAGAACTTCAGACCAATCTCCCTTATGAACATCGATGCAAAAATACTCAATAAAATTCTAGCAAACCGAATCCAAGACCACATCAAAACAATCATCCATCATGATCAAGTAGGTTTTATCCCAGGAATGCAGGGATGGTTCAATATTCGGAAATCCATCAATGTAATCCACTATATAAACAAACTTAAAGAAAAAAACCATATGATTATCTCACTAGATGCTGAGAAAGCATTTGACAAAATTCAACATCCCTTCATGATAAAAGTCTTGGAAAGATCAGGAATTCAAGGCCCCTACCTAAACATAGTAAAAGCAATTTACAGCAAACCAGTAGCCAACATCAAGCTAAATGGAGAGAAACTTGAAGCAATCCCACTAAGATCAGGGACTAGACAAGGCTGCCCACTCTCCCCCTACCTATTCAATATAGTACTGGAAGTCTTAGCCAGAGCAATTAGACAACAAAAAGAAGTCAAAGGGATACAAATAGGAAAGGAAGAAGTCAAAATATCGCTATTTGCAGATGATAATGATAGTATACTTAAGTGACCCCCAAACTTCCACCAGAGAACTCCTAAACCTGATAAACAACTTCAGCAAAGTGGCTGGTTATAAAATCAACTCAAACAAATCAGTAGCCTTCCTCTACATGAAAGATAAACAGACTGAAAAAGAAATTAGGGAAATGACACCCTTCACAATAGTTGCAAATAATATAAAATACCTTGGTGTGAATCTAACCAAGCAAGTGAAAGACCTGTATGACAAGAACTTCAAGTCTCTGAAGAAAGAAATTGAAGAAGATCTCAGAAGATGGAAAGATCTCCCATGCTCATGGATTGGCAGGATTAATATAATAAAAATGGCCATCTTGCCAAAAGCAATCTACAGATTCAATGCAATCCCCATTAAAATCCCAACTCAATTCTTCACAGAGTTAGAAAAGGAAATTCTCAAATTCATATGGAATAACAAAAAACCTAGGATAGCGAAAACTATTCTCAACAATAAAAGAACTTCGGGAGGAATCACCATCCCTGACCTCAAGCTGTACTACAGAGCAATAGTGATAAAAACTACCTGGTATTGGTACAGAGACAGGCAGGAAGATCAATGGAATAGAATTGAAGACCCAGAAATGAACCCACACTCCTATGGTCACTTGATCTTTGACAAAGGAGCTAAAACTGTCCAGTGGAAAAAGGACAGCATTTTCAACAAATGGTGCTGGTTCAACTGGAGGACAACATGTAGAAGAATGAAAATTGATCCATTCTTATCCCCTTGTACAAAGCTCAAATCTAAGTGGATAAAGGACCTCCACATAAAACCAGATACACTGAAACTAATAGAAGAGAAGGTGGGGAAAAACCTCGAACACTTGGGCACAGGGGAAAAGTTCCTGAACAGAACTCCAATGGCATATGCTCTAAGATCGAGAATTGACAAATGGGACTTCATAAAATTGCAAAGTTTCTGTAAGGCAAAGGACACTGTCAATAGGACAAAACGACAACCAACAAATTGGGAAAAGATCTTTACCAATCCTTCATCTGATAGAGGGCTAATATCCAATATATACAAAGAACTCAAGAAATTAGACTCCAGGCAACCAAATTACCCTATTAAAAAATGGGGTATAGAGCTTAACAAAGAATTTTCAACAGAAGAAACTCGAATGGCCGAGAAGCACCTAAAGAAATGCTCGGCATCCTTAGTCGTCAGGGAAATGCAAATCAAAACAACCCTGAGATTCCATCTCACACCAGTCAGAATGGCTAAGATTAAAAACTCAGGTGATAGTAGATGCTGGCGAGGGTGTGGAGAAAGAGGAACACTCCTCCATTGTTGGTGGGACTGCAAGATGGTGCAACCACTTTGGAAATCA